>NC_031496.1:27708974-27752588 GCF_000237925.1 Schistosoma mansoni
GGTGGTCTAGCTTCAAATGACTCATGATTTCAACTACACATAAAAATGGTAAGCAAAGATGGATAGTGGCTAGCAGTGGAATCCAGGACGCGCGTTTCTTCCTATTCGGGATTTGTCAGCTGGATGTACCTGCATCTCGGAGTTGATGTTCACTCTGGGACTCGAACCTAGATCCAAACAAACAATACTAAGTAAATTTCAACTTCACCCCATCGCACAAGCAAGTGGCTATCAGGACTAAGTGTCCGAGTGGATAACGCGATGGCGTTTGAAGCGAAAGGTACTGGACTCGAGTCCCAGAGTGAACATCAACTCTGAGATGCAGGTGCATCCAGCTGACGAATCCCGAATAGGTCGAAACGCGCGTCATGGATTTCACTGCTAGCCACAATCCATCTTTGCTTATAATGCTTGTGAATTAAGGCTATATCGAGGCAATACGCACAGTATGCACATATGCCAATTAGAGACTGACCAGTTGCAGTCCTAAAACCATCAATGGGAAGATTCAAACAAACAATACTAAGTATATATATAAAAATTACTAAAACTCTCAACAGAAAACCCCCAATTACAAGTTTTGTTAAGATAACAAAACATCCCTATAAATAACAAAATGAATATAAAATTGTGAAGAGAATCTAACAAAATGGTATGTGTTGTTCAAGTTCAATATATGCTTCGTTATGCCTCGATTATTATTTTGGTCGGTATAAAATTTTTTTCTCTTTAAACTTGTAATAAATGTTTTTCCCACTATTTCGGTCTCTGATTAATAAACAATTTCAACTAATGACTAGCTTCAAGATGGATTTCCTGAAGTTCTAGTGAGAAGCTGTGATCAGTAGAGTTCAATCCGTGTCGAATAGAGACAGTTATGAAGAGTTGTGCAAGATCGTGGATCGATTGAAGTTGGACATTGCCATCGTTGGATGCCGGCTCAGTAGTCTAGAGGTTAAGCATTCGCGCACGAGACCGAAGATTGTGGGTTTGAGTCACGCGTGCGGGATCGTGGATGCTCACTGGTGAGGCGTCCTATGCCAGAACAAAATGGCTGTCAAGTGCTTCCATGTTTTCAGTGGTGGTCTAGCTAAGATCGACTAGTCGATATCACTTAACCATAAATAATAGAAATACTTTTTATTTCATATGACGAAAAACTACCTTGTTATGTGAGGACTGAGATGGGCGTATCTTTTTCAATCATTTATGACAAAAATATTTTTTGATTGAGATCAAGAATCGAATGGTGTTAGACCACCATTGAAAACCTGGAAGTACTGAAAGGTCGTTTCATCCGATTATGGGACTCCCCAGCTATGGGCATCCAAGATCCCACTAGATTGCGCGACCATCTTTCATTGTCTGAAGAAGATACCTGTCTCTATCTGATACTGATTAGCTCCATTGATCACGGCTTCTTACTGGAAAATATTTTTAAAGAGTCGGGAATTCATCTGTTTATAGTTTCGAAGTTTTACTTGATAGATTGAGTAAACCCAAACGTACTAGGCTTCCGTATTCAAATACTTTTTTAGGAACGAATTTTAAATCAAGGATTGATGAAAATAGCAGGCAACTGAATGAAATTAATAATGTACTTTGTTCAGGTTTCGGCTTACATATCTGAAGGATAGATATATCATATGAAAGAGTCGCATACGCTTTTATTCCGTTAACAATTACAACTTCCTATTTATTCTCAATTATGTGCTTTGTTGTTTTGTATAAAGACACTTGTGGATCTGAATCTAAACTAAACGATCTTAGGTATCAGTAACGTTTCAAAATTCATTTTTTAGCAACGTGAATGTATCCATTCTCAAAACGTTCTGCTAGAAGTAAAACGTCTTCTTAGACTGCCTTGAACATAGGAATCCTGAAGAATTTTAGTCAGATATCTGACGATAATTCTGTTTATTAAGTTTGTTTTTGATGATCATGTGGTTTGATTTCTTGTATATTTTTTTCTGTGACAAAATATTCACATTCGAAATTCTAATTTCGATTTTTAATTTCAGTCCATATGTTCGATTTACTAATCTTGTATTATTGTCTACGAATGGTTTACCTGGAGATACTTTAGAAAGAATAAATCCTCTCGCCTACAAGTTTCTATCAACAGAGTAAGCGTCATAAGTAAATATTTTATTCACATAACTGTTTCCTAGTAAAGATCCTTAAAATATCGTGGGCGTTTTTTAGTAAATAAATTCATGTTACTTAAAGTATGGTCAGTAGTACTAATTCTCCGAATAAATATAAGGTTATCAAATAGATCTATGAATAGGGTGTATTTCTGTGGGGATTTTTAGTAATTATATATATATATTTTTCTCTGAAGAAGCAACTGTAACTAAATTGCGAAACGTCATAATTTATTATTTCTACTCTTTAGAGTAGTACAAAAAAATATTCATTTTTCATTAACAACAAAATTCTTAGGAAATGTTGTACATTTCCACTGATAATACTTATTGGAATTGTTATATCTTAAAGCCTGGTGACCCTATCAATACATGACGTAATAATACCGCCAATTAGAGAACAGTGGCTTATCGACTGAACCAATGACGCATAAAACCCGTACGAGTAGTCCAGAGTCTTTATCGGTCCTACATCCTGCCCAGCACTGCCTGTTAAGTCTAGAACACCAACAACAGCTTCTGCGGTATGAATCATGTATTTCAAACATAATTGGTTTATATACAAACCAAACAGACTACATCGTACCGTGAATAGAAAATAACATTCGTACAAGATTGAGCCAAAAGTAGAAGTGGATATGGGAGACTGTAACCAATAGACTGGGCATAACTCAAGAATGGTAAATCGTATGATAATGATTTATGGATCAAAATGAAGCTTATAATAAGAGGAATATGAATATGCATAGTTGAGTTACTTAACAATTATAAAATAAAAATATATGTTTAGTATTGGTTCACTAATAGTACTCAAAAGTTACCATTCTTGTCGGGATATAATAAGAATAAATCTCTAAACTCTGTGTACACAGAAACTAGTGAACTATTGAATTTCTGAATTTTACACATAAAATTGTGCACTCAATGGTTCCAATTTTTAACCAACTTCAGTATTTTCTTGAAACTTCCTTATTGTTTAACAAAATTTCAGATAGATCAATTTTTATTTTCCTTTCCTCCCTAATTTAGTTATGCTTATCCTGTTGATTATTTGAGTCAACTTGGATTCAAAGTTTGTGTTAATGTTATACACGGTAAACTTACTGCCATCGACAGGTAAAAAATTTTTTTAATGATAAAAGTATCTACATATACTCAATTGAATTAAGTAGTTAGGACTTTTTCGACGGAATTTCGGTTTTTGGATTTTTACACTAAATAGTCCAATCAACTTTTGATCAAGTCCTTTGCAACTAACGATAATTTATGCATATTTATGCCTGCAGAAAGTTAACTTCATAACATATCTAAGTTATTTCAATCGTACAAACCAACTTAAAGATTTGAACGAAAAAGGGGGGTCGACAAAGTTATCGACTGTTGCTCGGTGAAACAGTGGTAGATGAATACTGTTCGGTTGGATTCTGCTCAATTATCGTAAACAGTAGTTCTAGTCGTTAGTTGAGTTGGGTCAGAATCTATAACTATTGTCCAGATGCATTCAATCTCTGTCTTCCCTTAGAACCTGAGTTCAAAAATTATTTTATTCCGTTAATTATGCAAATTCATTCCTTTTTATCAAATCGCTTTTTTTGCTATCACTGATACTACTACTGTTACTATTTCAGCTACTCTAGTATTGTTCTTCATAATTTCATCCGTCTGTATTGTCATGATGTGTTAGACTTGGAATGATGCAAATACCTAGCAGGTTCGATTTCGTCTAATTCTGACTAGCTGGAAAGATAACATTATCTTGTTAATTTTCAAAATATATTCAATGATAAAACGTTAAACAATTTGTGAGTAGATTTATTTACTGTCACATTTTGATAAAGCACTTACTTACGCTTGTTACCCCTCGTAGAGGAGCATAGGCGGCCCACCAGCATTCTCCATCCAACTCTGTCCTAGGCAATCCTTTCCAGTTCTTTCCAGTTGTTTTTCATCCTTTTCATATCTGCTTCTATTTCCCGACGTAATGTGTTCTTTGGCCTTCCTCTTTTCCGCTTCCCTTCCGGATTGATCAAACGAAATCAAACTAAATTACTATTATTATCGGAAAACATTTTAAAATCAATTATCATTTCTTCATAGTGTGTGGTCAATGTTTTTAGATAATATTGCTTACTATGAAATTAAAAAAAGAAAAGTAAATAAAAAACAATGTTCTTTCTATCCGAAACTTAACCATCTTACCATAAACCATTCATATATGATGATGGTTTGAATCTTCCTTTTGTGTTTAGGATTGAAATTAATGAATCTCTTTTGATATATGTGCATCTTGTACAGATTGCCCCAATGTTATCATTAAGTGATAACCATTTTAAACAGAAGAAGATGGTGGCCAGTTGTAGAATCCAAAACACTCATGTCGTCATGTTTAGGACCCGTCAACGTTATGTAACTGCACCCCAGAGTTGATGCTCACTGCTGAAACTCAATGAGAAGATCCCTCTAACGAGTCACTCTGTAACTTGAACAAAGTACAGTTCGCTTCAAACGTCATCGCTTTATCAACTTACTTACTGAGTCCAGATAGCTATAATAAACCATTTTTCATGTCATTAATGTATTACTTCCATTCGTATTATTGTTCTCACTACTTTTACTTCACAAAGTTATATTTCACAATTCTATTTTATGAATTAGGAAATTTAAAAGGATAACAATATCTTCTGAACAAAAAATATCATATGATTATTTGATTATAACCACTGGATTGCAATATCATGTAAGTTGTCCAATCTCTAAGCTAGAAAATCTTACCAAAGATGAAACTAACAATAATCTCATATCAATGAATTTTTATTATAACCATGATGAAGATAACAATAGTTGTAACAATGTCAATGTTAGTCGTTATGGTACTAATAATACTATCGGCAATATGAGCCATCGATTCGCAAGTAAGGTTTAAATCTTTAAAATTATCATTATTACTTTTAGTTATTATGAGGTTTGTTCATAATAAAAGCATAATTCACAATGGATAACATTTTTAGAGCTGTGAAATATTTTGATAGTTTTCAAGTAAACATTTGAATTGAACTAAAGGAGAAAAAGAGAGAAAGAATAGCGAAATAGTCAATCAACATCATTGTTACCAACTAGGAATTTTTTTTACTTCACCTATTATCATCTCTTTGAACAATAATGTAATTGATTTTAAGTTAATAGATGACCGAACTACAGAAAGATATGTCGCATTTCGGATTCCAGTCTGGTTTTGTGATTTAGTAACTAATAAACCTTCTTTAATAGTTGAATTCATGAGTCAATTTAAGCTAGACATCATAGAAAACCTTCACTAGGTCCAGTTGGAAACCATGTTAATCCTAAGTAGTTGTTGATACGAGAGCTTAAGAATTGGATCTGTGGGTTTCTCTGTATACATTTCCAGCTTCAATCAATAAGCTATAAAGAACGACGTTCATCTACAAAACCCTTCAGAAAAACTATTAACCCATATAAGTTAAAATAATTACTGAATATTTATGTAAGTATACCTTATAAGGATATTGCAACATCACGACGACTTATAATTCATTCTGTAATGATCATGATTTGGGTTTTTCTAACCATTCTTATTTTAGTTTTGTTGATGTAAGGATCATTGGTAAAGTTCGTTACATTATTTACAGTTTTCCTATGTAATTATGGCTAAGTGAATTATGCGTTATTTAACTCATGTATTTATATTGTTTAATGCATCCGTCATTGACAGAAGAATCCATCTGATTTTCAATTTTTTTGTACTCTTAGGATAAACTGGTACTTATAACAACTAATTGAAGCTAAATCTTAACAAATAAGGACCATCTCGTGATAGATACCATATTTTTAGTTGATTTAAATGTAAATTTTCAGTGTAGTGGTATGCAAAACAAAATCTGATTGACACGAATGATTTAAAATGATTCTTTTCAATAACAGACTAAAACATATATTTTCAGTATTAATAACTATGAAAATGGTCTGCATCTTGAAATGAAGTCAGTTGATAAACAACTGAAAACTGTCTCTTAACATCTGTTTCGTTAGTTTCAAACCTCATCATGGAGCATGATAACGATCTCATAGTGGTTAGAATTCTAAGAAAAACAACTTGTGCCTATATGTATATATTGAAATACCACTGTCTTAATGCATGTAATCTTCAACCAACTTTATCAACTTGGATCAAATGATAATCAAATATTCTGACTTTCACATCACATATGCCTTCTATATATTTATGACCATTCCTTTTATTGAAATCATGAAACGATCTAATTTTGACAATCACTGAAAACATAAAAGTACTGGGCTCCGAGAATGAGAACTCCCCGCAGTGCGTATCCCTAATCCTGAAATCAGGAACAGAACCCAGAACCATCGATATCCCCCCAACCTCATAGGAACAGTTGTCATATGCTTAAGTGACTAACTGTGAGAGGGAGTTTCCAGACCTCTAATGAGGATCTATGATCAGTGTAGCTAAACCCAGCTGAGTTTGAGTAAGGTACCCAGTGAAGGTAGTTGGGGACGATCACATGGATTGTTTGAAGTTGGAAGTGTACACCATTTGATCCTAGCTAAATAGTCTGAAGATTAAGTGTTCGTGCTTGAACCTAAATTCCCTGGGTTTGACGCGCAGTTAGCGGGTTGTGAATGAGCACTACTGAGGATCTCGTACAAGGATAAAACGACCGTACAGTGCTTTAGAGTTCTCAATTGTTTCCTAACAAAGATGATTTCAATAAGTAAATTCAAAAATCTCCACGATCGTATACTGACGGTTATTTACTTATTTCTCAATCTAGTTTTGCAATCAAAAACGTCCCGACCAAGTAACTTGTTCGTGATCAATGATATAAATGATGTCTTACCAATAATAAATCGAATCAACGATATTTATTTACCGTTATTTGATGAAGTACAGACGATTACTTCAGAAAATAGAACACTTTCATTCGAAGTTGAAAGTTCCAATGCTGAAAGACAATTGAACAGTGAAAATGATCAAATCAATGAAGAAAAACAAATAAGCCAACAAAATTCAAATAAAAAGCAAGGACAATATGAACATAATGAGACTGAAGAGCAATTAAAATCTCAATCAAATCAGTTATTACACGAAACATTTAGCGACCAAAATGCGTTAGATAATGAAAAGACCGTTAATAAATTATTTATTGTTTATGGTTATACAATTGATGCATATACATGTATCACAGGTTTATTAAATGCTGGTATAGATGGAAATCGTATTATTATGATACAACCACCGGAAATGAAACATTATGTAAGAGTTCTGATGTAATTAATATTTAAAGCAATTAGTTCCGTTTATAAATTTTGACAGAACAATGAGAAGACGAAGTCGATCTAAAATTTGGATGTATTTGCGCTATACATTTCGAACAATCTGACCACATATATACTTGTCAAGGCACTTTATTTTAAAATTGGTAATGTCAAATCAATGAAAGTTCAAGTAATCAAAGTGATAATTGTATACAAAGGAGAGGGGAAATTAACACAGTATGGAATAAATAAGAAATAGTCGGATTACTCTGGGGCACTGAATGACTTACAGATTACCTGGGCAAATTCAAGTTTATGACAAATTGTTTCTGTACACATAAGAAGGGTTTGAATTTGAGGACGCCTTAGGCTTCCATAAACCTGAGAATTTGTTCTTCACAATTTCTATACACCTTTTTAAAGCTGTTTTGTCGTCGATTCTATGACCCAGTTCAACTGTGTGCTTTGCCATCGATAAACATGGTTCTGTAATTTCCGCCCTATTAGGAGTATATGACACTAACTGATTTGAAGCCTTTATTAATTTTAATATATAAATGCTTTGACAAGTATATATATGACCAGATTTTTCCAAATGTATCGTACTAATACATTACATCAACTCCGTTTTTTTATTACTCTATCAAAATAATACATATTTGTTTCATTATTTATTAGCAAGTGAAATCTAATGATGGATGGCGTTTCTGTGTTATTATGAGACTCTGACAGTGTGCATCTTTCATCCTGCTATGTATATACATATATACACTTACACTCGGAACAAGATGTTTTCATTCAAATAACCAAATGATTGCATATTCTTTATTTCTGTTGATACATTTCCATCGAACTTCATGGCTACGAAGACGCTTTCTAACTATCGATTTTGAAACCATTCAAACAGGCTCTATTCTTATGAGCTTTATGAGACTATTTCTATGATAGGCAGTTTTTATCAGATTATTCTTAAGGGATACAATCATAAAGACTTACATAATAAAATGAGCTCATTTTGAATTGAGTCTTTTCATCAGCTGAAAACAATCTAAGCCCAAAAGGAAGTGAATGATTTGAAGGAAACTTTGATAAACTTAAATCAATGTAGTTGATATGGATATTCTAAACGGGACAGAAAGTTATAATAAGAGATAGAAGCTACAAGATATGCCATTAAACATCATAAAAACTAACGTATATATTAAATAACGAAAAAAAGCGGATCTTTATTACCCTCTATTATTAGTATCTTAGTAAAATTGGTTATACTGAGAGATTTCAGATAGTATCTTCTATGTTATCTAGTTACCGATCCTTCAAATATTTTTGTACTACTGATTTTTTTACTTTAATGTATCATAATACTTAAAATGAGTCAAAGGTTTACTGCCCAATAAGAATAATCAATCTCAATAACTCAACTTGAATAAAACGTATATGCTTTTTTGCAAATATTTAGTTTAAAAAAATTATCACTAACATTCTGGACCTCTAACCTGACACCATCATGAACGAACGATGAATGAGCCATGAACTGAAATTTTCCGTTTGATTTCATCCGCGATTCTTAGGCTAACTCCTTTTGGGGATGATGGTTATTAAAAGTTAAATACGAATTAAGTTGAATGAGTTTATTTCAAACATACTTTTATACAGACTGGCAATGAGGGATGAGAAACGAAGGTGAAAGTTCCTACTTATTTTGATAAGGCGCGACTCATTATATATGGTTGGATAGAAGAACAAGCTAAAAATTAGGTGATAAACACATGCACACACATACACTCATATAAAAACAGCCGAGGTTATTAGCAAAACCCACTGACGGAGTGATGCTATCATATTAGGATAATATTGCCTCACGATACTACTTAAATGCCTGGTTTCATTAATTTATGCATTGAATGTTATATTTTTAACATTTGGTTTCGTTCTACTCTTCATATACACTCCATCATTTGATTTACAATGTTTATTTATTCCAAATTTATGCTAATAAGCCACCAGCTTTCAATAGCTCTGTTATTCAACGACAAATACACAAGCATATGAACAAACTGAAAATTCGTATTGGATACGATTTTATATTAGACCATTGGTGTAATAGTAACATGGAATCCAGTTCATTTGATATTGAGACAGTTACATTTAATTCAGATGGAAAGTTTTTAACTATACCATGTTTAGTAAGTCAACAATGTTTATCTTCTTATCATTCTTTAAAACTATTGAGAATAAATAACGTGGTAATGTATTATGATAGTTTGTACCCTATCAGTTTGGTAACAGAATTAAAGGTGTTCATATAGATGAAAAAGTAGATTAAATTATTTAAATTATTCACTGTTATTAGACTGAAATTGCAACGGATTGAATATATATATGTATATATAGTCAACAGAGGGTCGAATATATTGAACTAGGCAATGCTGTTAACATACACTAACCAATAATTAAATTGATGTAAGTAAATCGGCTTCTGGTTAGCTTTTTTTAGCGAATTGGTTTTCTACGGGATGGGGTCGCTAACGCCATGCCCAACCCTCCTCCTTTACATGGGCTTGGGACCGGCAGTAACCCCCGGGGGAGCTACAGGTGGCTTCAACCTGACACTAATAAATAATCCTTCAAATTTTTTTCTCATTACTGTTAATAGGCTTTGTTGTGAAGTGTTTTTTGGACCAATATTGAAAGTGATTCGAATAACAATGATTATTGTTTTATCTTCCCCATCGACTGTTTATTCTTTGTATAAAAAATTCTATATATATTTTGATTAGATTAAATCCAGTGCATGTTATAGTCATACATATACGTGATTATGAATGTATATTTACGCCCTAAACGGTCACAGAAATTCTAGAGCTAAATAAACTTATTCAGTGTGATGATTATGCAAAGGAGTATTTACATTTTGAAAGAAAAACATTTGTCAAGAACTGATATAGATTACTGAATCATTGAAAATAATTCAGTATTTGACAGATATTTTGTCTACGCTAAAGATTTCAATTCATCAAGCGAATCATACGTAAAATAATCCCTGATCATCAATACGAACCACTACATACTTTCTCAATGATCTGTTATTGTAGTGCTTCACATGTATATTAGGTGTCATGAATTCAATTCTATGTGGGATAATGGGAATAAACTGTCTTTTTCATACTTGTAATCATGAGTCAATTGAAGCTAGACCAACATAGAAAACCTGGAAGCACTGGACGGCCATTTTGTCCTATTGTGGGACTCCTCAGCAGCGCGTATTCACGACCTCGCCTTGCGAGATTCGAATCCAGGGCTTACCTGTCTCGTGCCAGAGTACTTAACCGATAGACCACTGAGCCGGTATCCAACGGTGTTAACTGTCTATTAATCATGGAAAATGAGCAGTTTTAGTATTCAATATAACATTCAATGAAGAATACAGATGTACTTTCTTCACTGAAATAATGGTTGACCTTTTTCATATTCTATAAACACTTTCTTTTCTATTTTGTCCTTAAATGAACCAAGAGTAATCAATAATTATAACAAACAATTTTTCAACTTTTTAATTCTTTTCTCTTTTCACTTAAAAGGGACTATTCTATTTTCATGTGAAGACGGTAGACGTGGATGTATTCAAAGGTAATACTTCTTACCCTGTTAGCCCGATCATCATTTTTTTAGAAATTTTAATGGTGTTTGCTTACTTGTTAAATGGCCACATAGAATTTATCAAAATTGAATGTACGCATCAGAATTAATAATTGGCTAATTATTTACCGTTTTATATATACAGGAAAACAGGAACAAGTATGCAAATATATTTTGATGGTATGTAAATTGTGAGAATTAGTTGTTCTTTGAAGACAGCCTTTATGAATAGTGGATATAAGCAAGATTACGGTTACAGTTAATTGAGTGAATTTGGGAAATTCGAACCATTTAGACTACGTTCTACTACGTTATGAAGTTAATCCGATTATGAAATCTAGGGTGTGTGCTATTCTGCTTAGTTCCCTCCTTAGGTAAAATGGTCATCCATTACTCCATAATTTTCATTGGTACTTCAGCTTGATATTAGTTAATTATAAGAGTTATCTTGGAAATTTTCTTTGATTTCTGTTGCACAAGTGTACATTAACCTGGAATAAATAGCTTTTAGTCACTTTTGAATCCATTGTTTCTAATGATGACTATGATGAATGAACTGTAGATCCTAGTAATGCCGTATTTAATACGTTGGGTTACTTTATTTATACAACGGCAATATTTAAATGTCGTGTATGAATTGTTGCTGGAAGATGATATTTCATGCATTCGTATGTGCAGACAATCTTAAAATAAAATGAATACATCAAGCTTGGGAATGGGTCATACTCTAACTCATTAAATAAATTTATATATCAATTAATGCACAGTAATGCATTTATCATTGTAAATACAAATACCTATATACATGAGGCGTACATAAATATATATGAATGAAAGATCACGATTTATTGAATATAGACATATACAGTATAACTAATAAGATTACTATAATTTATTGAAAAGTCATGTAAGCATTGTACTTTTTATCAGTTTTCGTAAGGCCTTATATCAATCTGTCATGTCATTGTATGATATAACTATAAATTTCATCAAGCTCTTATTATGTTTCAAGTATACATGATGTCACTACAAGCCATTCTATTATAATTCTGAGAATCTTGTATCTTCATATTTAGTTGAAATCATGAGTCAATTGAAGCTAGACCACCGTAGAAAATCTGGAAGCACTGGATGGCCGTTTCATCCTACCGTGGGACTCCTCAGCAGTGAGATCAAAACATAGGTCACCCAGAGATTAAAATACCTTTTAACCATAATGATTAATGTACTAATTTTTTATAATCCATTTGTAATAAAGCATGATTAGTAATTTTTGATTTTACACTATATGAAATTAATTAATTTTGTCACTTTAGGAAATTAGAAAACAAAATTGATAAATCAACCATCAAATTTAAATATTCTCGTTTTATATTGATTATTTATTTATTTATTTAAAAACATAAATATTAGTACAAAGGGGTACCAGATATATATGCGCCTCACAAATCTCATTTGCTTTGTGTGAGGGCTGTGATACTGCCCAGGTGCCCAGACCGAATCAGGTGATTTTCTTAAGGGACCACACCCGGGGCCTTTGACCTAAAAATCTGATCCACAAGGCAGTGGAGCATCGTGAGAAAATGCAATCTCATGGTAGCCAGTGACCAACGATTGATTTATACACCATTTTTTTCCCTCAGGATACTGTAGCCCATAATCACCATTGGTTTGGAATCAGGGTATTGCAGCTACCCTTGTTAGACTCACTGTGTCCACCAACCCGGTTAAAGCTACGGACATTTTCTTTTCGCCCTCTCAATTCGCTATTATACTTTTACTACCATGAATACTCAAATACGTACCTGTTCAAAAACATAAACAACAACATAAAATCCCATCACAATTATTCTCAAAATTGTTTCTGGTTTTTTTTTCCTTAATAAAATTAGCTTTAAATGATTCATGTATCGTATTTGATTCAAGATTAGTAATTGATAGTAATTTTCATACAAATGATTCATCAATATTTGCTGCTGGTCCAATAACAAAATTAAAACGAATTTATTATAATGATTATTGGAGACATGAAATCGCTAATAGTATGGAAATTGGTCATTGTGTAAGAGATTTGATAAAATTTAGATTTTTATTGTTACTTTTATATATTTTTATAGTTCAAATCATGAGTCAATTAAAGCTAGACCACCATGCAAAATCTAGAAGCACTGGACGGCCGTCTCGTCCCATTGTGGTACTCCTCAGTAGTGCGCATCCACTATCCCGCACTTGCGAGATTCGAACCCAGGAGCTATCAGTTTCGCGCCAGAGCACTTAACTAATAGACCACTGAGCTGGTATCCAACGGTGTTAATGTCTAACTTCAATCAATCCATGATGTTTATTTATTATTCAAAAGAATAGATGTGTTTTAATTAAGTCTGTAAGAAAAATAGGTTTCTTTGAAATAATAAACTGATTAATTTCAGACTACCATTGAATACCTGGAAGAAATGGACGGCCGTTTCATCCTAGTATGGAACTCTTAAGAGCTGTACCTTCACGACCGTGCATCTGAAGATTGAACCCAGGCGATTTGGTCTCGCACTTGGAAGCTTCATCTTTAGATCACTGAAATACTATCAATTCTTGTATTTTTTTTCCTCTTTGTAACAGTAACTTTTAAATTTTCATTTTTGCTAATGACAACTTATTTTGTTTCCGTATAAGTTAGGATTGTGTAGTGTTAAGTAGTGTTTAAGGTTATTTTCGCCAGTAACCTGTATTATTTCTCCAGATTTATTACTGAAATAAATTTATAGAAAATGTGTTTATAAGGAATACTACTGCTTATATGGAGGGTTTATGGCATATTAAATAAACTCACCACATCTTTCAATATTTATTATTCCTGCTTTACAATAACTTCTCAAGCCAAACAGTTTTAGACTAGTCCTGATTTCAACGATTTTGATTATCTGTCAATTCCAGTAATCTATATTTTTAAATTGAGTCAAGTTATTTTATAATATTGTTCTCAAGCAATGTAATTTGACGGTTACAACTAGTTCGGGACTTATTCAATCATACAAGAAAAAAAGAATGTTTTGAGAAATCCATCAGAAAGCTAATGGCTAGAGAGATTTCAATTTCTAAACATTTGTATGATCTGGTTAAGCTTCTTGTAAACTTTTCAATCGGCTTTTACGCTACAAATTGATATTGACTGCAGAAACACTAAAAACCAGAAAACACCGATCTGTTGTTTTGTCTCAATTCAAATCATCTGTTAGCAGTATCTATCGAAAAAATGTTTGTCCTATTCATTTCTAAAAGAAGCATATGCTTTATCGGTCTACTTATTGGATTGTCCATTGATGTCATCTAAACCACGAAATATTTACCCCTTCTATAGACTTCACATGATGTCTATGATTCGAACTTTTTATCTTTTATGAGATCAAAATTGATTGTAATCTATCATTTTGATGCCTACATTTTTGACCTCCATAATTGTATTTCTTTCTAATAGTATTATGTTTTGTGTTTTTTTTCTAATAGTTAGGAGATCAACTTTTAAATTTATTTGATCCAAATATTGAAAACGTAAAAGCACCCCCAGTAGATGACTCATTTATTTTGCCAACATTTAAACAATCGAAGACTGTAGGTGCTTTATTGCCGGGTAATCTTTTTTATCTTCATTGTACACAACCGTCTTTATGCGAATCCATGAATATTAGAACGAATAACTCTGAGTTTGTAAGTTGCTTTCAATTTTTATTTGAAGAATAGTATGTATATTTATGATTTTTTTAGCTTCCAAACAATAAATGAAAAGTATCATTTCTGATTGTGATACTGGATATTAAAGTTGTGAACCCAATAAAATGGTGACTTTATTTAATGAAATCACCTTGTAAAGTATTCACTTTTTCAATTAATTCATCAAACTTCAAACATAATCAAATATATATTCACTTGTTGTTGTTTTACTTATATCTTCTCATTGTTATATTGGACTGCAATTGATCGGTCTCTTTTTGGCATATGTGCATCCTATGCGGACTGCCTTGAAATTGCCGGAAATCACAAGCTTTATAAGCAAAGATAGATAGTGGCTAGCAGTGGAATCCAGGACGCGCGTTTCGGCCTATCAGGACTAATTAGCTAAGTGGATAACGCGATGATGTTTGAAGCGAAAGGTACTGGGTTCGAGTCCCAGAGTAAACATCAACTCTGAGATGCAGGTACATCCAGCCGACGAGTCCCAAATGGGACGAAACGCGCGTCCCGGATTCCACTGCTAGCCACTATCCATCTTTGTTTATAATCAAACATAATTGTAATAAAAAACAGACTGGAGTTTGTCATTACTAATTAATGCCAAATATTTCTTGGTAAAACTCATGAATTCCTAAGAAATAGTGAGTTTCAATATATTTCATTGTGCAAACTTCAAACGGAATAACTTTTGAGGAATAAAAATGCCATTGTTTTTTTTATTTACTTCAATGACTTTAACTGTTAAGATAGCTGTGTTATCTCATGTTTTTAAAAAACTCAATAAATTCTTATTTGAACCATTACTGAAACAATAAATTTCAGAATAACTTTTGTAATCTGTTGAGCATGCCAATAGCAGGCGGCCTGTTTAAGCATCTGGGCTACCTGTTCCTGTCATCTAGATATTTCAACAAATTATCTAATTTCGTTTGTTTTAATACATCATTATGCCTATTAATAGCACAACCTATTTGGGTGCGTTTCTGAAAAGTGTTAGACCTTTCGCTGTAAAGGTTACAGAAGGCCTAATCAGAGATATCGTGGTTGCTGGCAATATGCAGCGAGAAGAATGCACATTATCCAGATTTCGATTGACTGGGCTGCTAACTTCCAACTGGAGATCACTCAATATTAATCGTCAGGAAGGACGAAGAAGTAAGAAGCGGAAACTTGTTGAAGTACTTTGTGCTGAGAATTCTATATTGTACCAAAAATATAATGTTGAATAAAGCTAATAATAATAACACAATACGTCTAATGATTCTAGAATATGGATATATCATACATGAAAAGTTCCAGTACATAATTCTAAATGGATTTCAAAGCATCTTCAGAAGGTTTAAGTCATTAAGATGAAATAATCAGTTATTTCAAACGAAATGCAATGAAACGGTTATAACTTACTGAAAAAGAGAATTTCATAAGATTTTGATATTAATAATGATTGCTCTTATATCTCTTTAATCTCTGATGTATCTCCGATAACTGGCTATTTTCCAAGTGTTCAAACAATTATTTTAAAGAATTGCCCTGGATTTTAACTTTCATTACAAGTTAGACTGAATCAAACCCAACATTTCTAGTTAGAACTTCCTCCATTTCATCATCTATTCTCAAACACGTAAATCAATTCAAAAACTATCTAAAATGAAGTTATTCTAAAATAAATGAAACCAATGAATAAAATTTACTAACCAGGCATATAAGTCACTTTAAAAAAACGCACAAAACAATGGTTTAATATACTGTTTGCAAGGTAAAAAACGTAAATTTTGTGATGTATTATTCGGTCGCTAGTACCGTCAGTAATATTGTGATGTATACTACTTATGTTGATAGATATAAGTAGTGTGTGGCAATATTCGAAAATAAAATGCCTATGAGCAGAAGATTGAGAAGATTGGAATGAAGAGAAGATGGAAGAAAACTGAAAGCAATCAAGACAACAATAAGATTGAATGAATAATGGATTTTGTTGGAAACAATTCAAAACAAGATGTGAAAATGATGTACTTCACGTATAGTTTTTACATCTTACTAAACCACTGTGTGATTTAAAATAATTAATTGGTTTCTCCACAAATTCTTCGTTTACTACACTTGCTAACATATGGCCCCCTTCTGCATGGACAGCTAATGAACATAGCTTAAGCCTCTCACATTGCTCTTTGTCAAATAATGATACTGCTGCCCTTATATCAATCAGACACATTATTTCTCGTCCGTTTATGTTTACTCTCGCATAGACTGCACCTTTGTCTATCAATACAACAATCCCCAGTTTCACTGGATAGAAAAAACATGAACTGTGTCGTCTAAAATCTCTGTGTTTTTGTCTGTTTGGGCAGTTTTTCTTCCAACTGCCTGCTGCTCCATAAGAGTAGCATTTATTATTCCTGTTATTATTCATTCATATTGTGGCAGTCTCACGCTATATCTCCTCTATCTTTTTCTCTATACTGCTTATCCCTTGACTTCCGCATACAACCGGGTCATCAGCTGTCTTGTTACTTTGACTAATACACTGATATCCATAGGTTATACGGTGACTACTAACTTCAACTGTTGGGAAATGGTGGAAGGTACACTTTCCATGAACTGTTATGCCAGCAACTAGGCTTCTGACTCCTCGTCCAAATTCGGTATTTCACGACTTAACAAGCTGTTTAGCTCCACTACCAACACTAGCGGGTTACCATTCACCGGCAACTACACCAGCTTGAATTCAAGTGCCTCCTGCATGTTCACAGAGCTATCGACTTTTGCGATCAAACTCTGTGTTACCTCCTCTCTCCAACACTAGAGCTGTCATATACAATATTTGACCTGACTCTAAGAAGCATCCCCGGTACTACCGTCTTCGCCTTGAGCTCCTCCATACTCATCAACTTCGAAACAGCCTGATACTTCTTGTGGGAATCCAGCACATCTCATTCTCCGAACTTCCACGACAGTGGAATCATTAGTTTCAAAGACAAGAAAAACAAAGAAATATTATAAGGATTATGGTTGGAAGATAAAAATTTCATTATAAAAACTAATTAAGCGTCCATTAATAAAAATCATCATCACGGAAAACAACACACACTGTTGATCCTTAAACTCTGGTATCTTTATCGACTCGTGTTAGGTAGCACTAAATCTAACGTTTAGACAAATATCAAAAGCTTTATACGGAAAAATGTTGTTGAATCATTTATACCAATCAGTCCAGAAGAATGATTAACTATTTGATTGGATTATAAAAACTACACAACATTATGAGTTAAAAATTAGAAATACGGAAACTTTTACCTCATCAGCCGACTGTTTAAACTGGTATTATATAATTAAAACATTTTTTTATCAGTCAATAAACGTTTCATTCTATTATCAGGATTATCTATCATGTATATCTACTATCATTAGGAGGAGCATTGTTATTGTCTACACTGTTCCACAGTAGTATCCGATACTTAATCCTGATTGAAAAGGTCAATCACAGTTTACACAACGTTACAAAACTAAAAAGATTCACATTTTATTCTTCAAATGTTAAATATAAACTCTTGAGCTTTATTAGGCTAGGATGAAAGAATTATCCTTTAGTCTATCATTTTATATAGTCTAAATCATGAGTCAATTGAAGCTAAACCATCATGGAAAACCTGGTGGTTGTCTAGCTTCAATTGACTCATGGTTTCAACTATATAAAATTACTAAAATCTCCTCAAAACCCCTTTTAAATATTCAATTTTTTTTGGGGTATTTTATATCGCATGGATATTTAGTGAGAAGGTAAATACCTTTTGAAGTGAAAATTTGCACATTTTAGTGAGTAAAATAACTTTATAGATGGTATATATCTATATATTCTGTGTATTTTGATTTTCATCATAGGGTCGTTTACTGGTTACTGGTGAAGATGCTGAAGAAATACAATATTTTTCGATCTATATCAACAAATATAATATAATTCAAGATATAACCTGCTTATCTACAAAGGTAAAATAGTATTTATATACTACTTATAATACTTTTTTATTTCATATGCAAAATAATGTTGAAACTATTATTAACTGTAAGTGAATTCAATCATCTGATGTAGGTAGGATGATTTTCAATCTTTTGTAAACACTGATTTAGTATCAATCTTTATTTACTTTTGAAGTTTAGATTACCAAATAATTATATAATTGAGAGCGATTGATTGTAGATCTGAGTTAAATTAATTTGATATGGTGTATGAACACTCTGGTTTTATAGGCGGAAATTTTTCAGGTACACTGCTGAGGAGTCCCACAATGGGACGAAACGGCCGTCCAGTGCTTTCAGGTTTTCCATGGTGATCTAGCTTCAATTGACTCATGATCTTAACTATAAAAAAACATTTATAAAAACCTAAAGTTAACGATAAGTGAAATTCCATACCCAATCTTTGTGTTATTTTAATGTGACCAGCAAAGATTATAAATTCGTATGAACATTTGCTTCCCAACTAATTTTCTCAGTGGAAAAATATCTTATAACGTTTATTATCTATTTGACTCAACAGTCCGAAGGGTATATATGTATATATCAATGAGTTGATGTATATTTTGTTGTGTTTTCCCAATACAATTCTCTGTTCTTTACTAGTCTTCGCACTTACATAGCAGACTGGGTGTATATATAGCAAAAATGTTTATCAATATGAGAATAAAGCAACACCTTGATATAACAATTATTAGATTGACAAAAAATTAATATTCTCTTTCGATCTCTCTATAGGAATTCCCTGCTGAGAACTATATACAACTATTCAATTTACATGAATCCCTTTTAAATCACTTAGTGTCAAGATTTGATGAAGGTTTAATTCATGATTTCTATGAGTAAGTGCTTCACAACTTCCTGGTTTTTTTCCTAACTGTTAAATTGCAATCTTGCTCAGTTTCATTTACTTAATAGTTTACTGTAGGTAGCTAAGTTACAATTTGGAACTCCTAATAAGATAGTAAGTTTACCTCAATCCCTCAAGTCTGTGCTCAGCCTAATTCTTAACAAGATTGACAAAACTAACTGTTTTTCATCATATTAGTTCTGAATCAGAAAGAAGAATCAATTTAAATTTCGAAACCGTAATCACTCAGCTCAGTTGTTACTATGTAGTTTGGTATAATCCTGGAAACTTAGTTAGTTTAAATAGATCTGAACGAAAAGTTTACCTCTAAAATCCTGTTGTCGCAAAGTCAGGTATTCATAAACAAATCAGTACATTGTACAGATATACATGGATCCAAGGTCCTACACTTCATGTTAACATAGATATAGGAATCAGAACAGTGTTTGTATCAACTACAAGAAATACAAATGTTAAATGAGAAGTTCAAAGAGACAAAATAAGATCGAAAGAAATACTGTACTAGGCAGTACTGGAAAGCTGTTTCATCTTGATATGCGATTTCTTAGTATTTTTATATCCTTTACCTCAACTCCATTAGACGCAATACATTTAAGTCTCACAAGTAGCTTTGAATTTTTGGACCACTGAATTGCCATTCAGTGACACATTCTTTTTTAAATTCAGTAATTTTAACTTTAGAAAAGTATTTTAAAAAAATTAATACCAATTATGACCCACATTACATTTTTAGATAAGCAGATAACAAAATTGAATCGTCTTTTAACAGTCATAATATAAAACAGGGGTAACGATGCCTTGCGTAGTATTGCTTTTATTTAAATGATTCTTAATGAAGTGCTTATATAGTCATATTTGTAGGTTAATTAATACACTTAAATTTATTAATAAAATCAAATATTATGTAATTGTACCATTGGAAAAAAACTCATTTCATTATTTCTAAACAATGAACACTTTCTGTTATACTGTTGTGTGGTCTACTTATATCCATATAAGTAGTATATGGTGAGGATCAGACATAGAATGTATTTTGGCAGAAGATCGATAAGGAACGAACAGAAATGAAGCGCAACCAGTACGAAAATGCATAAACAATGAAATCAGAAAAGACGGACTGATATTCGCAGAAGGAACAGTTAAGATTGAGACAATTGATTGTTATTTTGCAAATTAACTGTTGACTGTATGGTTATCAGGATTTGGTGAGATAGTCTGTAATTTGTGCTAATATACATTCGATTGTCCCTAGTCGTGTTCTTGTTCACTACAATACATTCATAAAAAAATTTACTTAGTATTGTTTGTTTCGATCTTCCCATTGATGTTCTTAGGACTGCAACTGGTCAGTCTCTAATTGGCATATGTGCATACTGTGCGTATTGCCTCGATATAGCCAAAATTCACAAGCATTATAAGCAAAGATGGATAGTGGCTAGCAGTGGAATCCAGGACGCGCGTTTCGTCCTATTTGGGACTCGTCAGCTGGATGTACCTGCATCTCAGGGTTGATGCTCACTCTGGGACTCGAAACCAGTACCTTTCGCTTCAAACGCCATCGCGTTATCCACTCGGTACTGAGTTGGAGTCCCAGAGTGAACATCAACTCTAAGATGCAGGTACATTCAGCTGACGGGTCCCAAATAGGACGAAACGCGCGTACTGGGTTCCACTGCTAGCCACTATCCATCTATGCGTACATTCATAATAGTTTAAAAAATGTAGGTTTGATAAATTAATGATTCCAAATATTAAGTTCACACTTGTTACTTTTGATAAATATTTCAACTATATAGTTTTATTTTATCATAGTTGAACATTAATTAACTAGCAGTTGCCATGGAACTAAAAAAAATCTTAAGAATCTGATAATTCTATTTAATGAATAATATTGATATGTTGTTTTTTATATGCTACTAAATGTTTACTAATTAGTAGTATCCAAATTATATTTTATACGATAATCAAAATTGTGCATTTTTCTTTTAATTTTCAGTTACTTTAATGATACATGGTCTTTAGCAATTTATCATGATCGTTTTACTGATTTCAAGTCCGAAATACGTAGCCTAATTAACACATGTTCGGTAAGAAACGGTTAAGAATAAATGAGTACTTCAGTTTCTGATGACAGTTTTTTGTTTTTGTCATAGCTATATTACCAATTTGACCATGTTTAGTACTTCTTTGCTCATTTAATAAGGCTACACGAATGAAGTTATGAATTTTACAGTCTTGGATGACTGAATGAATTTAGATAGAGTTTGAGTTAAAACCAGGAAACACTGGATCGTTGTTTTGTCCATGTACCTGACTTATCAGTTGTGAGGATTCACGACTCTATCAGAAGGTAAAATCAATAATTACAGGATTGACGATTAGGTTGGCACCTACTAGTTTTATTGTTGATTTTAGTTATCCAATATGGTGAAGTCTTATACTAAAAAAAGGTTGATTTCCAATACTTTCTTGTTTTCAGTGACTTTCTTATTGTGGTCACTGATATAAAAGTATAAAATTCAAAATCTCTATAACACCTAATACTGAAATTATGAAATTCGCGTTTTACATTTAAAGCTCCACTTCAAACTTTAATTTCATCTAATGATGTTTATCACAGTGATATTTTAACTAATTTGTAAGAAAGATAAACCACTTTTCATTATCATTATGTGTTTTCCAATGACTATTAATTTTCCGGAATAGTTACATATATCATTGAAATTTATGACATAATTAATAAGATTTAGACTACTGATAAACTAAAGGCCAAATACTTTACTGAATGGAAACTTTTATATAATTATATAACTTACTAATTGAGTTAAACATTAAACCCCTTTTTCTAATGAGATATATTTTGCTTAAATTTTTAAAAATTGGGTAAAAATGTCTATGAGAAACAGTTTGAAGGAACTTTATCAACATACCATCGCTATATATAAAAACATTGTGTAATGAAATAACTTTGTAAATGATAAGTTAACTATTCATTCTTGTGATACTACTTACATATATTTTCGTATTATCATATGAAATCCATTTTGAGAATTATACAGTCGAATCTCAACAACTGAGTTAACAGTTTGAAATTAAGCTTTTATTAATTAATGTAGTACTATCCATTATTCTGTAGACTTTAGAACAATGCTAACAATCAATGAATATCAGTTTGCTATAATACCAAGTTCCATATCGACATTTATAAAGAATAGAAAGGGGAGATAATTTACTGCTTAAAAGTAAGCTAGTGGCTATCTGGACTCAGTAGCTGAAAGAGTAGCTCGATGAGGTTTGAAGTGAACAGTACTGTGTTCGAGTCCCGAAGTGAATATGAACTATGGGATTCAGGTAGATTCAGTTTATTAGTTTCCAATAGGGTGAAACATGTCTTCTGGATTCCACTGCTAACCACCATCTGTCTCTGCTTATAATTCCGTGTAATTTTTCCTTAAATTAGATATCTAATCAAAATAGTGAAAAGCTAGCTACAACAGCAATTACCATACTAACCCGATCGATAAAATTTGCCTCCTTTAATCTACTCATTATATATATATATACCGATTTATTTGTAAATGTTTATGTTAATTCAACATTTTACAGCCTACAACGACAAATGAATCACTAGGGGAAAAATTACGAACAATAATTAAAGAAAAAGATGAGGTATGAAATAATTTTGAAATTATTGACTGGAGAATTCAGTTTATAAGTTAATTCTTAACTTCGATAGAGAGAATAAAAATATTTCAAGCATTTTTATTTTCATTAACTGGAAAAATTAATTCAATCTTTAACAATCAAAGAGGAACTTTTAAGTTTTATGTGTAGTATCGTTTGACATGTTAAACCTATATACTTCATTCTAGTTACTGGCTAAGCCAATTCACCTATACATTGAGTCATCTTTTGATCTTGTTCATTATTCACTTATTAACCTTGACTACCTTTTATATGAGCGCATGTGTATGTGCCCTTCGTATCCTATTCATCATATGTCTGTCATTCATTTTTGTCTGCTTATAAATATTGAGTAATGCTTGCTCATAGCGAGTTGGCTTCCCAGCCATCTCCACTATGCATCATCTTTGCTTCGCTCGCTTACACTTGCTCATGTGCCCACAGCTTTCTGGTCTGCATCAATCATCAATAAAAATATAGTTGCCGCTTCCTTTTGCCTTCTGATTTTATACACCGTTAAGATTGGTTTAATAACGGTTATCGAAGCTATCAACTATCGAAGCACGGCACTACATATGTTAGAAGTTTCTAGCATACAGTTTTATCATTAATAGTAAGATTTTTTAATTAACCAATTTCACTTTGAATAGGGTCTTCGTGCTATTCATCAGTCTTCTGAGTCTTATTTATTTTTATTTATTTATTTAAACACATAAACATTGGTACAAGCGGGCACCAAATGTTGATGCACTACACTTCGTCATTCGTTTGGTGTGAGGGATAGAATACTACCTAGGCACCCAAACCAAAGCAGGTGGTTTTCTTCTGAGGTCACTCCCCGATCCTTTGACCTAGAGGTCTAATCTAGTAGGCAATGAAGCAAGGTTAAGAGACCTGGGTTTCGTGCTAAATAGCATTCATCAGTAAGTTGCACATACAATCGTAAAGCAGTTAATGTTACCCTTCAGGTCTTGACAAGAGTCATCCATTGACACAATCTAAGCTGTTACCATTGAGCTGTTCTGGCCATGACTGATCTCCTGTAAAACTGAGATATATTTACAATTGATTGATTACTGGATAGTAACTAACTTTATGTTTATTTAGCCTTTTCGAATGTTAATTAAGTTTTATCGATCTAATTGGGATGTTAACAATAGCCTAATTAATTCGACATAGAGTGTACTATTTTGAAATGCTAAATGCTTTGAGTTAGTCAATAGGAAACCTTGAATAGATACTGAATAACGGATAGTAACAAAGTAAGCTAAAACAAAATATCCAGTGCTTACTACTTTATACCTGTTTTACAGTTTATATCGATTCTCAATGAAAATCTTCTTTCATTACTTATTGTTTGAACAGGTTTCATTGAATGATTTTCAAGAATTAAAACGATTATATAACAATGAGTATAAGAAAGAAGTAGAACAACGTTTAATTAAATTCATTATGTTTAATTACAATTTATTATCAATGTATGCTAAACCTGATCTTGTTTAAAACAAAATATGATGCAATTTTAAAAAAGAAGAAGAAAAAAAAAACAAAAAAGATAGTGATACTACTAATATGGAACCAATCAAACCAATAAAATCAATGACGAAATTTGTATTCTCTACCAAGTATATTTTCCAAAAGAAAACATACTTGGATTATATATGACAAAAAATGTAACACAAATTAAATGAATAAAATAATAAATATTTCCCGTTTTTCAATAATTAATCTACCAACAGGACACGAAGGGGTTAATATTAAATAACTATTACAGATATATAGTCAAAGAAGAATAATAAGTTAGATACAGTTTATAACATAATATATTTTAAACAGTCAAGTCATGCACTATAATTGTTATTGTTTTCAAGAACTTTCCTCTACAGTATAAGATTTCCACTTGTTTGTTTATTTATTTATCTAAAAACATAAATATTCCTACAAAGGGGCACCAGATACATATGCGCCGCACAAATCTCATTTGATTTGTGTGAGGGCTGTGATACTGCCCAGGTGCCCAAACCGAAGCAGGTGGTTTTCTTAGAAGGCTACACCTCGAGCCTTTGACCTAAAGATCTGATTCACAAGGCAGTAGAGCATCGTGAGGAGATGCAGTTCCATGGTAACCGGTGACCAACGATTGATTCATGCGTCATTTTTCTCCCTCAGAATACTGCAGCCCATGTGCACCATTGGTTTGGAATCAGGGTTTTCCAACTCCCCTAGTTGGATGCGCTGTGTCTACCAACCCGGTTATAGCGCCGGACATTCGCTTTCCGTTCTCTCAATTTCGTAAACAACACCCCCGCGACGAGAAGGCAGTTAGTAGGACTTCCCTGGCAGAGGCTATATACGCGTGGCCATATGAGAGCATTTCGAGAGGGAGGGCGGACTCTTCCCACTCTCGGCCGTACCCGGGCATTTGAAGGCTTTCACTTGTTATTTTGATGTGAATAAACTATGACAACTCGAATTGATACACAGTTGCACAAAGATCCTGAATTATTAATGTCTATCCCTGAAGGAAAGCATAATCTCATTATATGTTATGATCTCACCAATTAGTTGATAGATTTCATTTGTTTGTACCGTTTCCATATTGATTTGAACATACTATAAAATGTTCCTCTAGTGGTATAAAAAATTAGTTAAATCTTGTCATTGTTTCAGTGCGATACATAATGACATATTCAGAATTAGCATTTAATGTGTCAATAATCGATAACATGACATAAGTGGTTTAAGTTGTTTTGGGGAGATAAATAAAAAACTCTAAATTTAGATTTTTTGTTGTTGTGTTCTCGGAATCTAGAGACCTCAGAACCTTTGAAATCCTTTTATTGAGCGACAAGTTATTTACAATTGTTTCACGGTTTTTTTTGTTGATTGATCCCAACTACCTTAGGTACGCAACTGTAGAGTGTAAAATTAAGTCACTTAAACCAGTGATCACCAATAAATCAATATAATTCAGTTACTACCGATGGCTACTGAGGGATGAATTAGTTTATAAAGTTTATGGCTAGGATATATTTAAAACGAAAATAAATGATTAACACTTTTATTAATTTTACAGTTTCTGAGAATGAATGTTTTGATGATAGTAATAAATTATATAGGCGTGATTGTATTAACGTAAGAGAAATTAAAATCATTAACCTGGAAAGTGTTACAGTGAAGACTCAAGAACAATATATTAGTTCATCGATCCTCTTCGTAACCAAAGTTACCTATCAACTCGATTTTTTCACTTAACGCGAATGTAGGTTCACCAAGCATGATGTGGACTTTTGGCTGAAATAAGAGTAGTCCAAAAAAATAAGGATGAAGAATTTAAGTCATATTTATCGATTGATGATCTAAGTCACGTCGCCAGATAGGGATTTGATTTTTTTAAGCTCATGTTATCATGGTAATTAAATCGTAATCAATGGCTTTGGGTGTTTATTAATATGACTCGAAATCTGTCACAGGGATGCACTAGTATTCATTCTTTATCTTAAATATCACTTCTGACACTTCATGCGTCGTTCGTATTTGTTCTTTTTAAACTCAATTCCCTGTGTTTAGATTTCCACTTAAGTTGGGGATTACTTCGTTTTCTTTGCTTTACATCCGACTAAATTCCTCACATGTATTGATGTAAGGTGTGGTAGCGTGGACCCTATGCTAATAATAACAGACTAACCAAAGCAATTACATATTGTCATTATATTAGTTTGACCTATTAAGAAGAATAACGATTTTCGTTCACCTTTACCGAAAGAATGAACCGTGTAACTTCATCTGATTATATATAACGTGGCTCGTGGTAAATTTTTTTAGGTGAAGTGTAGAAACGTTGGGTGAGGATGTATTTCCCTAACAATTCCATCTCCTTTTTGAAAGCCACGAATAAATGGAATTTCAGTTTGACATTATCAGATTTTAAGTAACTTTGTTATTTTTTTTCAGGTAAGTGAAAATAACAATCTTTTTACTGTGAACAAGTTATTTTTCTTCTAATTAATCATAAAAGAAGAAAAGATTGTATATCTTGAGATTCTGACATCAGTACTGTCTTGACTTCATTGTGGGAATTTCTTGGTTAGTAGTGATATCAACTTAAAGTGGAGAAAATCGCTTTTACAAATATTCTAATACCATCTTGGTTGTAAAAACGTCAGGAATAAACTGTAAGCTATTCAGTTCTATTCAGTTTCCTATAAGTCATGATTTCTCTTCAGCTGTTTATCACCTACAAGCATTCGTAATGACCATTAACAACCAATGTACGTACTTTATATCATATTAAAAAAGATTAGTTGTTGAAAACGAATTGACTTCGTTATGAACGAGGGATGAATGAACCATGAAATATAAATACTCTGTTTAATTTCTTATTTTATACTCAGGCCGACATCGGTGAGTAAAGTTAGTCATTAGAAAGCCGAATGCGACGTGAGTTGAAAATATTTATTTCAGACATTCGTTTATTCAGGTAGGCTATAAGAAGTACAGCTTGGAGAAGGATTTCTCTATCTATTCAATTTTATCAAACGTGTCTTTAAATCAATATTTATAGTCAGACAGACAAAAATAAACTAAAAACAAGTAACAGTTAGAGTAAGTAATAAACAAACATGCGCAAAACATATTCTCACGTGAAACAATTAAGGTTACTAGTGTATGATTGATTGGAGTAAATATAGATGTGCATAATAACTCAAAGAAATCAGTTTAATTTTCTTCTCCAAAGGTTAGAATATACCACGTAGGTGTCATGAGGATTTCATATAGGCAGCATGTATAAGGAAGAATTATAAAATGTTTAGGTGAATAAATGTTTACGTCACTAAATGTGGAAATTCCGTAAAATAAGAAAACAATTATGTAGTATATAAACAGGGAAATTCATGACATTTTTTACGTAATAACAACCGTAAAATAGGGTAATCTGATAAGATGAAATGAGTAAAACTTAAAAACTGAAACAATGAACAAAACGGACTTACAGTTGAGTACATCAAGTAAGATGTTATATCACTTAATAATGGAAAGCTTAAGTTACCATCGTAGTTAGAGATTTTCAACTGTATCCTATTAAATACACAAGTTCGGCCTCAACCTTTTAGTAATGATACCCTTAGCAAAACCTAGTAAATCCGAAGTTTTCTGACCATTGATTATTGTAAACAGCTTTGAAATACCAGTATTTTATTCACTTTCAAGTAGATGATGTAAAATCGCACTATGGAAAATGTGTTTACCCTTTAATCTCAGTTGTTACAGAACGTTCTCCGGGCTGCGAACATGTAAATCGGAAACTACAGTTGAAATTTAAATGAGGTTCAGATTCGTACACTTTGTTTGTCTCAGCAAGCAGTTGGTTTGACAAAACGAGACCAGTTTAACGTCTGGATAAGTTGTTTTAAACATACAAGTACTAAATTAATTATACTAGTTATTTCATCACCTGTGAAGCTAAGCTGTAGAAATACTGGCTTTTCCTCATGTGTAGCACATTCTGGTCTCTTTGTTCTTGTTTCCCTATTCTTACTGATGAATTATTATGTGTAAACATTATCTCGCAAACACTATTCAGTCATGATTACTTTTCCTCAAGTTTTGTACTCCGAACGCAGTCACAGCACATAACAGAATAGTTTTCTAAGTAAGATATTTTGTAGCCCATTGGGCAGAAACTATTGAAACTTAAATAAACATCATTTCAAGTATTTTTTTTTGATAAATAGATCTTTCTTCATGATTATCTGAATGGAGTTGAATGACAACATTAAGAAAAAGAAATTTATCGTATTCCTGGTCAATGGTAAACCGGATATTTCAGCGTATCTTATTGAGAAGAATTGATGTATGAGATGCAAGTGCATACCCTACATTCTTTAATTCTTGCATATTTGTTGTTCTCATCCCATAATTATCCACTAATATGATATAATATTTGCACATTGGTTGTAAGAAGCTGAAGATAAATCACGAAGTAAATGAATCTCTTTCATTATCCTGAGTTTTCTGTTTTTGATAGAATCAAACTTGTGAATGGGAATAGTTATTTGAGACTCCTAATTCTATAGTTGGATAATAATTATATATAGTATCCAAAGTCCATTTATGTAATAAAGAAACACATCCTTTATATAATGTCTGAGTAAGGAAGAGGTTCAGGGAGATTGTGAATACTGAAGAGATTGATTAACGTGTACAAACGTACTGATACTCTGAATTTTATTATGAACAAGTAGTTACATCACTCGTAATCTTATCGATACGACTGAATATATCTGAGACGACCTAGTAAAAGCCAGACTCTATTATTTACTACATTTTACCAAATGTCTAACATCTATTGACTGAACCATAAATGACACTATATGTTACAAATGGAATGTCTAAGTTACAAAATCAAACATCTACTACATTATTTTATGAATGTTTCACTTCGTGGTGCATAATTTCAGACATCACATGTATACTTTAAACATCACTAACTGGAAGTGTAATTATATCAACTAATTATTCCATTTCACCATGAAAATTCTCGGAACGTGGAAACGTTCAAAGTCATACATTCCTTATGTAGTAATTTCAAAGACAGTGAACAGAAAGAAGAAAAAACAATTCTAAACACAAGCTATGAAGATTATTTAATCAGATGAAATCTGGAATAGTATAGAGAAGTTTAGATTGTAATTTTGGTCAGAAAAGAATAATCATATACTATGTATAATGCTAATCAAATTATTAATTCATTAAATCTCAGCAAGTGAATTTGAAGTAAATCCAACATTTCAAGGAAAGTTCCTTGAAAAAGCTTTGACAAGATTGCCAGGCAAAATGTTGGATTTACGTCAAATTCATTTGCTGAGATTTTACAAATATATTATTCCTATTCTTAATGTCTTACATCAACTCGGCGCTCAAATACTGTGAAACTGTTCGCTCTAATTTAGACGAAAGTTCCTATACAAATGATTAATTATTTAAATATAAAAAGAAACATCTTTAAATGGAAAGTATAATTTCTTTTTCTCTTATTCTTGATCGAAATAAGGAATTTTATTTTGTTTTCCATACATTGAAAAGACGTCCGATGAACGAATGGTAATAGTGTAAGTAACCACACTGAACTACTTAAACTCTACCTTCTTGATAAATGATGAAGAATGGGTATAGCTAGCTAGTTGTTGGATTCATAATATTGATCATTTTAGCTGACGAAATCAAACATTATTTTCATAGTCTTTACCAATCAAATTTATGCACTATAAATAAAAATGTATCCAAGACTGTTGTTTAATGCCAAATAAGTAGATAAATAGACTGACAGATCAGATTGTAATATATTTTAAAAATCGAGTGATTTTGTTTTCGAAGGCATTTGTCTTCACGAAAGATTTGTGTGTGAACAACTATTGAAAACCATGAAAACAACCATTTCATCATAGTTTTAGATGACTCTACAGTGTACATTTCTAACCTTATCTAAATTCTTATCATTTATTAACAAAGAACTTTATTAGAAGCAAAGATGGATAGTGGCTAGCAGTGACATCCAGGACGCGCGTTTCGTCCTATTTGCGACTCGTCAGCTGGATGTATCTGCATCTCAGAGTTGGTGTTCACTCTGGGACTCGAACCCAGTACCGTCTGCTTCAAACGTCATGGCATTATCCACTCAGCTACTGATTCAACTAAACAATACCAAGTGAATTTAAACTTCACCTCATTGAGCAAACAAGTGGCTATCAGGACTCAGCAGCTAAGTGGATTACACGATAGCACTTATAATGCTTATAATGTTTGTGAATTAAGGCTATATCGAGGCAATATTCACAGTATACACATATGCCAATAAGAGACTGATCAACTGCACTCCTAAACATCAATGGGAAGATTCAAGCAAACAATACCTAGTGAATTTGAACTTCACTAAAGTTTCGATATAGATGTTCTGAAGTTCTTAAAAGAAATTCACACCTGTATATTTAACCAAGTCAGGTAATAAACGGAAGCTATCCAATAACAATAAATGTGGATGATACTATTTCACAAATTGACTTGATGATATGTCGTAACATTAAAAAACACAGAAGTGTAAGAATATAACACGTAACACAATTCTCCTAATGTTAGAAATTTAAGCTAAAGTATACTTCCATTAAAGTATGAAATTCAAAGAAATATTCTCGAAAATCGATGAGACAATAATAAAGATAAAACATATCGTTATGAATTCAGCAAAATTACGTACACAACTCTTCGTAGTAAAATACTTTTATCACGAACTAGCATCAGCATGTAAGCTATCGAAAACGAGAAAGTAATGGATACCTATGGAACGCCTTCTTGTCACGAAATAGCGTGTCACTTTTCTCAAAGTTCCAGAACCTGACTTCCATTTAGGAAAGCTGACTAACTGAATGGCAGTTTCTCTATCTTTTACACACTAAATATGTCTCAAAGTCTTTAGTATGAAGGAGTATATGGCTCTTAAGTTTAGTGCACTTAAAAGTGAGGAATTTACTTCTTAATACGAAATGACTCTGCTACTGAAGAAACGGATGTGTACAAAAGTTTCGATAACTCAGTATTACTTCTTAAAATTCTATATTTCAGAGTCAGTCAGTCGCAACGTAAAACCTAGTACATATGTACATTAATTCAAATTACCATATCCAATTAGCACAGAGAGATAAAATCGTCAGGCCAAATCCCAAAATTCTAGAGGTAGTAATAGCATAAGTGGTGATAGAAAAGATTAAGTATCAAAGATAAGATTCAAGAAAATATAAATTAATGAAATAAAAGCAAAAGTAGTTATAAAGAATTTACTTTATTTTGTCCAACCAATAATCAGCTGTTATCTAAACCCACAAAGTTATTTACACCATTTGAATTAAATCAGATCAAATAACCGTTATAAAGTCAATCAACAGATTAGTTAAACTAAATAGTAAGGTAAAATTCCTTATGAAAATTTTAAATCGTTTGAATAATAGAGTAAAGTGATAATAACATATTTTACTTTGATGATAAATACATATCGGATGATTATGTCTATAAAATTACAATGTACAAATAAACGACATTTTAGGCAGAAATGGCTATCAAAGGGATCGAAGACGCGCGTTTCATCCTGTTCAGAACGATATAACACAGGATTACCTGTGTTATATCGATTGGGTGCGTTCTTGCCCAGTTAATATATATGACGTTATGAGACTGCCAATTAGAGAGCAGTGAATTATCGATCGGTCCAGTGATATACAAAAACCGTACGAGCAGTCTTGATTACTTATCAGTCCTGCTATCTGCCTATTCCAGTCAGTTAAGTCCAAAACATCAATAACAGCCTCTGCAATATGAATCATTATCCTCAAACATACTGAGTTTATATACCAAACAAACTGACCACATCGTACCATAAAATAGAAAACATTTGTACAAGATTTGGCCAAATGTGGTTGCGAATAGAGGGAACAGTAATTAATAGACTGGATATAACTCAGGAATAGTAAATCGTACAGTAATAGTTTATGGGTCGAAATAAAGCTCATAATAAAAGGAACATTAATATGAATACTTAAGTTACTTAACAATTATACAATAGGAAATATACATATCATATTGGTCCATAAATAGTTCTCTAAGTTATCATTCATAAATCTCCAAGGGATAATAACAACCTGCATCCCATGGTTGATCTTCAGTCCGGTACTCGAATCCAGTATGCACTTGTGCCAATAAGAAACTGAACTATGGAAGCCCTAAATATCAATGGGAAGATTCAAACAACTAATAAAAAATAATAATTAAACATCGTTTTGTTATCATCACTATTATTAATAACATCTCATTTAAACACTAAACATCGGAACATTGTGATTAGTTTTACTAAACGAATTGTCAGTTATGATCACATGTTAGAAACAGAGTTTCATAATGTCTATTACTCACTAACTAACTAATGAAATATGAAACGAAACTTTGGTATGATTTCCATATTCAATAAAATTTACAGGTAACTAAATATTGGCAAATAGTTTTCCGTTTCTTCATATTTGACAGTTTTATGTTGTTTTTGTTTTTTTTTAAATTGAAGTTCATATCTCGACAGTCATTACGTTTACAGTTGGTGTTAAATAAAAGGAAATAAGATGCCAAAACCGAAATTCTTGAAAACTGATCATTAGGAGTTAATCTATCATTTTAAATGTCATCTATTTTACATATTTGTATGTGTCGCTCATATTAAACTCTCTTGGATCATATTAATATTAGTTGAATAACTTTATGTCGTTATTATCAGTCTTGACAAATATACTTAGAAACAATACATTGATTGAAAGTTAGATGACAGACAGATTTAAGGAAACCCTAAAGTATCATTACCCGTCAGAGTAACAATCAGTGAACTAGAAATTTTTTCGTGTAATCATTATGAGTTAATAATGATTGAAGTGTTTTATTTTAGTAGGTAATTGATTTCGACAATCCAAATATGTGATATGTTCACGCTAATTGAAACTTTCTAGCCAGACATCATTTTATTTGAAATTTCAAAATAAAACTACTATTTAAAACATATCAAACTAAACGTCATAATATCTGTAAAACAACCTTAAAGATATCCACGACAATCAGCTTACAAATAGAGAGAAACCATCCATCTTTGTTTATAGAGAGAAACATTTTAGTCACCTACATAACTATACAGATTTATTAAGGATGCAAGTAAGTCTTCTTGAACGATAGTGATCAATTCAAGACAGATGTACCGAATTCAAAGACTACCTATTGCATAAAGATTTAAACAGCGAAAAGATTAACTTGATTAACGCAATAGGAGTAGGCCGATGTTTAGTGTATAAACCGTGTACAATATATCTCTATTACAGATAAGTTTATACATGTTAGGTAGAACAAAAGTGAATATATAGCACTAAATATATGACGATCAATCAACTTGATGTTCTAGCTATTTATCATCAGGATGGAATGTAAACGGCGTCTTTCTAGTTATAGTCATTGAACAATCAAAGGCATTCCTGTAAATTGTAGTCGCTAAAACAAAAACACTATCAGTAATCAGGTAGAGTGAATCTCCCCGTAACTAAATGAGCCATACTTAAGCAAATTGTATCAAACTAACTGAAACATTAGCTGGGATTGTTCATCATTTTACTTCAATTCCTTCAGTTAGCCTACTAATACAAATGAAATCAAAAATCAACATATATGAACAGTATAAACAATGACTGACTCTCTCATTTAAACCAAAGATAGTGCTATTATAAATTTTTTACCACATTGACTATTTTTCTATATGATTATTACGAATGTCAGCACAAAATGCTCGTACTGTCCATACGATAAACTGTTGAACACTGGCTGGTGAGACTATAATTTATGGACGACGTTCGAGCGATGCTAAAGTGAGAATGTCCACCTACAAACTAGGACCAAATGAGGGTTGTAAACCAGTGTGAAGAATTAGAATTATGATTTATAGTTGATGGTTAGTGTTAGGAATTAGATTTAGGGTTTTTATTACAAGCTGAAAAAAGATGATCATGCCAATACGCTATTTAGCCAAATGAACGAATGAATTTCATGCCAAAATCGTAGTCCTGTTCCCTCATATCTGATTGGTTCGTTTAAATATTAAAGACTCACCCAGCTGTTAATGTTATGCATTTTGATTTCATTTTTAGAAATATATCTGTACTAAATCATTCATTTTCATGATATTAATCCGCCTAATACTTAAACAACTTGTAGGCAAATTTTTATTTTGAACGTGTTGAAAATGAAACCAAACACTTTAGAATTATCACATGCATTTCTCAATCAGATACTCTAGCGACAGGAACCCCAACAGACACTGATAGACACTGGATACCAAGGAAGTCCGAAGGCCACAGAAAACCTGCTATCAAGCTGCAAGTAGACCCGAAGAAAAATTCTTATATCTCGAAAGGGGGGCGGTGTTGGGATGATCCTAAAAATTTCTCGTAATAGACATGACAAGCTTAGGAAAAAAGCATTTTATCCAATCAGCGTTTGATTAGAAGTCTTGCTAGAAATATGGCAAAAATAAAAAGTCACATGTCGAGTTTCTGATTGGCTGATTTCTAAACTGCTACTATGTTTAGTAGTATTCTAGAATTTTCAGGAAAACCCAAGGACTTCTAAAATACTATAAAAACCCTATATTTTCTGTACATAAATAAACCTTTGGAGTAAAGTGCTTCTCGTATATTTTGCGCCTTTTCTCTCGTATTCACGTAGCTGTGTAGTCCTAGTTTGAGGGTTACGAGAATAGCTTAGGATCTGAATATAGCATTCAATCAACAAGACTTATCATCCTGTTGCCTTCTTTTTGAATAATCTTTCAGTATATCTATACCTGGAAGTTTTTTATTGATCTTTTGATAACCTCAAGTGTACGATAACCCCACATTATTAAACAATCTAAGGGATTACTGTAAATTATAATGGATAAAACAACGACTATCAAATTCATTTAATACTGTTTCTTTGAATCTTTCCATCGATGTGTCAGGATTGCAACTGGTCAGTCTCTAATTGGCATATGTGCATACTGTGTGTGTTGCCTCGATATAGCCTTAATTCACAAGCATGGTAAGCAGAGATGGATAGTGGCTAGCAGTGGAATCCAGGACGCGCGTTTCGTCCTATTTGGGACTCGTCAGCTGGATGTATCATTGTAAGTATAAATATGAGCTAGATCAGTTGAAAACTTTATTTGTAAATGCATGACAAAATACTATATACATGAATATCGTTGGTAAATTATACGAAAATAGATATGTAATCTGTAGAAATTATTAACGACTTTCAATAGCCTTAGTACTAGAAAAAGAAACAAAACAAAGGCTATAGTTTACCATGAAAAATAAATGAATAAAACGGAATATGAAAATTTGCTGTCAATGCAAGATGAACAATGAAAGGAACTCAGTGTTTATCCTTAATTTAAACAAACTATTTCACTGCTGGTTCAACGGGTAGTTCATAGAAAACAATAAGAAAAATAATACAGAGTTGGTAAAATATTGTAACGATTGAAACTACTCAAATAATCATAATCACAATGAATAAGTAGTAAATAACTTCTATTTTGGAATTTCATATATGATTTTAATCAAACTGTACAGTAGGTAAATTAAAAATAAATTTATCAAGAGGTCCATGACTAGTTGATGGGTTACTGTTTTCGGATTGTTTGCTTTCAAGTTTTTGTAATTTTGGCTTCCTTCAAAGAAAAGAGAAAAGTGATAGAATTGATTAGAGAAAAAAAGCAATAGGAACGAGTTATTCCTATGATTTTGAAATAAAAATTTGCTTTTATAATGATGATAGAGTAAACTATGACATTGACTTAAAGACTTTGATCTCAATAACTGAGTATGAATAATATGAAGTAAGCTTTTTTTGAACTTGAACTGAAATAAATGGACAGAGTGTAGTGGCTTGGTATTGAGACAATTCCTTAAGCTTAGTTTATCAATCATCTGAATCCTAATGGCATATAAATTCAGAAGGTAACACGAAGCGTCGACTACAGTTTATTATAACAGTAATATAACAAAATAAAAATAGAGAAAAAAACGTGTGAATAAAATGCATAGTACGAGAATAATATCGTTATATGAATATAATATGTAATAAGAGAAGTGTTATCAAGATAATTACGATAAAGAAATGATTCATGTAAATTGAGAAAGGTGGATGTGAAGATTAAGAAGAACGTAATAATAAAAAAATCACGAGGCTGGGGGTAAGAGGTCTATAATATTCAGTTTAGGTATCTGGTGATCTAGTAGTAGATCAACGTAAACATAGAGGCTGGATATACCTTTTCTGCATAGATAAGTTCGGCTTTTTGGAGTTGATCCAGATAGCTTCCGCTATATAGATTAGCCGTAGTCTATCTGCTTGAGGTAGATTCTTTGGAACTTGATAAAAAACAGAGAAAGCTTCCTCTATTTTAATATGATGGTCGCTATCTACCAATTGAGAAAGAATAGTACTGCTAATCTATTTAGTAACTCCCTTTCCCAACCACGCTAGCACATGTTCACAAACACACAAGGATGAAGTCCTCTGAGTACGACCTAAGTAAGTAGCTTCATAGGAACAGTAGAATCGGTATACAGACATGGAGGAGGCCATCATCGGTAACCTACCCTTGATTTGTTATGTAGGTTCTTGGTTAAGCCGAGAAAATTATATGTAACTTGGCGGCGAGAAACGTCCTTTCAACAGATCTTTTGAGTCGACGTGTTGAAATGTCACCCGCTATGTTCCCTTTATTTTTTTTTATTTAAACACACAAATATTGGTACAAGGAAGCACCAGATAAATATGCGCCTCACAAATCTCATTCGATTTGTGTGAAGGCTGTGATACTGCCCAGGTGCCCAGACTGAAGCAGGTGGTTTTCTTAGGGGGCCGCACCCCGAGCCTTTGACCTAAAGGTCTGATCCACAAGGCTGTGGAGCATCGTGAGGAGATGCAGTCCCATGGTAGCCGGTGACCAACAGTTGGTTCATACGTCATTCGTTCCTTCAGGATCCTGGAGCCCATGTGCACCATTGGTTTGGAATCAGGGTTCGCCAACTCCCCTAGGTGGATCCTCCACATCCACCAACCCGGTTAAAGCGCCGGACATTCGCTTTTCGTCCTCTCACTTTTGTGAACAACACCCCCGCCACGAGAAGGCAGTGAGTAGGACTTCCCTGGCAGAGGCTATATATTCGCGTGGCCATATGAGAGCATTTCGAGAGGGAGAGCAAACTCTCCCCACTCTCGGCCGTACCAGGGCATTTGGGGGCCTATGTTCCCTATAAAGTCTAGTTTCACATACAGGGTTTATTAACTGACTGAGTCACACTTTCTTTTTTTATTACCTTCTACTAGGAATTTTCCAACGAAATTATCTGCATAGCCGTTATTTCGTAACATGTTCTTTGATGTATCGATTTCGCTTTCTACACCACTTTCAGAACATAATAGATTGATTCAGAGAATGGCTCAAACCTAAGTAACTAGTGAATGAGTTAATTATTTTTATTTATATTTCATGATTTATCCACTTCTCAAAAGTTTGAGAGTAGGAGTACAATTGTCTCAGTTTTCATTCTAGTAACTATAACAAAAAGTAGAATTTTCTAACATACCATTTATTTACTTACGCCTGTTACTCCCAATGGAGCATAGGCCGCCGACCAGCATTCTCCAACCCACTCTGTCCTGGGCTTTCTTTTCTAGTTCTATCCAGTTTTTGTTCATTCTTCTCATGTCTGTCTCCATTTCTCGGTGTAATGTGTTCTTTGGTCTTCCTCTTCTCCTTTGACCTTCAGGATTCCATGTGAGTGCTTGTCTTGTGACGCAATTGGGTGATTTCCTCAAAGTGTGCCCTATCCACTTCCAGCGCTTCTTTCTGATTTCTTGATATTGACTATCTTTTCAGGCACGCCGTAGTGTCAAAGAAGCCTCCATAGTTTTGTCCTGTCGACGCTATCAAATGCTTTCTCGTAGTCAATGAAGTTGATGTAGAGTGATGAATTCCATTCAATTGATTGCGATTCGGTCTGTACACGATCGATCCTTACGAAATCCAGCCTGTTGATCTCGAAGTTGAGCGTCTACGGAATCCTTCATTCTGTTTAACAATACCCTGTTGAAGACTTTTCCTGGTATTGTTTACCATTATATTCCCTTGTCGTAGTTTCATTAAATTATAAGTAAGAACAACTAAATTAATTACGTAATTCGTTTAACTCAATTTCTTTCAATTCCATTTTTTTCCTATAAATCATTTTGATTACTATGTATTTTTATTTCATAATTAAGCGATACAATTTCTGCAAGCTACACATTAAACAGTTGACATTTACATTTTATCAAAATTACTCGAAGAGAATAATTAGATTATACTCAAAATTAGATTAGATTAGAAAACATAATATCCTCAATATAAATTATCATTGAAACATGACCAGTCACTGAATTGTTAAATGTTTATTTATTTAGACACATAAATATTGGTACAAAGGGGGCACAGAATACAAATGCGCCACACAAATCTCATTTGATTTATGCGAGGGCTGAGATACTGCCCGGGTGACCAAACAGAGGCAGGGAATTGTTAGATGAGGAATATATATATAATTAAGTTCAACGAATTATCTTACCGAATACCAATATCATTTGGTGATGAATTTAAATGATTAGACTGTGATATAGTTGAACAATGATCTCTTTCAGATAATTGATTTGTTAAAGTTTCTTTGACTACTTCTAAAATAGCTGATCTATTTAAACACTCGTCCAAATGATAATTGAACTATAAATGTAAAAACAATTTTAAAAAATAATTTGAATTACAAAAACTTATAAAATTAATTGAAATTAAATTAATATATGAGCCACACAAATCTCATTTGATTTGTGTGTGGGTTGTGATACTGCACAGGTGCCCAAACTGAACTAGGTGGTTCTCTTAGGGGGGCCACACCCCGAGCCTTTGACCTAAAGATCCGATCCACAAGGCAGTGGAGCATCGTAAGGAGGTGCAGTCCCATGGTAACCGGTGACCAACAATAGGTTCGTACTCCATTTGTTCCTTCAGGATACTGGAGCCCATGTACACCATCGATTTGGAATCAGGGTTTTCAGCTTTCCTAAGTGGATCCTCCATATCTACCAACCCGGTTAAGGCGCCAGACATTCGCTTTCGTCCTATCAATTTCGTAAACAACAGTAATGCCACGAGAAGGCAGTGAGTAGAACTTCCCTGGTAGTGGCTGTATACGCGTGGTTATATGTGAGCATTTCGAGGGGGAGAGCTAACTCTCCCCACCCTCGGCCGTACCAGGGCATTAGGGGGAATATGGATTAGAAAAAAATTATTTACAAATAAATCATTATTCTATTTCTAAGACAAATTTGTTGATTAATTGTGGTAGTTGATTTTTGATATTTTCTGGAAAGAAAGAGCTTGAACTAAACATTCAGGTGAAATGTTGAGTATTGTGATGAACGGCGTCCGAAATCCCTAACAGACTCTTTGAGCTAGAACGCAAGAGTGAGTGAGAAAGTGTATTGGACTACGGAATGAAATACACAAGTACTCACTCATATGTATGCTATTCTATCCATAGGAAATGGACCCATTGACTCCAATGAAATGCATTTGACCTTTAGAACACTTCTGATTGCCATCGATCGACCTTCTCATTAAGCTACTTCTGATTGGCTTTCCATATCATTGGATTTATTTATTTACTTAAATTTTTATATGATTTTTCTTCTTAATGTCTTACATTGATTCAACACTCAAGTACTGTAAAACTATTTATTTCAATTTAGGCGAAAGTTCTTTCAAATAATTATAAAAGTCTAGTAATCTTGACATTTAATGGAAAGAATATATTTCTAAAGTCTCAGCGAATGAATTTGAAGTAAATCCAACGTTTAGCCTGGCAATCCGGTCAAAGCTTTTTCAAGGAAATATAATCAAACATCAAAATTATTGAATATCACTCGCTGAGATTTTACAAATATATATTATTCCTATTTAATGTCTTACATCAACTCCGCGCCCAAATACTGTGAAACTATTCGCTCTACTTTAGACGAAAGGTCCTATATCTAGTAATCTTGGTTTTCTCAAACTTATTAAAAGAACTAATAGTCATCTGTTTATAATTTACAGCATATAAAAGAAATATGACAAGAACCTTTACTTAAAATTGAGTGGAAATTTAACAAGAATGTCATATGGCAATATAATTTAAACGATGACTACGAAACATATGGACAGACTTGACAAATTGTTGTGTCCTGTTATTGGGATTCAATACAGCCTAAGATATTACTGATCTACGGACGGAAATGATTGAAATACTGTATTACGATCGGTTCTCTTCAGAACTGACAACAGTCAAATGTACTCAACATATCAAACCTTGACAGCTAACACAGGTAACTTGATATTTGTATTATTACAAGCAACTCAAACGGAATCGATGCAAAAGTCGTCACTATAGTAGCAGGATATGACTTTCGAGTATGTAGCAGTTTAGCGAACTGAAAAATCATAGCAACCTATCAGAGGACAAATGTCATGAGGAAAGTGAAATTGATAGAAAATGTGAGAGCAATTATCGTTCCTGAAGAGATTTTAGCCTTTCTAATAAAATTTGACTATACTTGCGACCGCTTTAGTACAAATATCTAGACTGACTATAAAAATGACATTGCATAAAAAGAACAAAGGAATTTGTATACAATATAAAGTAAAAAATGGGTGAGAAAAATGACACTATTCACAAAAGCGTAGCCTTAAAATCAAAGAAAAAGATACACATTTTTCTTCTACTTTATCGCTTTGTTACTTATCATAAAATATTGATGTGATATATAAATAATTACATTTATATCACATTACAATTACTATAATTTCTTACATAAGCTGAATAGTTGCTAAGGTATTATTGCAAATTTCATAGACAGATTGGAATGTACACCAAATTGATTAATGATCAATTAATTCAACAAATTCTATCGGCTATAAGAATGAATAACACGACAGAAACTTGTTTATCGTGATATGTAAAACAATCTGAAAGTTTTCTTTTATTGACGTTGTTACATAGATATTTAAACAATTTAAAGTAATCATAATAATATGACCTTGATTTAAACAAATCTGTTAGAAGTAAAGGACATTTTAGTTCTTTGAAAAAACAAATTTTTTAAATATGTAAACTTAAACTGACTGACCTTGTCTTCTGAAGAAAATCGAAAATCTCTTTCACAGACGGGACATTTAAAAAAGTAACCAACATTGTTATTAAAAGATGAGGCTGATGCTAACGAGGATGACGACAGTTCAAGTGATAAATTTAATGAGATGGACGAAGATGGTGAACCAACTTCATTATCAGTAGGTAATGGAGCAGGTTTAGTCCATTGTGTAATCTGTATAATTTTATCAATAAAATTTTTGAAAGCATCTATGATACTTAATGAACAACATTGAATAGTTTATTCATAATTTGAAAAAATCAATCAAAAGAGATGGACGAAATGGTCATATCGCTTTGAAAATTGCCACTTTGTCATGTTCAAAGATTCAAATACGTTTGATCGAATTCTGTGTTGAATTTTATATAAAGAATCTGTCATATATCTAATAAGATGGTACATTGTAGTTTCATTTGTATAATTGTATGAATTTTGAATAGAAATAATAAAATACTTCTAATTAATCGTCTTATATCCAAAAGTTCTAAGTGGAAGCTCAGAAGGAAGTTCCACAAAGTATTACGCGTATAAATTACAATAGAGTATGTGATGATTCATAAGTAGTGTAGTAAACAAAACAGGACGAAGTGAAAAAATGAGAAGACAAACCAACAATTAGCAGATTTGTAAACTCAATTATAACCCAAATGCACCACTTATATATTTTGTGCTGAAGTGAGTAAAATCTGGGTTGTATGGATGAATAAACAATGTGGACAATATTACCTCAATCAGTGAACAAGATAAAACCAATCGTGAATCTACTCTCCAACAACACATATGAAATAAAGTTAGGAGATGACAAGTCAACTGAGAAAAGAAATGTAATTGTGATGCTCGAACCTATGACTTAAACACTAAAGTTGAGCTACATAAATCATAGTAATATCTTTAATTATTCTGAACACTCAAGAGTTATGATGAAAATAAATGCTTTCCAGTTTCAACATTCATTTAACACAAAATCATCATTCGAAGAATCTTCGATTTTAAGCTGCTGCTATTCATCTACTTAAATAATTAAGCAAAAACATCAAAACAGCTTTAGATGAATATCAAGCGTTATACGATTCAACTACGTGTTTGGAATAATATTAAAACAATAATGGTCCAAATTTATAATTCACACTCGCTCACTCATTGAAGAATAGTTTTTACCACCCATGAAGTCAGGTAGAAAGATACAATAAATGTAGAAAATAAGACAAATATTAAATTTACTTAGTATTGTTTGTTTGAATCTTCCCATCGATGTGTTAGGACTGCAACTGGTCAGTCTCTAATTGGCATATGTGCATACTGTGCGTATTGCCTCAATATAGCCTTAATTCACAAGCATGGTAAGCAGAGATGGATAGTGGCTAGCAGTGGAATCCAGGACGCGCGTTTCGTCCTATTTGG
>NC_031496.1:27752788-27811136 GCF_000237925.1 Schistosoma mansoni
CTGAGATGCAGGTACATCCAGCTGACGAGTCCCAAATAGGACGAAACGCGCGTCCTGGATTACACTGCTAGCCACTATCCATCTCTGCTTAAGACAACTATTGTTCAGTTCTCATAGTCAAATTTTATGTCAACACAAATAGAAGAAAGATAGGAATAAAAAAAGTGAGAAGTATGAAATAACATTATCCTTTAAAAGATAGAGAATACGTGTATCGAATTAAGTGCCGCTGAGTTTCCCAATTATATCATACAAGGACGAAATAAATGTGAAGTGTTTCTATGATGCTTAATGGTTTAACTAGTGAAGTCAATGTGTTAAACGCTTATTTTATTAAAGTAACTACTTTTATTTCTCCGAATTCAGTACCCTATAGAGCCAGTGTTTAGTTGAAATGGTATTACACTAATTTCTTCAACCACTTGATACAGTGAAATCTTTCAAGGTGATTAATAAACAATCGAACTCTAATCTTCTAAAATTTAGCGAAGCTATAGCGATCGAACGTCCGATACCAGATCTGTGTCCAAAAACAAAAACTAATATATATCTCTTTGCTCTGGTAACATTACATCGTTTTTATTGCATCACTCATTATATCAACACTTTCTAAAGTTTAAATTACATCACTGTCATCTTCCTTTAGTTTACAGTTGACTGATTTCAACCCATATCTTTCTTTATAACCATCAATATATTTTCAGTTACTTTATTGCACAATCATCTAATGTTTGTTAACTCTATGACTTCTAATTACTAGTTAAATGTTCTGGAACTTTCCCTCTCACACTTTATTTGTCTGAAACAAAAATTTTTATGACCTTATTGACTTTGTCGGAATCTTCGCTACATCGTGATGTACATATTCATCTCTAATCACCTTAGTATTTATAAGCATCTCGATATCTGTAATAACTCGAAGCTGAAGAGAACCTAACAAAATAAGATGAATTTATATTATTCTGCACCAATCTTTGTTTTTGCTCCGTTCAAGATAATAAAGGGAACTATGTATATGATAAAGAGAAAATCTATCTGAGCCATTGTGAAAGATTTTGAAACATGATACTCAAAGTTTCCAACCAACAATCGCGATTATTTAGCGAAACCCCTGCAGGTAATCCGTATCTACCAACACAGCTCAAACTAATAAACAATAACTTCATGGGCTGATGCTGTCTTAATTTGGATATGACTAACCACACCTACACCAGAAAGTAACCTACGTCAAGGTAGGCGATAATTAAACTAAACGTAACATAAGTCTTAATCATCTCAGTCTATGAACATTTACAATCTCATTAACCAACTTTCCCTAATACACTATGCTTAACTTCAACACTGTTCACAAAACGCGAGAAATACGTAGAACATATAAAAAATCAAGAACGTGCAGCCTACATATGTTTTCTATGTTTAAGTCCATGTTTCACAGTCATAAATGGACTCCTAAGTACCATACTCGGCCGAGCGGTCTAAGACGCTGGTTTAAGGCACCAGTCCGAAAGGGCGTGGGTTCGAATCCCACCTCCATCACAAGTACCATACTCGCTATCATTTTGGTAGACAAACACCTCACCTATGAAGCAAGTTAGTAAACAGATGGTAGCAAATAAAACAAGAAATATTATTATTAATAGTAATATTGGTTTGATTTCAAATAGGAGTTGACTATTGAATAAATGTCACCACTTTAATGAAATTATAATAATCAGCCCAGTCCAACTTTTGTGAACCATATTGTTAGTGCTTTCTTAGTAGTTCATACAATGTTTGATACATGAAGTAATTAATACGAAAGATTATCAGATTATTTTCATAGTTGAAAGCATGAGTCAATTGGAGCTAGACCACCATTGAAAACCTGGAAGCACTAGACGGCCATTTCGTCCTACTATGGGACTCCTCAGCAGTGCGCATCCACGATCCCGCACTCGCGAGATTATTGCTTAACAAACAGGTTATAACACAAGTTGTGCTTTATTATAAAGTTTTGTATTAATAAACTTACCAATGAAGAAGAAGTACAACCGACCATTTTCTTTTTATCATTTTTCTGACTAGATTTTGTTAACTTCTTCAGTTTATTTTTTGTTGATTCAACTGATTTAGGTGAAGATACCGTGTTATGCGATTTCATAGATGTTTCTGTGCGTAACAAAGTTTTAGAGATTGTACTGGGTTTTTTTTCAGGACTAGTATTATTGCTTGTTATTGCAAACATAAAAGCTTCCTCAACACTACGCTGACGAATTTGTGGACACATTTCTACTGGTAATAAATTGGACATGCGTAAGCCTAGAACAATGGTAACACAAGAAGTACAAGTGTAATTGGAATGTCGAGGAAGTACAAATTAATGACCTTTTTTTCTTATTTTCAACATTCTTTTTATTACCAAATCGATGCAAAAAAAACGTCTGTCCACTGATTTATTTCAGCCGTTATTGTTTATTAGCTTTTAAAAACTATAGAAGCTCTAACTGCTCATCTAATCTTCAAGTTAGAAAAAGCATATAGTCTGCACACACCCATACGCCTCAAACGGTAATCAATGATTTTATTGACTGATGCCACGCTTCGGTGTGGTCGCTTCTAGCTTTATTTCGAATTACTCCTACACAAGTAAACATAGCCCAAAAAGGTCCAGGTTTCTGTCCTTGATGGAGCTATGAGTATGCATTGGTGAAGTTCCACATACTAAAACGAAATATGTATGTACAATAAACCTGAATTTCAATATTATCCTAATTGATGTAAATCCCACACAGAGAACCGTCAATAAACTAAACTAATATCGATAGTCCCTCACAATCAGAACATTTACGTTTTACCATCTATATATCTATATATACATGTAAGAGTTGATTCTAAGTTTGAAAAGAAAGGATATTTTACCAACTTTGAGACTACATTTCTCTTCTTCCTCTAAATCTATGGAATTAGGTAGAGAATCCACGCCGTGTTCATTATTTGATATACACAGTACTTCACTATAAATAGGATTGTTTATACTAAATGTTTGTTAATTTATTTGAGTAATCGACTTAATTTCTAGTATGATAATTACAGATTAAAGTATCAGCTTTTTGTTTATTTATCTGAAGATCAATATTTTAATGGGAATTTCGTAATAAAATTGAAGGTCTAGAAATTAAGCGTTTGTGCGTGAGATCGAAGGTCTTGGGTTCGAATCCTGCGTGCGGAGTCGTGGATGTGCACTGCTCAGGAGTCCCATACTAGGATGAAATGGACGTCCAGTGCTTTCAGGGTTCCAATGGTGGCTTAACATCGATCGGTTCATGAACTTGATCAAAATATTTGTCATATTGAGATGTTGCACGTACATTATTTTTCTTTCACTTTTGTGATAACTAATTTGAATAGTATTTTAAAATAGTTTGTTTTGTGTGCTATGAAACTATTGATGTTTTAATCCATGATGATTTCATTAAATTAATCTACGCTTGAGGGAATTTGATCTTAGATTTTAAGCAATTGGGGAAAATAGGATCAGTAAATTATTTATTCAAGTACTAAATTACATGTTCGAACTCGGTTTAACGTACTTCAATCATATAGTATTAGCAACTCTCGTCAGTGTGTGTGTGGTACGAAACATTCAGGTGTACTTAACTAAAAAGCAACGAAGGAAAACAAGCACTACAGAAACTTATGAAGTTCAAACACATTTCCCTCGTTATTTATTGTGGAAATAAGGTTTTAAAAAAAGCAGATTCAGGTATATTTTGTGAAGAAAAAAAGATCTTTAAACTTCTTACCCATAAGACGTAAAGTAAGTGGTTTATTCACAGCTGGATTCGATTTAAAGGCTACCATTTCTTCACGCAATAATTCACGGCCGAACGAATTAATAATCTCTGTATGATTAGTGTAATCTGGTAGGAGTTGTGATCTTGTTCGAATTTCAAATGTATCTAATTTCATTTTGAGTGTGATTAACTGACCCTTGAGTAAACAAAAAAAACAATTTTTCATGAGTACAATAGATATGTATCTACCAAATGCATAATATTTATAAATATCGATTTATACTTGATGGAAAAATAAAATGGGTGAATATTATTCAAATAAAGACTGATACTAATAATGTGTCATAGTAACATATTTTAAACTGAGGCCCGATGAAGGGATATCGCTAAATCAGTAACAGTTTGTAGCTGCCTTAAGAAGATTAAAAAGTAATTTACAATAAAATCTGAGTAATTAAAAAAAGACCTAGAATTACCAGCTTCTAGAATATACAGAGTATACAACTTATCTAAGGTATATAAGAATAGATTGGCTAATCGTCCTATTCGAGATATGGCTGGATCACCGTACTACTCGATTGAAAAGTGGATAACTCATAAAAGTGAACAAATTCTCAGACAAGTTTGTAAGTAATGTAAACGTTTTCAATAATATGAAAGCTTTAAGAGATGTTAATTGGTTATTTACGAATGTACAGTTAATAAGAGACAGTAGGTTTTAATTGGAACTATATCGATATTAATGGGATAGATCAGGGAATGCTTAATGTTTACTTAAAAGAACTTATACTGAGATTTACTCTAAATAAACAGTTCAACTTCAGTGATGAGCAATATCGATAGGCAGATTGTAGAGCGTGAGGTTTTCCATTGAATCCACCACAAGTCGTTTCATTCTTGACAGTATTGCAATTAGCAGTTTAAAAAATTCATTATTATGAATTTACCAAAAACCTCTGTACTTAGAAATTAAGTTACTATTCACTGTTCCAATCATCTTACAACATGGTTTGTACAGACTCGAATTATATGTGATTTTCTTTTGTTGCTATTCTGTGATCTTTTTATTGCTTTATTCTAGCACTGTCATAGTGAGTGAGTTACCAACTTCATCATTTCCTAAGAATATACAACACATATTTAAACAATCATTTAGTCAATCAAGCGACAAAGTAATCGACTTTTTCCCTACATTATACTTGCTATCGAAGATAGTTGCTACTGAAAGGTGGAATTGAAATAGTCCCATTCTCAACTAAAAACTGAATAATATCTATCTAGTACGATCTATCGTTAAACATACGTTGCGAGACCATCTCTTTTGTTACTACCAAACGGAATGATTAAAATGATATGTCCACAATATTGGTTAGCTTTGCCATAGAAAATGTATGAAAGAAATATGTTAGAATAAAGAATTCCAATTAACCTTATTGAAATGAATCAATTCACCAATTTCAAAATTCAGAAGAACTTTGAACGGAAGTAATTTAAATTAGTATGAAAATTACAATTATAAAAACAATTTCGTTTCAGTCATAATTTAAACGACAAATTCAAAGATGATTTATGGTTAAATGCACAAAATTGTTTTGTCAATTGCTTAGTGTGTACCAATTTTGCAATTTAAGATTTATTTATTTGAATACATGAACATTGGTACAAGGGGGGCACTAAATGCATGAGCCACATAATAGCAATGAGGTTGTGAAGAGATCGAGAATATAAAGTGTTTATAGCAACAAAAGAATAGCGATGAACAGGAATTAGTGTATCAGAGTGAAATAATAGTAATAATAACAGTAGTAGTAGTAGTAATAATAATAATAGTAATAATACATAACGCCATACCTATTGAACATGTTAGCGATTGTCTGAACTCAGTATCTCAATAGACAATGTCTTGCTGTTTGAAGCGAAATGCACTGAGTTTAAATACCAATATGAACATCAACATTAAATTGTAGGCGTATCCAGATGATGAGTCCCAGGAGGGACGAAATATGTGTCCTGAATACGACTGCTACACATAGTATAGCTGTTCTATAAAACAAGTATATTTTACATTTCTTTAGTCCTAAGGTAATTTTAATATAAGGAAAAAAGGCTTCGATTGAGACTTTCCAATATTGGATTCAGATTTAGGGATCTAAACAAGTAGTGACTGCTGAAAAATATAAAGGTACTGAACATGACATTATGGGAAACCATGAATGAACATATTTTTGAGGACTCTCAAGTTTCAACGAAACGGCGATTCGATATTCCACAATTCTAAATATCGAAATAATATTGATCCATGTCGAAAGCATTTAGCAACTAATTACAAAAATCGTTTTAAATTTATTTCATTCTAGCATATTTTTATTACGTAAAGTATATATACAATTAACGGAACAAAACACAAAAATATAAATACCACTTACTACCTATCGACATTAAATAAGAGCGACGAATTCCTGTGATCATGTCACTACTACGATTCTCATCTGCTCATTTCATTAATATTTAAATAAACATAAATTAAACTACTAAGGAGAGACATACAAATGAGAAATCTTATATCTTACCTATCCTATTTTGGACCCGTTGGATAGATACACCTGAATACCAGAGTAGATGTACACTCCGTGACTTGAACCCAGCACCGTTGGATTCAAACGCCATTGCATTATTCACTTAGCTAGTGAGTCCAGATAGCTACTACCTTGTGCAATGCAGTAAAGTTTGATTCATTTCTATTGGTTGTTTGAATCTTCCCATTGATGTTTACGACTAAAACTGATAAGTCACTTTTTCGCCTGTGTGCATCATGTGAGGATTGTCTCGATATTTTCATCAAGTTACAGGCATTATAAACAGAGATGAATGGTCGATTGTAGCCCTAAACATCGTTGGGAAGATTAAAACAATCAATACAAGTGAACCATCTCTTCTATGTTTCTTTTTTACCATAATTTCAATTGGACTTGACTCCAGTTCCTACAAATCATCAATTTCTATTTATTTACTTAAATGCACAATTGCTCAATTTAAACCCAATGGTCGTTTACTACTCCTAGCGATAGTAGTATCCTTAATGATGCATCAGAATTTTCGATTTCACTAGGACATTAAACTGTTATGTGTCATATCTATCTTGCTAACCTCATTTGATTGCTAACAATCACTATATCGATACGTTTTCATCTACATTTTCTGCGAAAGTACTATGATGTGTGTACTTAAAAATTTCAACATTAACATGAGTTGTAAGCAACTAGAGAAACAGTTGTTTTTGTTCTAATTTTCCTGTTAATCAAAGAAATTGAATCCATCACAAATAATTACAGTTGGTTTACAAATATTAATATTAATTTTTCTTCGATCATAAATACAATAATTTGTAAATATGAACTAATCAGAGACAAATAAATAGTGCGTAGTATGCACTTCAATACTCAAAACAGTTAATTGTTTCAACTAAAACTGTTTTTATCTTATTTTCACTCAGATAGTTTAACAGATTGATTTACACAATGATGAGGAAGATTTGCGGCTCAAATGATTGTTTTGGACTGTTCTCTGAGCTATATGGCTAAAGATTACATTGTCACTCTTCATAGTATCATCAGTGCCTACTGTATGCAGAAGTGAGTATTATGTTACTCTACAAGTATTACATCATTTTGCTTTGACAATCTTGTTAGTAATCACCAGCCTTCATAGGTTTTGCTGCCTTTATTTATTTCACAGTTATATAAAATGTATTTTTCCGTTGACCTCTGACCTTATCATTGGCCTACCTTTTTGACCAGTTTTGCTACTGTGACATCCTTTTTTAAACCATAACATATTACATGTCTTTGGTAAAATAAAACTATTCGTTTCGTTAAAGAGTATACGAGGAGGACAAAAAACTCGATCACCGTGACTGTTCAGTTTAAATTTAATAGTGAATGTCTTTGAGATAGGTTGTAGACTTTTTATAATAGCATTTGAGAATGTCAGGCGGATGACATAGATAATCAGTTTAAGAAATCGGAAGGTAAGTAGTCCAGAAATTCGACCAGGCCAGGCTTTATGCAACACTTGATTTGGTGAAAAGTTCAGGGTTAGAATAAGAATAAATTCTGAAAAGAGTAACCAGACAAAGAAAATGTCAATTTATGAAGCCAAAGACCTGTGAAATAGACCATGTTATCTACAGATCATTCGTTGAAGATTAACAGATGAGTGATTGCAGATAGTTAGTGAAATAGCTCAAAGCATTTTACAATTGCGTAATTATTCAGCAGTCAGTAAATGTTCAATATATAATTAATAAAGGATCTCATCTAATTCCTTAATTAATACTTAGTTCGAAATCTCTCTCTTCTCTCATTATTTTGTATGATGTGTAAATCAATCACAGTAAACTGATCCGCGTGATCCAAAAGGAGTCACATCATTCAGTCTCGTAATCTACAAACTGCTAACCACGTTAAAATAATTGTAAGCATCAATTTTAGGTGCATAATATCCTGAAACAACCTCCAACAAATAGTTTCCACATAAAAAAGAAGACAGGATATAAATCTCATGATCATAATCATCCATGATTAAAGTCATATGATATTGTATTATCACGTCCTTTTCCTATTCATATATTTAATGCGTCCTTTTACCTCAATAAATCATTAATTTCGCATTTTATTCTTACCTCTCCTACTGTATTTTTGAGACTTGCTCATGAATGAAAGCTTTAGTTCATTATGAAAGTCTAAGTCAAGGAAATGAGATTTGAACCATTTGATAACATATGTCATCTAGGTATATTGTTGCTATCTTGCTTGAATTACTTGCCTTAGCTACTGATTAGTGCTCATTAGTGATTCTAGGATATTTTGAACTATTGTTGTAAATTGAGTAAAATTTGAAAGTTCCATAAATAGTTGTCATTGTTATATGTGTTTGTATTTATTGTACAGCGTCTTTGTACCCTTTTGCAATATATAAGCTGGATTAATAAGTTTCATTTGTAACACATGTCGACTCGAGTTCTGAGGCTTCTACGTGTCACTTCCACTTAGCCTTGACAACGTCAAAAGTATTTTAAAATGACAGATTGTATTAATTTCATATAATTTCAGATTTTATGCAATAATCGAAACATAATAATATAATTATATCACCCTGAAATATAGCCTTTATAGTATGATTTTGATGAATCTACAGGCAATCGATCTGTCAGACAAAATATCTAACTTCGTTTGAAGGAAGTAACCAAAAAAAGGAGATTCAGTAAGTACATACTATGTTCCCGATTATAAAAAACTATAAAAAATAATGGAATCTAAATTAAAATGAAGAGGAGACAATCCATCAACATTATCTTCACAAAGGGAGTTTCTACACTCGGATATCCATAGACCCATATGTATTAGTGAGATATTCAAAGTGTCAGTAACATTTCTATCATAAAATTTTATTCGAAGTCACATTTTCTAATCCACCATGATGTCAAACGACTTAGTTCAGTATTCATACTGAAAATCCGCAGCATAAGAGTTTTGCTACACAAATACAATATCAAGTTATTTTTTTTAACAGTAATACTACGTAAAATGTAACTTAATTATTACACATATTCTTACTTTGACATGTTCCTCTTTTAAATCAGTTGATAACATTTGAGCAAGTTGTTCACAACGATGCATTAATTCATTTTCATCGGATGTGTCTGAAAATGTTCTGGAAACGTAAACAATAACAAAAACAATAATAATAATTAACAAGGATATTTTAAGTGATAAATACAATTTAAAGCACTGTAAGTGAAAAAATAAACATAATTCACCATATTACCAAGATTGTTTTCAAGTGGACAATTTTGGATAATCAGTGTAGAGAAACAGTCAAATAATTATATGACTAAACTATATCAGAAGTAAAATCTTTTCAATAAGAATACAACTCAGGGTTTAAACAACAACCTAACTGGGTACAAAAAGAATAAACTCAAAAAGATTTTGACAACGACAGGATAAAGAATATAATTTTAAATTAAAGACTAAGCGTAAAACAAATAAACACTACTGAGGCTACGGAATTGTCTAGGTATTCCAAACATAATGCAGAATAACTCTGACTGTAGATCCTCCCCTGGACAAAATTCAAAAAAGGAAGAACAAGAAGACAGCAATTAACAAGAGTCGAACACGAGCAGAGAAAGTTAAGGTACAAGCTAAATACACAGAAGCAAACAAGCAAGTGAAGAGGAGCATTGGAGACGACAAGCAGAAATACGTAGAATAGCTAGCAACGACAGTGGAAAAAGCTGCAAGAGAAGGAAATAAAAAAAAATTACATGACACAACGGAGAAACCAGCAGGGAAATATAGTAAACCTGAGAAACCAGTCAAGCAAAACACAAAGATTCAAGAACAAAGTAAAAGATGGGTAGAATACTTCAAGGAACTCTTGAGTAGACCAGTTCCATTGAATTCACAGCAAATCGAGGCAGCACCTACAGACCTTCTTATAGTTGTCACTTCACCAACGATCGAAGCAATCAGGATGGCCGACCATCAGACAAATCAACAGTGTAAAAGCAGCAGGACCTAACAATATACCAAATGAACCTCCAAAGTCAGACAAAGAAGTAACTGCAAGTATGCTTCACGTTCTATTCAGGAGGATTTGGGAGCAAGAACAAGTACCATAAACAGACTGGAAAGGACATCTCATCAAGATATTAAACAAAGGAGATCTGAGCAAATGTGAGGACCACGGAGGAATCCCATTACTGTCAGTAACGGGAAACGTTCTCAACAGAGTGTTGCTGAACCGCATGAAGGATTAAATAGACACCAAACTTCGAGATCAACAGGTCGGATTCCGTAAAGATTGATCGTGTACAGATTGAATCGCGATACTACGGATCATCGTTGAACAACCAATTGAATTAAACTCGTCACTATACATTAACTTCCTTGACTATGAGAAAGCGTTTGATAGTGTGGATAGGAGAACTTTATGAAACCTTGTCCGATACTATGGAGTACCTGAGAAGATCGTTAACATAGTCTGGAATTCATATGATGGACTACACTGCGACGTTGTGCATGGAGGACAGGTGACAGACTCATTCCAAGTGAGGACCGGAGTCATACAAGGTTGCTTACTCCCGCCCTTTCCTCTTGTCGTGGTTGACTGGATTATGAAGACATCCACATCTGAGGGGAAGGATGGAATACAATGGATAGCTCAGAATTAACTAAACAACTTGGACTTCAAAGATGACCTAGCCTTTCTATTCCATACACATGAGCCAATACAGGTCAACACTACCACTGTAGCGGAAGTCTCTGCATCAGTAAAATCTAGATCCTCAAATACAACACTGAGAAAAGCAACCAAATCACACTTGATGGAGAAACTCTGGAATAGGTGTGCAGTTTCACGTACCTGGACAGTATAATCGATGAACAAGAAGGATCGGATTCAAACGTACAGAAAAATATTGGAAAAGCTAGGGCAACATCCCTACAATTCAAGAACATATGGAACTCAAAACAACTGTCAACCAATATCAAAGTGAGAATCTTCAATGCTGACGTCAAGATAGTCCTACTGTACGGAGCTTAAACGTGGAGAACTACTACAACCATCATCAAAGAAGTATAAGTATCTATAAACAATTTTCGACTCAAGATACTCAATGTCCGTTGGTCGGAAATCATCAGCAACAGCCTATTGTGGAAGAGAACAAATCAGCTTCCAAGTAATATATATATATATAAGCTTGTCTATATTCATTTGTTTACAATACTCTACAAGTGAAATATGAGCTGAAACCTAAACTTCTTCTAGGAATATGATTAGTAATGTCTTTCCGCTCTGCATCCAACTATTATCGTATCAACTGATGAAATATATGCATCCTAAACACATTTTAATTCCATTATCATTAAAGTGATTCAGTTAGACATATATTTACACAGCTAATTAAGGAGAAATACTTCATCAATATCATCACTAAATGGAGTCATATAACGAGACTGAAAGTTTTATTTTTAACTGTAAAAGAGTGTGGCGCAAAAGAAAACGATTATTATACACAGCATGGTTTATACATACTTTTCTCACTGATCCACTCAGGTTATAAGTGATGAATAGATTTTTTATTATTATTATTATTATTATTATTATTATGTGTAATCACATTTACCCAAGTTTACAAACAACTTCGTATTAGAGTAGAAGTGCACTGAGTAAACCGAACATATTAATAAATCAATAGGTTAACATATTCTTCATGAACATTTCCAGGAAAACAGTTGCTCTGAATAGATTTTACTATGAATTAATACAAACAAATTGTTTACAGGCTATAAAAATTGATTTAACTTACTGGCTAAATACGAATTAGGTAGTAGACTTCTTAGTTATGTTTAAAATGGCTATCTTAGTGTATATGAATCAGGTTCCAAAAATGACGCAGATATAATAGTGTTCAAACTTATGATTTATTAATTTTTCAAAGTTGAAATCATGAGTCAATTGAAGCTAGACCACCATGGAAAACCTGGAAGCACTGGACGGCCGTTTCGTTCTATTGTGGGACTCCTCAGCAGTGCGCAACCACGATCCCGCACTCGCGAGATTCGAACCCAGGACCTACCAGTCTCGAGCCAGAGCCCTTAACCGATAGACCACTGAGCCGGCATCCAACGGTGTTAATGTCTAACTTCAACCGATCCACGAAGTTTGAGCAACCGTTCACCAAATGTCTTCAGTGAGTTGTTATCTCACAACAGACGTGGTTGAGTTGACTCATGATTTCAACTTTGAAAAATACTGAAATCTCCACAAAAACCCTTTCTGATTTATTAATTACAAGTTAACTGATGACACGCTTCAAGCGTAACTCCACACTAACAAATCATAGAAACGAACAGTTTAGATTGATAAACCAATGAATGTTACAAGTATGATCATATTAAGTATTAAAACAAATGATAGGTGAGAATGAGAATATTTGCATAATCTAATCAAACTATCTACATTTGTAAACAGCCGTAAACAGATACACTACAAGCTAATAAATGTTCTATAAAGAATTTACTATCCAAACTAACCTTTCTACACTCATACTTTTTCTATTCAATTCTACTTGACCTTGTATAGAAGGAACGCTGTTTTCTGAATCATTATCAATAAATCCAAAAGATTTGTTTGACTTTTCATCAAAATTATTTTTTATATTAGTTAACCAACGATCATCAGAATGTCCTAATGCAATACGCATGTAGTAAATCATTGATGTTTTAGTGCTTACATGCCAGAGTAAACCACGTTTATCAATTAAATCAGCACATGTTTTAATTCCAAATGCATCTAGTCGACGTTCTGTAACATGTCCAATTCCTGGAACCTTTAATAGTAGAAAAGTGGTATTGAATATCGCATTTACAAAACGTTATTTTTTTAAACAAGCAGTCTAATAGAATGACTTGATTAGTTATTGTTTGGTAAAGTGGACAAATAACTGATACTTAAAGATTGCATATGTGGTTCAATCTCTTTTGATCAAAATCTAAGTATACAAAAATAACTCTTGATTCGCCTACCACTGGCATGATGACTGATTCACTGCCATTTTTCTTCCCCTTCCTTCTCTCTCTCTCCCTTTTCAGATGTTCAAAGTTTTCCTTTTTGGACGCCTAACCTTTACAAGCATTCTTCATCTTTTCTACCAACTTCCATTTAATCACACTAACACTTGAAACATTCATTTTAGTTAAGTTTTATTGTTGTTAAAACTAGTTCTGTCATTTTGAAATTGGACTTTTCATCAATTTAACCATTATAGTTAGGTCATTCTTTTATTTCATGTTCTATTATTATTATTATCATTATTATTATTATTATTATTGTTTTCAAAGTTAAAACCGCGAATGGATTTTAACTAGACCACCACTGAGAACCTAGAATCATTGGACGACCATTTCGTTCTAGTATGAGACTCCCTACCAGTGTGGATCCGTAATCAGGCACCCAAGACCGTCTGTCTCGTGCATAAACGCTTGACTCCAAAACCACTGAGACACCATCCATCGGTATTAACATCTAGCTTCAGTTGGTCCACGACACTGCTTAACCCTCATCTATTGTCTGTGGTGGGTAATCGTCTCACTCGTGGATGCCCACTGCTAAGGACAAAAATGATGTCCAGTGCTATCAGGTTTTCAATGTTGATCTAGCCAGTGTGTGATTTGAACAACGAAAACTCTACGGTCTACAAATCTCAACTCTAATATTACTATTATTATCGTTATCATGACTTTTTCTTTAATGTTTTTTTATACTCACCGTCAATTTTTTGATCTGGAAACTATATTTTAATTGATAAAAGTAGTTCAACAGTGTATATACAAGATAGGGGAAGTTGAAATGAAGCGAGATGTATACAAATCGTAATGAAAAGTAAGTCGATGCAACGGGACTTACTTTTCTCACAGGCATAGTTTGCATAAATTTATCGACAGCTTCTGATGTATTAGCGATTTCATGTTGTCCACATGGTTTTATCCAATCGGAGGCAATTTTTGCAATCAATGTATTCGGACCAAGACCTTATTTAATAATATGACAAGATTAGTTTTAAAGAACCTTAAAAAGTCTAATTTTTAATTATATCCAATGTTATTGAATATAGTTGGTTAGATTTATTCGTAAAACATAAATAAAATCATGCGACTATGAGTACAAAATAAGATCACATGATCATTCATGGTCGGGTGTGACCAATTTGAACCATGTTTGTTGAATGTCTACCTGGTCTAATGACTACCAATAAAGACTGAACTACATAAAGAACTAGTAAATAAGAATATTAACTCACCAGCACTACAAGTAAGACGTGTAGCACAAAACACACGAAATCGCATTTCTCGAACAGCTTCCCAAGCTGATAAACCAAATATTCGACGACCAGATTTACAAAGTAATCCACATTCAATGCATACCTCTAATTCAGGATCACTGTATTTCGGTTTTATCATAGGTACAGATAGCTTAACAGATGATTTATCTGTTTCTGGACAGGAATTAGAATTGCTCTCAGAATTATCATCTATAGGAATTTGGTTATTGGTGCAGCTAATATTTAAATTATGAGATTGTGGATGTTTAGAACGTGACCGACAACTAGAGTGAATAGAAAAAAATGGGGGGTAATCCATAGTTAACATCAGCTTTAAATGGTATATCATAAAAGCAACGATGAATATTCGATGCAAATAATTCACTAAAAGGAATGTTTATGATAATACAATAATAATAGTAATAATAACTCTACCTGGTTAGGCAAGCGACAAACGAGGTTAATTAAGAGCTCTATACTTACCTAAATGATACTAGTCATCAAGTGGATATGAACGTAACCTTTCAAATACATCCATCGGATTCCACAAAAATTGCCTTATGATCTTTTATACATAACCAAGCCACAGGTTTGTATCTTAACAAACTTGCATAACCTTCCTCCATACATTGAGCACCAAAACACCCAACAGAAGAGCGGATTACAAGTGAATTGTTACACTCTCGTATTTGTCAATGATTCTTTTCAAAACTTATGTTCGTTTTTTATCGTCCAACTATAACGTTCTATTCTTAGATGACTGTTTTCGATGATCGACTTCTTGTCGACATTGTGTAAATTCCCTTATATTATTTTGCAGTCTGTTAATTATGTAACTAAATGTTCCAATTTAGTCATTTATTGATCAATACCCCTGTATACTGATCGCTTTACTTCAACTTTTAATTATTATAGGATTTCGTACAGACTGTCGGATTTGAAGTTCACACTACAGGTAGGCTTTGGTTAGACAAACAATAAAGACCAGTGGAGATTTGCAGCTCAGATGGATGATTTTGGTAGTTTTATTCTTTGAGCTAGATGGTTTGGTCGCAGAGCTTATGTCGTTACTTTGCTGATGATGTCGTTCAGAATAACGTAACAAGCCCCACGATTAAACCAATCAGCACAGAGAACAGAACTCCATCAAAATGAAGACCATTAAACACCGGTCATCTGCTTCTTTTTAGTACGAGTCTCCTTAAAAGTGTTCACCTAAATCTTACCTGATTTATCGTATTCGAATATATTCCATCTTAAAATCTCCTAATTTTATTCATTTTAATGTAATTATTCTCTAATCGCCTTAGGAAATTTTCATACTAATCATTCACAATGAGTTGTGCAGTGATTTGAAAAGAAAAACCACACTATTACACTCTTTTCGTATGATGTCAATAGTAAGAAATAATGTAGAGGAAGAATACAATGTCAATTATGAAAGTCTACTGTTAGCTAAATTGAACCAAATAATTGTATAATTAAACAGGCATATAGTTCATTATTATAACAGATATAAATAAGTTATTGTGATTTCATTGCTTACAGAATCACAAAAGTTCATCATAGACGACGATATTCAATATTGTATAATATTATCTAGAATAGGAATTTGTGGAGATTGTAGAAACATTAATAGTTGAATTCATCATTCCAGTTAAGCGATAACACTATTGAAAACCTGGAAGAACTGAACGGCCATTTCGTCCTAGTATGGGACTCCTTAGCAGTGTGCATCCACGATCCCGCGCACGAGATTCGAACCCGCAATCTTCGGTTTTCAGCGCGAGCGCCTAACCTCTGGACCAACGAGCCGGCATCCAGCGGTGATAATGTCTAACTTCGATCAGTCCTGGAGTTCTAATGAGAAGCCGTGACCAGTGGAGTATAACCGGGTCTGTTGTGAAGCAGTTACTCAGTGGAGACAATGGTGGACGGTCGCACAATATCGTGGTCTAGAGGTTAAGCGTTCGCTCGCAAGACCGAAAGTCCTGGGTTCGAATCCCGTGTGCGGGATCGTGGATGCACACCGCTAAGTAGTCCTATACTAGGACGAGACGGTCGTCCAGTTCCTGCAGGTTTTTAATGGTGATCTAGCTTAAATCGACTCATAAATCTAAATATTAATATTATTTAATTGTTTTTATTATAAAAATCACTTTAATGTGATTTACTTATTTTACCACAAGTTTCATGTGTTTGACTTCAAGGGCTAGTGACTGTGTATGGATTGCAAAAATTGAACTAAATGAAGCAAAAAGAATAAGATTTGCAATAAATTTTAATCCTCCCACTTTATTTAAATTTATCAAAGGAGCAGGATGTGTGGAATGAGTTCAATCCTCTGACCTGTTGAAAATTGAGTGTTTCAATAATTAGGTCATAGATTTATAACAAAATTTACTGATTATTGTTGACATTTATTTAATAAAAACATTGAAAAAATTAAGACAGAAAGAAGAGATCGTTTTATTCTTTATATTCAGTTGGTAAATTGTCAACAGATGGAGTGAAATTTGAATACATTACAAAGTAAGACACATAACAACATGACTTTTTGTAAAAAGAAATAATTTAAAAGTCCGTCATATTCGTGATCTAGTGTTCAGTTTTATTCAACTTAGCCTCATATTATCTTTTCCAGTCAGCCTCTGATTCGTTGATGTGCAAAGGATAATTTCCTGTTTCGGACCACGGTAATGTGAATCTATAAGTTTATTTACTTTCGTGAACCGGTTTGCATCGGTCGTAAAAAGAGAGCACCTTATAAATGCTTCTTCAGGCACTATTATGCGTGACTATCAACAGAATCCAAAGACTTCAATGGCCCAGTACATTGGGATAGCTCGTGAATTCGGATCATACTATTATCAAAAATGTCCTAAAAAACATTTAGACAGCCATGCGACTGGGCTCGATTGCATTTGCAATTCATCAGTCCTAACTAGAACTCTGTATGAAAACGCAGCTAATTCGAATACATATTCTATCATAGATCTACAGCTTTTAATTTTTGATACTACGAAAACTTGTCAATATTTTCTTCCAGTTCCCTTGTCATTTTTACTATCACCTTGACGTCTTAAATTTATTTTTTATCTCTTTAAGTGAACGATTATCATTTCATCGTTTTTCGTTAAACTCTAGACGGTTGCGTAACTAGCTTATAACAATTGAAACTTTCGGAAAATATGATGTAACCACTTTCTATTTTTTAACATACTATTAAATCTATTAAGTCACTGACAATACGATTGTACACTTTGTGAATAATATTGTCAAAATGAAGATTTCCTTCGTTGAACTGTTTTTACTTCTTACTTAATTACACAATAGGTCACTCTCGATGAATGCATAGACATGGTGTTACACGATGTATCACAAGAATTTATAAGTGGAACTACTTTTAAGTTGAATGACATCAGCTTGAACTGTGGTTTGAAACATACAAGAACATGGTACAAATTATGATGATTCGTGTAATCTCGACTAAAAATAGAAAATATAGTTGTCACCTAGTATCATTTCCACCAATAACAATAAATATCTGTATAATTCCTTCATTACAATTACAGAGCAATTCTAAAACTTAAAATCTATTTTTTATCGACCGAATAGTGAGTCAACAACACAACACAAACTTTTATTCTACAACTAAGCATAGATTTGTGCATCAAATTACAGTATGAAGAAAATGACACCATTTTGTTATTTACACGCCGTTTTTTTATTGACTCATACAGCAGGTACAGGCTAATTTACTCGACTTCGGGACACACTTTAAATGTGACAGTTTTGATACTTCTCCGTAGCTCAAACAGAAGTAGATAAGGTGGCTGAAAGTCAAACAGTTTAGCCACTGAGCCATTGTTCTATGTCTTGATAAGTGGATTAACGTTTGAAAATTAGAAGCAATCGGTGTGAAATCTAGACTTTCAATTAGAACCACACAAATTCAGCAAATAACAATGCCTAATACTATTGACTAAGAAGAAACTTGTATTTTCAAGACGAATACTTTATGACTTCATTAAAATTGAGCAAAACATTTATCTTAGCCTTTGTATTTTGTTCATCTGATTGGCTTCGCTTCACCAACAACAATCATATTAGTATTTTTCATTTATTTGTAATTATATAACTCACTGTGATTTAAAGCCATTTATACCAAATGAAAAACTATATCAGCTGAGTAGATAGCGCGATGGGGATTGAAGCTATAGGTACTGGGTTCGAGTCTCAGAGTAAACATAAACTCTGAAAAGCAGGTAAATCCAGCTGACGAAACGCGCGTCCTGGATTCCACTGCTAGCCACTGTTGCCCCCAAAAGCCCTGGTACGGCCGAGAGTGGGGAGAGTCCCCTCTCCCTCTCGAAATGCTCTCACATGGCTATGCGTATATAGCCTCTGCCAGGGAAGTCCTACTCACAGTCGATGATTAAGGTTAGGAATTAGGTTTAGGGTTTTCATCACGAGATGACATCAGCTGAAATGCCAAAACGTTATTTAGCTAAATGGACAGGTGAATTTCGTGCCTAAATTCAAGTCCTGTTATCTTATATCTGATTAGTTCGTTCAAAAATTATAGTCTCCGAGTTATACCTTGTTGAATTATAGATGTTTCCCACTGATTCAGCTTTAATTTAATTTGCTTTAATTTGCAAATTATTTATTCATATTAGACCCCAAATGCCCTGGTACGGCCGAGAGTGGGGAGAGTTAGCTCTCCCCCTCGAAATGCTCACATATGGCCGCGCGTATACAGCCACTACCAGGGAAGTTCTACTCACTGCCTTCTCGTGGCATTACTGTTGTTTACGAAATTGATAGGACGAAAAGCGAATGTCCGGCGCTTTAACCGGGTTGGTGGACACAGAAAGTCCACCTAGGGGAGTTGGAAAACCCTGATTCCAAACCAATGGTGCACATGGGCTCCAGTATTCTGAGGGAATAAATGGCGTATGAATCAATCGTTGGTTACCGGTTACCATGGGACTGCATCTTCTCACGATGCTCCACTGCCTTGTGGATCAGACTTTTAGGTCAAAGGCCCCGAGTGTGGCCCCCCTAAGAAAATCACCTGCTTCGGTCTGTGCACCTGGGCAGTATCACAGCTCACACACAAATCAAGTGTGGCGCATATGTGTTCGGTCTCGCTTTGTACTTATATTTATGTGTTCAAATAAATAAATATTCGTATTAAATTTTGTTGTTCTATCAACTCTTTTTTCTCACATTATAGGCAGATCACATACTAAAAGATTTAAGACAGAAACGACGTTTTTCTCGACTCATCGTACATGTTGATATGGATGCATTTTATGCAGCTGTTGAAATACGTGATCGACCCGAACTTAGACATCATCCAGTTGCTGTCGGTAGTAACAGTATGTTGGTAGGTTTTAGAAAAGATTATTTATCTTATACTGTATAGTAAAGTGAACAAATACCTAGTTTATCAGTAACAAAAGTAATAAAGACTTTACTGTTTGTGGTACTATTGAATGAAACGGAAATCATACTGGCCATTTACTGTACACTCCTATGCACATCCATTTTTGTCTGAACTGATTTAAGGTAAATGTGGCAACCGTTCACAGCAATACCAGAGATGTAATTTAGGAATCATTATCCTTTTAGTTATAAATTATGTTCTCAATATTTATCCAGTGTTCAGTTGTCGAACTGATATGTAGCACCCACTATTTTCCATCCTATAAAGATAATCTCTCTGATGAATTCGCATCATAAATTATCAACCTCTTATCCTCATAGTCTACAAGTCTTGGCTATTGTAATAACCTACAATCATCCGTTTTTAAATATCTGGATACCAAACAAGTGCCAACTCAGATATATACTTACTACAGTAAATACACGGTATATCAATAATTTTTCTTGAATATTGCTCGCTAACTGAAACTTATATGCACATTCGCTGCTTTGTGTCAAAACATTAGGTTTAAGGCTCGTATCTCATGAATACACTCACGTTCGTTGAATTAGTCAACTTTTTCGATCTGAAATCCAAGGTTTTGTCGATGTGGTCTGTAGTTCACATCGATTTTCAAACACAATTTATATATATATCAGTACCTATCATCAAGTCTTATTGCAGTTGCGCTGTTAATGAGATTAAGCGAATATCTCACCAACTACACAACCCATACTAAGCGTAACAAAGTAGTGAAAATACGAGTTCAGATTTCTTCTCTCCACGGTTGCACTTGTTTCTCTTCAGTATCTTGTTAATACACATACAATGACTACAAAATACTCTGACTTTTTGTTTTAAACGAATAACAGTTCGATTACGAGTATTATTTATCAATTCATTTGTCGTTTCATCATCTTAATACTATTCTAACTGCAAAAATTTTGAGTCATTTATGTGGAAAACCATAAGTCACTTACCAGTAATACTTATTTTATCGACCCAATACAATATATTGTTTATCTCTTCACATTTTTTGCTGCCAGGGATTTGTTTATTCTTCCCTTCGCATCTTCTGAAGTTTGTCAAACTATCATTTATGTATGTAATTTACGTTACGTCATATGTTGCTATTCGTTTTAAGTATTCAACTTTCATATATATATATATATATATATATATATATATATATATATATATAAACTTGACCATATTGTGCAACACCACTTCATTTTCATTAAATTTCACAACTGACCGATCACTGGATGGTGACCGATGTCATCAATGATAAGTCCTTCGTAGTGCTGATCGAATTCTATCCATCAATTTGCAATGTGACCCATGTCACGGCCCGAATAGATCAGTGATACCGTTTCTGATTGTGAAGCTGTGTTATACGGGATCGAATTCGCCGGGGAGCAGCAGTTCCTTCAAGATTTCTAGTACACCTTGCTGACGAGTCTCAGATAGCACAAAACGCGGGTCCAGGGTTTCTTATCAACTATCTCCATCACCATCTTATATCTCATTGACTTTCACCTAAATAAGTTAGTCTTTGATAACTTTGTAAGAGTCCTCTATTTTGCCATAAACTACCACATGTAAAAGTTACCGATAATTATGATTATACAACTTCGGAAAATGGTATCATCGAGAAGAAACTTTTCTCCTCTGGAACGTCTTAATTATTTCTAAGTAACATAGAATAGCTGTACAGTGAACATTATTTTTCATTATGTTTTGCTTTAGTCTACAAGCAATTATATCGCTCGACGATTTGGCGTACGTGCTGGTCTACCTGGATTTTTAGGCAAAAAACTTTGTCCTCAGTTGAAAATTATACCATGTGATTTTGTAAAGTATACTGCAGCTAGTCGTGTAGTACGATCTATTTTAATGGAATACACTGTTTCTGCTGGAAATACACAAAATCCCTGTGAATCAGATAATATTCCATTTTCAGCGGTTAGTTTAGATGAAGCGTATCTAGATATAACAGATCATTTGGTAGACCGTTGTGATTTTCCTATTGAACGACGTACATTTTGGCCTAGATCAGCACCTGGAGCACCTATGCTGGTTTGTCGGTAATTTTTTAATTTTATGTTTATAAATTTACATATCGTATGTATTTATTTATAAATATTTATATTGGTCATTATGTCTATCCGGCAAAATTGTAGGCAACCAGATCGACAGAGATCTAAAAGATATTAAGCGGTTAGGGGTAGCCTGATAGAAAACTCTACCTAGATTTCGTGCTCTGTAGGACCTAGCACATATGTACATCTGCTATTACTCTTCACTTGGGTACATCTATGAAACACATTAAAATCAACCGTACTGGGGAAATAAATGTAATACCAAAACATTGAGAAAAAAACCAGGTGAAATTCGTTTAACAGAAATTATGACGTAATGCCTCGTTTATTCATGCTTTTGGATAACAAGTAAAGGTTAAATTCGTTTTGTACAATAGCTGAAGATAGATGATACATGTTTTAAACATGTTAGTCGACTTATGACTTTTGCATATTATTTCATTTAACATTATTGTATTCCGTTATTCCCAGTCAAGTTTTCTCAGATAAGTTTGATGTTTTAAGGGAAAGCTACTTATGTTTCCTACTTTTAGTAAGTTATTTTTATTCACAAGATACCAGAGAGTTGACTACTACATAGTATGCTTACTCTTTTATTAGACAAATTAAGTAGATTCGTAAAATTCCTATAAACTGTGGTTTGTTTCTTAAGATTTCACCAGTCAGCAAGTTACCGTTTGATCAGTTATGGTCACTTTCTATATATTCTCTTATGTCTAAAATCAAAACACTTGAAAATCTAAAGTAATGTCCCATTCATGTCTCCATTTGCACCTTGAATTAGTACTCAGTCAGTCAGAAGTAAAGTAGCACCTAGTACACATGTACATCGGTCTCCAGACCACATCAGAACAGGTGTTTGAAGCGAAAGATCCTGGATTTTTGAGTCTAAATATGAACATCATACATTGGAATCCAGGTATAATCGACTAAAACATCTCAAATAAGATAAAATGCACGTTTTGATTTTCACTGTTGATCATAGTATAATATCAAGTATAATACACGGGAAGAGTTGAGTGAATTTTCGATTGTCATTAATATCTTCAATTGAGCAATAGATCAATTCAGTTACTCATTCATTTATATTTTAACGCGTCTTTAATCCCAGTTTCATTTTCACCTTTGATATTGTTTTTTTTTCACACTTATTTGATTTAAATCAACCTTATTTTTAAAAATTTCTTTCATGGTCTTTGGGTAGTTCATTCACCTTTTGTTAGGGTTGAGAATTATCACTTTATAATTAGTTAACTAAATCTTTTTTCCTCATATTCCCTTTGAGAATTTTAAGCTAGGAAGATAGGGAAAACTTCATAAAATATGTTGAATTAATGCTGATATAGGGTATTTTATTTATTTTATTTAAACACATAAATATTAGTACAAGAAAGCACCAGATACATATGAATAGTTTTTTCTGGTTAGCGTTTTTTTTAGCGAGTTGATTTTCTACTGGATGGGGTCGCTAACCCCATACCCAACCCTCCTCCTTTACCCGGGTTTGGGACCGGCAGTAACCCCCGGAGGAGCTACAGGCGGAGTTACCAGATACATATGCGCCTCACAAATCTCATTTGATTTGTGTGAGGGCTGTAATACTGCCCAGGTGCCTAAACTGAAGCAGGTGGTTTTCTTAGGGGGGCCACACTCGGGGCCTTTGACCTAAAAGTCTGATCCACAAGGCAGTGGAGCATCGTGAGAAGATGCAGTCCCATGGTAACCGGTAACCAACGATTGATTCATACGCCATTTATTCCCTCAGAATACTGGAGCCCATGTGCACCATTGGTTTGGAATCAGGGTTTTCCAACTCCCCTAGGTGGACTTTCTGTGTCCACCAACCCGGTTAAAGCGCCGGACATTCGCTTTTCGTCCTATCAATTTCGTAAACAACAGTAATGCCACGAGAAGGCAGTGAGTAGAACTTCCCTGGTAGTGGCTGTATACGCGCGGCCATATGTGAGCATTTCGAGGGGGAGAGCTAACTCTCCCCACTCTCGGCCGTACCAGGGCATTTGGGGTCTAATATGAATAAATAATTTGCAAATTAAAGCAAATTAAATTAAAGCTGAATCAGTGGGAAACATCTATAATTCAACAAGGTATAACTCGGAGACTATAATTTTTGAACGAACTAATCAGATATAAGATAACAGGACTTGAATTTAGGCACGAAATTCACCTGTCCATTTAGCTAAATAACGTTTTGGCATTTCAGCTGATGTCATCTCGTGATGAAAACCCTAAACCTAATTCCTAACCCTAATTATCGACTGTAAATCGTAGTTCTAATTCCTCATGCTGATTTACAAACTTCATTTGGTCATAGTTAGTAGGTCACATTCTGAAGGCCACTTAAGCGTCGCTCAAACACCGTCCATAAATTATAGTCCCACTTACATAACAATTAGGAAATCGTACAACCAGAAGCATAATGTACACCATGCGAAAGTGAAATAATCAATAATCAGTTATTATAACCATGCAGTTTCAAAGTTTTTTCTTAAGCATGAGACATTTGAGAAATTTATGAATACATGAAGATCGATATTCAATTTCTGATTGATAATAAAAGCTCCAGTAAGGTATTGAAAAAAACAAAAGCTTTTGATTTCAGTTAGTTGCTCAATATTACAAAAGATTAATGATCAGTACAACTGAGTATCTCTTTTTCCAATGAATAGTGAATACACATCTAAGAGACTTGTGTGCTCAGAATTCCATATTATGCTAAACATATAATATTGAATAAAATAATAAGTATTATTATCACTTAACTTTAAAATAAGCACTAAGATAACAGGTGAAAGTATTAATAACAAAACTACGATAACAAAAAATTTCTCATCCAGATGAATGTATACTTAGTTAATTTGAGAACTTGGACGAAAGCCTATACTACTAAAGGAAAACTCTTGTTCCAAGTCATGTAGGAATAAGTACATTATTTAAATATGTAGACAATGGAAAGCAGTGTTAGTGATTAACAACCGGAAAGTACTGGAAAATATTGGATAAAGAAGTATCAACTTCAAAGAATTTAAGTTGTATTGCACCAGTATCTCAGACTAGCGAATTCGGGCGTCTTTACAACCTGACTAAATTAACTTTGTAATCAAATTTCAAATTTCATATGAAATAATTAATTGACAATAAGGGACGATGAGAAAGAGAGGAGAAAAAGTACTCACTTCTAATTCACCACTTTTTAACATCACTGGTGTAAGAGATTTTATAATTTTAAGCTTTTGTTCAATTTGTTGACGAAGAGCTTTTTCCCGCCTCAGTTCATTTTCATAAAACTTTGACCCTTAAATAATTGAAAACTTGTTAGTAAAACTAATTCCTTAGTATTAAGAAATGTGAGTTCAAAAATAAAGTTGTTTACAGTTATCCGAAAGCTTGACCTACCCATGACACCTAAACTATATCCATATTTGCATTATAAGCAAAGTATATGGTATAAGACTACTTCCTGTTTTGTCATACAGCCGAAAAACATATTTTGAATGAGAACAATATATTAAAAATACAGATAACGGTTACTGGTGTTTTGAAGCATTTTTTCGGTCCAATGCAATCATTTATCAATGGCAAGGTTATTGAATCAACTAGAGTTACAGAGACCTATGTTAAACAAATAACCCTATTATTTCCCATGATAAGTAGAGTGGCGTTTAAACCCCTATTCTAACAAATAGAGGCTTAATTTTTGAGTCAATAGATCATGCTACGCAATAAAGCATAACATCACTTAACGACGTCACTAGTCGCAGACATCAATCATATGAAGAGTCCAACCGTTTACACTGTAGTTCACAAGATATTATCATGTAAAGTCACTAGGTGAAATGAATCTGCGTTTGGGAGGACAGCTTGAAATGACTCACAGTTGTAAATGATCTCCCACTGAGTTATTGGCATTTTCGTTAGCTAGGCTATAAATATACTGAATTACTTTGAGTACAAAGGAAAGAACTCATAAGTATGTTTACAGGACATTTAAACTTAATTATTCTTTTATCTATGTAGCTAAATTAGACATCCTTTGACAACCTATGGAATTTTTTTATAAATAATATGACATTACTTATCAATATTATGTTGATGGTATTTTGAAGTATTTTAAAGATGAAGTATGTTTATTTCTTCTTATTTTAAACTTGTTACTTATATGTATAATTTGGTCACAGGCATGCAAATGACACTTTCAAAATGGAATAAGACAAGAAATCCAAAAAATTAAAGGACTGAATATGCCAAATATCCAGTTCGTCACTTAATATCGTAATACTTGAATGGATACTTACAAGCAAAAAGTGAATTCATGTAAACTATTGATTAACTACTAAATAAAATTAAAATCAGGCAATTAACCAACCACATAATTCTAACATCTTGATTCTCAAGAATATAGAGATCTTTTAGTGTGTATACCGCATACGATATCAACCTATCCCACTTTTCTAGCGGCAATTAACTTCAACTTTATCGCTTAGTGTCAACAACGCATTTTTTTCACGGATGAAGTTGTTATATTTTACCGGATATCTACACTGTTTCGTACGTCTACATCATCTTACAATAAGTAACTGCAGAATATCTATAAAGTATTTATTTCATGAGTTATTATGAGTTGGCAGATCACTAATTATGTCAATGAGTATTTTCCTCAATATTTTATTCAGATAAAAAAAACAGTTTAGTGATTAAGGCATACAACCTTCAACCGACAGATTTAAATCTCACACTCTGACTAGGGACTGCCAAGTTGTATAATTACCCATCACGTTAAAAAGCAACTTAAAAACATGTACATAAAACCGTACTTGATTAATGATCGACAAGAATTTAATAATTTCATTTAATGAAACCTGAAAACTTTTCGAAAACTATCAAGTGAACAATTTATATATATATATATATATATATATATATATATATAATACATTCTACAAAGTTCACCTTTGCTTTGGAATTCTCCAATATAATTTCCATAATTGTGGCTTTATCTAAACCTTCCATACCAGCTTTCGTACTATATCTACAACAACCCTCCAGATCATTAACGGAACTATCACCATTCATTATAGAAATTAATAATCATAAATGTGGGTAATTAAAACAGCATATATATATCATATATATATATATATATATATATATATATATATATATGCAGATAAATCAGCAACCAGAGATACCATAAATTCATAAGTTATCATCCTGGTGACTAAATAGTTTGTAAATGAGAAAATCTACTACTTTTCTCGATAAAGATGTGAAAAATAATTGTGAAACTGTAGTTTGCATCGCACTTGCCAAGTATAAGTTTATGTACTTAACTTAGAGCCACACTGTGTGAAGTTTAAATATGCAACCTACACCAAAATAGTTGAGTTCGAACCTATGTATTATCGGTTGAAGGTTAATTACTCTAAGCACTAAGTCACTACTCTGTGGTTTAATGATTTGCTAACTCGACAGTCAAAAGCTAGTTTGGGCACGAACTTGTTCGTAATTTCAAGTAATGTAAAAGCTTCATCTCTTCCATTTTACACTGTTGATTAATCGTTTTATCGATTACCTGTCTGTTAGAGCAATGTATATTTTCTAGAAGTGATACGTAAAACAAACATATTGATTATTACAAAACTTCAGTAATATAGCTCAGATATATTCATACCTCATGTTATTTTGAAGTGTAAGTATTTCAATGTCATGTGTTAGGCTTTAAAAACAACAGATGGGAATATACCTAATTACCTTCGTTTAAAAGGTTACGAATGATAGATCCCAGACAGATGCACCTTACACTATGCACTCCATACAGAGGTTTTTCCTTTATTTTTGGATCACGCTGCCAGATAATACTTAGTAAAATAAGATACTAATAAACATGCCACGCAAAACCAAGTGACTACTGTGTGAAGAAATAGAAACTATTTATTAAAAATAATAACAAAAAGAGGTCAAAAAGTAGTCTGGGTAGTGACACAACCAAGGTAGATCCCATCCAGCAGAGAGACATCAAACTGTTTATGAAAAACTAGACCAAGATCACCACTAGTTTTAAGTGTGAACTAAAATTAATACTACCTTGAACCATTAAGTTTAACGATCTCCAACATCCACACTGGGAAGTTGTGAAATGGTAACAGACGCTAGTCGTATGTAATTGCAATCACTAGATAATTCCACACCGAAATTCCTGGCTAGAATAATTGGTAGCACTGGAAGTGGCCTAGATCACAACAACCCTTAACTACTAAAGGCAGGCTGAACCCGTCTCACACACTAATGCTTATAAAACTACACAGCAGCATGGAGTTTACTATTTCCAATGACTCAACAAGGATAGGTGCAAATACACAGCTTTGCACTTATTGTGATAAATCGCACTTCAATGTTGGAAGGCACATACCACATTTATTGATGATGGCCGAAATCTGGGTAGTTAGGTTATATAACTTCCTGTACGTTCTCCGTAAATGACTGTCGATAGTGGCTAAAATATTGTAAATTAAAGGGATTCGATCCTTACAAACTACTTTAAATGCAGTTAAACCACCAGGCATGCAACTTTGAAGCTATATACAGAGTTTCAGACACAAAAGGGTTGTTATTCGAGATTCCTAACTAGCGTACAATAAGATGGTTGGGGAAGGTCACTCCACCCATATTGGTGCGAAGCTGGTTGCAGTATGTAATAATACAAGGATGACCAAATTAATACATTTCACCAGTCGATTGAGTTACTATTAGCCTGAAAAAAAACAGTGGTTGGAGATTATGAGGGATATGCTTCAGAATTAAAAACACCAAAATGTATTTATTAGATTTATTTCTCAATTTTTTTAACTATTACAAAGTGGCAAATAAACTGGGACTCTACCGCAAAGCGTTTTAAATTAGCTTGTGGTCCTTATAATGTAATTAATATAGTTGATAATACATGGAAAATAACTTCACAAAACACTCAAATACTACAGAAGAAACTGCTTAACCCAATAGCAGTACAACTAATTCTTTCGAAGGAATCCCGTGTATAACCAATTAATACTTAAAAACCTCGTTAACACTTCTCTTAAAATCAATCGTAGAAATCGCTGACAAACTAAAAAAGAGCTTTGATTTTCATGTTTCACCCCAAAAATGATCCCAAAAACTCGTTAATCCCGTTAATACATTTGGACACGAGTAAATTGCTCTAAAATCACCCTGTTATATCACTCAAGTGAAGGAATTGGATCATGGCTATCTGAGATTTTCGACCTTTTGAAAGAGTCAAAACCCTATTCGGGGAACTGCTCTCATACAAATGGGAAGAGTAAGGGAACATAACCACGTTTAACTCTTAATAGCCATTTACGTATAAAATGCCTAGGAAAACCGCCTTAAGATGATGATTTGGCTGACCATTTTTGGTATGATAACCCCAGGTTTAATGTCAATTATACGCAAAATCAAAATGTTTGACTGTGACAAGTGATTGGATTCTCTATATCTTTGAATTAAGGTAAATCGGCAACGACAAGCAGGAAAGAGTGGTTGCGAGCTTATGGTCCTACTATCTTACTAAGCTGAATCAGACGTTAAAAAATAGGATTAATTTCAACATAATGCTGAAATAGAAGTATTAAGTCCTGACAAGTCCCCAAAGTAGTGAAAGCGTTCAACTTTCAGCCATTAAGTCACAGGTCCGAAACCCAACCCACTTTAATTCGGGCAACCAAGTAGTATCATCAGCCCTCACACTTAGTAAGACTTATACCCAAGTACCTGTTGAATGAGTTATTTTTTATTCAAGTGGATTCTGTGAAACTATTCAGTTACTTTATGAGTACCAACAGCGAATGAGTAGTTCTTATGTACTTAAGTAAATCACTTTGTGCTCCGAATCTGAGACTAGTGAGCAACGAGGCAAGAACGTATGGCCGGGTTGTTCGAGAACAATTGTTTTGGACGTTGGAACGTAAGTGTTCAATCAAAACTAACTAGACCACTCTCCCTCATAGCTGAAAAAGTGGATTTAGTAACCAATCTTTAAGCAAAACACAACGTCTAACCCATAGAACCCAAAAACATATTTTACCTCCATCTAAATGAAATAAACAAATATACTTCGTACTTGTCTCTTGGTATTAAAGTGTTGGATATATTTAATGCAGAAATATGGAAATTTACATATGGAAAACTGTAGAATATCACAAGTTAAAAATATCAGAATTATGCTATTAAATCTAAATATTTTGTACAAAGTTGTGACGTTAATGGTGAAATGTCTTATCGTACACCAAAGAAAATGAATCTCCCTGTCTTTGAAACCCCGGATGTTTTGATATCAAATTACTCAACTGGGGTAACTTGACTACTTCATTCCCATTTATGTACACTACGCGCAAACTAGGGCAATAAACTAAGTCTTCAATAGATTCGAAAGTACACAGTCGATTGCGTTGCACAGAAAGGTTGGTTAGAGATGGAAGACGAGAAATTCCGTTAAGAGTTACTAACTGGTTATCATCTAGATTCAATTCCAAAACAGAGATTAAATAAGAGAAAGTATCCGGGATTCGTACGATTGAGTTATTAGAAAAATCGATTTTGGTCATCAACGTATACCAATCAAGATTACGAAAGCAACTCATATCCAGATGATGTAACACCACTTCCCTGGATTGGTTTTCATATGCATGGGCCAGAACATCTAGGGCTGCATACAGAGATCGCAAATGCTCATAATAAAAAGAACGCTGAGCGTCAACTGACACTAACACATTTAACGCTTCGTTTACCTCTTCATGAAAACTATGCGGTCGAATAAAACGAAGGAGACTGACAAGCGTCAACAAAGCCCATTTGTTTTTCGGTTCAAATGACAGCAGGTCACGAACAATGTTCAGTTCCCCAACCAAATCTTTTGGATCATGTGAGGGCAAAATCATAGGATTTAACAATCTTAGAGGGTCTAGAGTGACACGTGTCAATGATTCATTTTGATGAGAATTCATACAACACTGAAGGAACAAGTAATTTGCAGAATTTTCAGGCATGTTTTCACAGATTTCCTGGTTTACATTGCTATTAGCTTTCCTAATCCAGACTTGCGCTACGACATTCCAAGGTCGACACTGATACAAGTGCCTATCATTATCAGGAGCGTAACGAGATACTAAATCTTGGTTAAGCGGCAACCACCAAACGGCTGATAACTGCTCATCTAGGACAGAGTTCCATCCCCCAAGAAGCTCAGGTGTCAAAGTTATAGAATTAGAAATTGTACCGTCACAGGGAAACACTTTTATGGAAACCTGCAACTCTTTTAAAGTTTGAATCAACTTCACGGAGCTGAAAACAAGAACAAATCTTCCCAGCTTCCGTGAAATATACAGTTCCCTTAAATAAACCTTTTTTTCTCCGCGACCTAATAACCACCAATAATAGAACCAAGGACTCTGATCGGCAGGATCTGTAAATATTGCATTGTGAACAAGATCCAGTTCGCCATTTGGTACTGAAAAGTCAAATCGAGATTGGCTTTGTTTTTTATCCAACTGGATTTGAAGATTAGGGCTTTCAGATGATGATACAGAGGAAACATTAGATGTGGAAGCTAAAAGTTCACCACGATAGTGCCAAGCTGAATAATTGCTCATGTTTTTTTCTATAGCAGAGTCTGTAAACTCAAGCTCTAACTCTGTTGAAATTCTACCCCTGGAAACAACAAAGCGACGATAATCCCAACAGTGGAAATTTCTTTCATCTTGTGTTAACGCTTGGTTACAAAGCTTTAATTCAGATTCCCAATTTGGAGAAGTGTGATTATTCATAACCCAAGAACGATGATACCAAACAGTATAAGATTTCGGTGAGCTGTATAAACAGCGAGTTGTAAGGTTTAATTCAGATTCAAATAACTTCGAAACCTTTTCTTGATCCTCAGAATAACTCCGGAGAAGATGCATTATTATTTCGCGTCTGTAATTCCACAGGGTTGCTGTGTCTGGCGATGTCTCTATAAGGGAACCAATTTTTTCCAAATGCATTTCATTAAAGTCCTCTTTTTCACGACACATCCACAGCTTCTCACATTCTTCTGAGAATTCTTTACTTATTTGATCTTTTTTAAGCTTTCTAGCTCGTTCTTGTTCAGCTGTCTGTATAATTTTAACTCTCCCATGCATATTGTACGAAGTTTATTTAAATTAAGAGATCGATTGGCGAATGATGGTGACTACCCTCGTGAGTCAAAAGTCTGTAAGAAAAAAACACAAGAAAACTACTGTGAGCCTAAACCCGGAAAACACATCAATATGTAAATTCAAATTTGCATGGTGTCCAGTAAACCGTGGCAAGCATAACTAAGCTCCTCTGCTATGAAAGCTGCCCTTAGTGGTACCAAACGCTAAACATTTGCGCTGTGTTCATGATACATAAGTCATGCACAAACAACCCAGTGGACTAAAAAAATTCAGCCTACGCCGGTTAACCACTTACCAGATAAGAATAGAGTTGGAATAAGTACACCTTACTACATATGAGGAAAATACACGTGAAGCTGAACGAAGTATGTTGATGGACGTTACGAAATTCTGACAACTGAATAAGAAAGTAGGATTTAAAGACAGTTAATGCATGCCGAATTCTAATAACTGTAAATATTCTGTTGTCGATTGAGAAATACTACTTTCTCCGCATAAAAGTTGGGAGTTCAAAGAGCCTCCCAGATCCATAAATCAGAATGGTATAAGTTAGATACATAACAGTGAACCCCTACCCAAGAACAGACCCACAGTGAAGAAAAATTCGAAGATACGCGTCGTTCAGTCTAAAGGTCACAAGCAGTAGCAAACGTTTAAACAAACACATCGAACTTTGCTGTCAGAAATAGCGACCAATAAGTCACTTTTTACAGGTGGTTATGGCGTACTGTTTGTAGTGATATGACGATAAAACTTCCGTTTCAAATTTTGGAAGTAAACAAATGAACAAACTACTTGTTAACAGAAAAGGAAAGAAAAAAAGTCGGAAGAACTGTATCAGTTCCAATGACTAGAATTCCTTTGTTGGTTTTAAATGTTTTGAACACACTGGACAACGGAGCTGTAACTTACGTAGAAGCGCAGTCAAATGGTTCAAATTGTTCTGGACGGAATAGAAGCTTTCCATCAACGGACTTCTATATCTAGTAGTAGTGGATCACCGATACCTCCAGGTAGGGACCTAGGTATATTAACGGAAAAAGGAAGAATAAAAAAGTTGGTAAATAATATTGAGATACTGTAGTCAATCCTTAAAAATATGTCAAGTTTTCTCTTAAAGGACTCCTGGGAAGTCACTTTGACTAGCTCAACCTGTATTGGATTCCAGCATTTGACAACTCTTAGGGAGTAGAATGTGTGTCTACAGTCCATTCTGTTGAGTTGCGCCCCCAGTTTCTGATTGTAAACCCTAAAGTTTGTGTTGGGACTGAGCTTAATTAGGTATTTAAGGGGATGCCCTGAAGCGTTTACGATTCTGTAAGTCATTAGAAGGTCACCTCAGAGACACCTATACTCTAATGAATAAATTTCCAGTGATTCGAGGCGCTCTTCATAAGATTTGAATCTGAGTCCCCGAAATGATTTCATGGCTCACCTTTGGATGCGTTCTAGTGTGTCCTTATCCTTTTGGAGTGTGGGAGGAAATACTATGTTTCCGCACTTTAAATGGGGTCGAATAAATCTTTCGAAGGTTAAGTGGCAAGCTCTTCCGTCGAACTGGAAAAAATATGCTTCAACGTCACCGGTAAAAGGTTTGCTCGGAAGGTGTTTTTACTCAGGTAGCGTTAGACTTCAGACCATAGGATACCCACACTCTTAGATCGTTTTCAACTTGAGATGCCTCTAGAGGAAAGTTACCTTAGTTTTATGAGTAATTTGCATCATGCTTCAGATGTACTACCTTACACTTCTGGGTGTTAAAGTGAAGTATTTCCTTATCTGCCTAACCTAAAAGTCGAGTCAGATACTCTCAAAATGCCAGTTTATCACGTCTACCCCAAGCCTATCTCTAAAGTTTCGCTTCATCATCGAAAAGTTATAAATCAGGCGATACTTGCTGAGGAAGGTCGTATATGTAAATTAAGGAAGTCGGTGGTCCTATTATTGAACCTTGAGGAACCCCACTAGAACATTCGGCAACCTGAGAAACAATGAAGTTCACTGTGACTTCAAAAAGTCGGTTACTTTGATATGAAGTGAGCCAACCATTTAAGGACGATCTGATATTTAATCGTTTTAGCTTATTGATAATAGATATGGTTGACCCTATCAAAAGCTTTTGAGAAGTCAGGGTTTAAAACATCAAACTCCCTGTTGCGATCAAGGATGATAGTCTATCTTTCCAACGCAGCCAGTAGTTCGGTTATAGAAGAGTGAACCTTCTTGAAACCGTGCTGTCGTGGAGAAAAGAAGCTTATGCATAGTAAGTAGTCATATGGACCGTCACTTAACAGTGACCTGATAATTTTTGAGAGCATTCAGAGAAGTGGGTTGCAGCATCAAATTTCTTCGGAAACTGGTGTAATGGAAGCCAACTTCCAAGTTTCTGGTACTGTGCTTCGTCTTAGTGAATGTAAGAATATCATGCCGAGAGGTCCTGCAGGGACTGAAGCGGCTTCCCTCAATTTGGCAAAATGAGGCATTTACGGACCAGGAGAAGTGTCCTTGTTCAAATGGTGCAGTATCTCGTACTTCGAAACAGATCCCAAGTTCACTTCTTAGAATCCAATTGAATTACAGTTGAAGCTCTCGTAGATGTAGCAAGTGTGGGGTTGTTAGAATGTTTTAACATGCTATTCCGCCAGAAGCTCGGCGGCATCGCCGTTGTTGGTTGGGCCATTAGTATTTAACAACTGGAAAACTCCGTTTTGGCTTGCCGAAGACATGCTGCATGGCAGAATAAACTTCTCGAACTACAGACAAATTCATCGATTAGCGTTGTTTGATTCCGGAGCTTATCTTCTCTTACCACACTTTTTACATTGTTTCCTTTCTTATTTGAAGTTCCCATACATTCTGTCGTCATTAGTTGGTTTATATTCCACACAGTAGAGAATTCGCGTTTTAAAATTCGAAGAGTGCAATTCTTGATCGCTGTATGTTGCTTGTAGTTTTTGGGGGACACAATGATTTTTAGCGCAGTAAGAAATCCTAATAAACGTCAAGTCGAGGGTGGGCTTCCCAGCCTACTTGCTGTAGATTGAACTGTAAAGCTAGTACATCTAACCAGTTGAAATTCCAATGCTTGATGTCAGTAGGATGTTTTAACTCAGTTTCGGCGATAAAATCAAAGGCTATGACGGCATGATCACTTTTGCCACGGGGGCCCAGGATTGAGAGGTAGTCAATTAGAAGTTCTTCGTTTGCAAATATTCAGACTGTGTAATGGCGTCTGAATACTTTCCAAGTAGGTTACTGTCTTCAAACTTTTGGATGATCGCAGATCTTTATTAGGGTTAAAGAACCGAGCTTTAGTGGAATTGTCACCTCTAATGTCCGTGTGTTCAGTGAGGTTGACTTTTGGAGGAATTAAGTTTCCTAGAATCAGGATATGTGCTTACCCGTCCAGCATACGATTGTTGTATTAGGTGTCAGAAGAAGGCTTCCTGGGGATGACTAAAACTAGACATCTTCAGTGTTAGGCAATCTTGCTGAGCGCCATATAGATTCACCAATATTGATAAACCCTTGAGTGTACACTTGATGTAGTACCAAGAAAGATCATAGGTAAAGGGTTGTTCCATCTTCCCTGTTTTTCTGCCGTCACGAACTAGGGATATGTAGGGTATTGCTAGCCATTGGTATGCAATTTGAGGAGGTACCCATGTTGCAGATGTTCCTATCAAATAAGTAGTATTAGCATTACGCAACTCATACATTTTGTTCAGTAAGCTCGCTGTATTCGTATATAGCCAGACACTATTTTCGACTTGAAGCGCATGAGCTTCTTCGTCTTGTTTATCCGACCGGGCATAATGTAGACAGACGGGCAGGTTTTCAGAGTTTGTAGTCCCTTGACCGCTTTTTCTTTGTTCCTGACAGACCAGAAGTGAAAAAGTTAGTTGCAACTTGCTTTTGCTCCTGATTCTTGCATCATACGGCCTGTCCGGATGAAAGTGGATTTCAGTTGGTCACCTGCGTCTGTTGACACGATATGCTTCGAGAGTGGCAGGGGCCATTTGAGATGTGAGGTTTGCCATCATTACTTGAGGTTTAGAAGTCCCATCCCTTTTGGCAAATCGCACCACATGCTGAATCACTATGTTATTGGGCTTCAATGGCTGCCCTAAAGGTTTTCGCTCCAGAATATCGTAGTCCTCATAATCAGGGTCCGTGTTTTCTGGGACACCTTGCATAATGAAATTCATTCCGAGGAAGAGAGTCTCGTTAGATTGCTTGAGGATGTTTCTGATTGGACTGCCTTCAGAATATGGTGTATCAGACAGCATTCCTATATCCACCTTTCAATTCAACAAGTGACTGTCTAGCATAACACCCTCGACATCAGCAATATTATTGAACGTTACTGGAAGAAGTTTTGAATAATGTTGTTTCTTGAAATGCTCCCCTTGGTTACGCTGTGCCGTCCATGCCGTCCATTTTTCATCACTTAGGACAGCCACATCGCGACCATTTGAGACGGTGATGGTTATATCCGGGTCTTCGATTTCCACTGGAGATGCATGACTACCCATTTCAATATCAAGTGGTGCTTCACTCTCCGTTACAACTAACGGGGAGTGAAGGTGTTTATCGCGTCCTGTAACGGCACGTAGAACACTGACACAGTCTTCACTGTCAGTACCTGTGTTACCAGCGCAACCACTATCGTTCTTTTTACAGGCCAAATCTAATAGGCTCATAGCCTCCTGGATTAGTAACGTCCTGTTTGTACAGCAAAACATGCAAAGCTAATGCGAGTTAGGCTTAGAGCATCTTTTATATGCGACGGGACTAAGATGGGTACACATCTTGTGGAACGTCTTTTTACACTCATCACACTGCATCCCTTTATCCACAGGGAATAAACAATTCGGCTTTCCACATCTTTAAGTACTGCCGATCACTGTAATCAGGTTAGGGTTTAAAACACAATGTGATCACAACAGAAACACAAGTGTCAGAGTCAATGAGAAACAAGGTACCACAAAACAAAGTTTTTAACAAAATTTGAAATTTTAACCGAAATAATTTAAGTTAAAGTAGACCAACAAATGCTTTTTAATGCAACAAATATACAAAAGCAACGATAATCACAACAAGTATGAAATCACTTCCCTTTTTGGAACACGCGGTCACTCAAGTACTACTATAATAATAGACGTAGTCCTAAAACTGTAGATTTGTCATGATGTTACTACCTAATTTATAATACCTCACGTGGAAGTCACATCATTGTCTACACTGACTTATCGTACCTGATAATCAGTAATATGATTGGCTTTTCTGAAGAAAACATTTAGGTTGGAGATAGGACAATATATTTGGTATGAATAAAACAGATAAGTTTCACAGGCATGACTACTCCTACAAAACTGAGCCATGCTATCCGATTAGTTTCCAAATGAAAGTTTCCGCGTTCACCACTGTTGGCCTTTTCTCCGTGTTAAATGTTGAATATCCATTTTCTCAGTTATCTCAAATTCAGCTCTAGGGATTGTGTGGTTAGGACCAATACCTATGCTAAATAGAGGGAGGTTGTTGCGCGCTGGAGGTTACTAAAAGAATAGTAAGAATCCTCCAGGTATTGGTAAACCGAAAAATAAATCAAAAAGAAGGCGGCAGCAACTAGTGGGGAAATACATGTTATAAATTCAAAACTTTTGGTTTAGTTCTTAACACGTGCGAAGTGAAAATCTGTGTGAAGATCATTAGAGAGTTAAACAAAGTGAGATTATCGTAATTAAGAATAGTTTATTATAAAGATATTTTAACAAGTCGCGTTGGGATGAATAGCAATCACCGTTAGTTAACAGCTTAACTTATGGCCGTACAAGCATTGCGTTTTCAGAACTACCGATTTCAGCTTCAGCTTTCGAAAGGACGGGAGGCTTGATGGCCTGTGTTAGTCCTGGCAACGACGATATCTCAGTTGATCTAACTTTCTTTTGAAAGAGCCGATGGATGGATCTTCAATCACGTGTTAAGGTAATGAATTCCACTCGTTGATGGTCCAGTGGGAAAGTCGATAGTCAGCTGGCAAGTAATTTATTCTGGGCTTGTGAACTTTTTTAAAGTGTCCTAGTATATTTTATGCTCTGAAAGACAAGAAAAATGAGTGCATATCAGGTGCAAATTTATCACGTTACAGTTTGAAAACTGTAATCAAGTCTCCTCTATCCCCTCGATATGATAATAGGAATAGGTTTAGCTTGGCCAATCGAGCATCATACGGGAGCTTCGCTATTCCCGGAATCAGCTAAGTTGCTGTTGTCTGAACCTTTTCCAAAAGCTCACTGTCTTTTTTAGGCAATGACTAGCAGCCTGTATGTAGTACTCAAGTTTAGGAAGCACGAATAATTTATACAAAGTCGGGAACGTTCTAGCATCGACATGAATAAAAGCCCCACTTATTGACCACAAAGTTCTGAAACCTTTGACCGCTATTGCACGGCAGTGTACAATAGTTTTTAAGTCTTGGCTAACGATGACTCTTAAGTCAGTGTGTGTCTGGACGACAGGTAGGTCAATGTTATTCACTATGTAAGTATCTGCACCTTGATTACCAATATGCATAACAATGCGCTTGAAAGTATTTATCAGCAACTGTCAGGTTTGAGATCATTCAGATAATTTTTCCAGGCCATTTTGGAATCCTAAGCTTTCACCCTCACTTCTTATCGAGTTTCATATCTTGACATCGTCAGTATATACCAAGACCGATGACGATAGGAGACGAGGAAGTTCATTTATATATAAGAGGAATAGCACTGGCCCCAAAACTGTACCTCGAGACGTTTCACTAAGCACAGTTTCCCAGCTAGACAACCTGGAGTTCGCCCGCACTCTTTGTTGGCGCACAACTAGGAATTCTTTTATCCACATCAACAGATTGCTTCCAACCCCGGCAATTCTTATTTTATATAACAGCCGGTTATGAGGAACTTTGTCGAAAGCTTTGATGAAGTCAATGTAGGCTGCGTTTATAGGTAACTTTTGGTCTTTAAGAGCGCACCAGCTTTCACGATCCACTAACAAGTTAGTGAGACAGGAATATCCTGTCCTTAAGTCACTTTGCTTTCCGAAAGGATCCGGTTTTCATCTACACATTTAAACATCTTCCGAATACTCTTTTCTAGACTTTTAAAAATCATACTATTTAGACTAACGGGTCGATAATTCTCAGCTTCATGTTTCGTACTTGTTTTGAAAACAGGGCTTACTATGATGTGCTTCCAGTCTTTTGGTAAACGATCCTGGGCTACGGATAGATCAAAACATATACTTAAGGGTTTTGCAACTAAGATAGCTGGTTCGTTTGGTAACCTACGATGCAGCTCATTAAGTCCCATGGATTTGTCTATGTCGAGCTTATTTAGCAGACCAAAGATATAGAGTTCTTTAACGGTCACGCTGTCCAGTGTGTGGGGGATTTGTATGGACTGATGGGAAAGGTGTTTCTACGGTAAATGTATTGTTAAAGTAGTTTGAGAATACGCGAGGTTTACCATAGTGGTCTCCCATTAATGATGAACCATTACTATCTCCCAACAGTGCTGGAATATTTCCTCTTCTTTCCTTCCTTTGGTTTATATACGAACACAAGCGTTTAGGCCATTTATAGATTCTTTAAAATTTTCCTTCGTAAAACCTTTTAGACTTACAGACGGTCGAAGCACAGGTATTCCGAGCTTCTCAATATTGAGATTTTGTCTCCTCAGTCCTCAGTAACCTGAATCCCCCCATTTCTTCTCTTGTGAAGAAAGTTGCAAACCTCCCTACGGAACCGTAGTGGGGAGTTCCTCGGCCTCCTTGATGTAGTCCAAGGGATATGGGGCGCAGTAACTTTTAAGTATAAATTTCGAAATACATCCCAAGCTCTTCCAATTAGGAACCCTGGCTCTAATGTCCAATCTGATGAGGATCCTGAGTGTATAATATGTTGTACATTTGCTTTCGAGAATTTGGGTCTGGGTTGAGCTGATGTGTGCTCGTTTTTGACAACTAAATGGAAGTAAAATATGGTTAGAAGTGCATGGTCACTTTTACTCGGGAATTGTGGTGTCGGTGAATATTTTAAGTCCATATACCTCATTCTAGCCTCTGGACAGGCCAGTTTATCCATTCTTCTTGAGTCACGTTTTGACCTTGTTAATTATTCACTTATCAACCCTGACTGTTTTTATATCAGCGTATGTGTGTACATCCTATGCTACTCGTCAAATATCTGTAGCTTATTTTTTCGTGGCTGTAAATATTAATTAACGTTTAATTATATGAAGTTGGCTCAATCTCCTCCTCCATTGCGCGTCATTTCGCTTCTCTCTGCCCTGTTCGCTTCGTCTTTCCCATGTCCTGTCCAGATGAATGAGTGTACAAAATGTAGGTATTCAGAAACCCAATCTCGTATTCTACTTATTTGATTTCATTATTCACCAACGCGATTTAAGTGGGTGAAATATACATGGAAAGCCGACATGTGTATTTCGATGACAATCATCCTACAATCCAATTGGATTCAGATACTGAGTCATTAAAGGGTGGTATGTAACCGAGGTTCGTGACGTCATCCTCATGATGGGTCAACATAAGATCTAGTAAGAATGATTCAGAGTCTGGGTCGTACTTCGTCGCTTCTTTCACATGTCGTACTGGGGCATCTATAATAACCGCATCAACAAGAACCTGATTGAGGGAATATTTTGACAATCCAGTTCTCAGATTTTTTCAGTCTACCATGAGTGAATTAAAGTCTCCTAGGATTAGACATCGACCACTTCATGACCAAGTAGGGAGACTGTCTAGAAAGACCTAATTTGCCTCACAGCTTGGACTGAGGTAGACCAAACCAATCATCAGCTCTAGTCCCTTGCATTTCAAACGGCAACTAACTAATTTACACGCCCCACTCTCATGGGACTCGCTGTCGATAATGGCAAGTGAGTTAATATTCCTAATGTACAGAACTTCCTCCTTCACGCTTCTGAATTCTGTCGGCTCTTACTAACGTAAACCCTCAAAATGAAGTTCCATACTATCTATAGGCTGCGTCAGCCGATTTTATGTGACTGTGGCCATACCTGGCTTAGTAGAGTCAGTCTATACACCTAGTTACGACTGCTTATTGAGCAAGCTCCGAGCATTAGTGTAATGGATCTGAAGCCTATTTCAATGACTCCGTGTTGCACCCATAGAAGATTCGGTATCATTCTCTGTCGAAACCTAACAACCCGAAAATTTACAATATTTGGGTCATTTTGCCAGCGTCTCACCCAAGTTCCAGTTCATTTCCGGCTTCTCGTCTTTTTACACGGTCTGTGAGCGGCAAATCCTTACGGACAAAAACTTATGAACCCTTTAGTTTATGCTCATTCCGTAAAATTAAGTCCCGTTCATTAGGAGATTTAAATACTACTGTAACCAGTCTGGTTTGATTTGGTTTGAAGTTTGTTTGGCTACCTAGTCTACAATTTTTTAGTGAGGTGACTACCGAGATACTTTGGGGCAAAAGGTGATTTAGTAGCTGTTTTATCAACCCAGTGTCATGCTGAAAACGAGTTTTAGGTTCTGAGCTTTCACCCTCCTTGATTCTTCGAAAGATAACTGACCTATCACTGTGATCAGTCCTTAATTTATCGTCTGCGTTTTAGGTGTTTGGATTTTCTTTCATATCGTTATGTCGTTTCTTGTACCCATTCATCAACTTTTGTCGAAGTAGCAACCACAGTTACGTCAAACACACTGTGAGATTCCAGAAGGTTATCGACGGCTTGGGCAGTCAGGTTGTTTCCTGCTTGAAACAGATCTAGCCTTGCGATCGCGATTCTGCGGCGTTTCCTGCCAACTACCATTTAAAAGACGGGGAACAGAGGAAACGTCCTTTCTTGAGTTTTTATTTGGGACCGACCTCTTTGAAGACAATCTTTCCTCTTCTGACCGATGTGAGTCAGCTGCTACCGGGATTATTTGACGTGGTTTCACACTAGTTTGTGTGTCGACAGTACTGTATGTGTGTTACAACCTTTTTTAATAATACACTTTTTGGCATGATTTCTCGTTGAAATGGCCTCAGTTAGAAAGAGGTTTCCGTCCCAGCAGCACTGCCGACAAAACGCAACCGTTTTTACTAAACCGTTTAAAAGCCGCAGACGTTAGATCCTTGCAAACTTCGTGGTACCAGCCTTTGCACTCATCTGACTGCATGTCGTTTTTAACGGGTTAACGACAGCCTGGGAGTTGGCAATTACTTTCCTTGCACTGTTCAGCCACCAAAGAATAGTACCCAGAGACAAAGTGATTTATAATCGAAAAAGTGGATGCTTTATTATACAACCAACTGCGATCCAGTAATATTTGTTCACTATGTGTTACTTTTAATGGTAGGTTCCGGAGTCTATTTTGGATGCTTGTTTGACCGACAACTACCTGGTAATTTGGTTATTATACTAGTGTAGTAGGATTGTGTTGTTAAGATCGATACCACTACAGATATACTAAACCTAGACTCGAAGTGGGAAACTGTAAAAACGGAATAGTAAGCTGGAGCGACGTCAAAGTTTACCATCGACCCAAATAAGGATCAAAAAGGAACGTAATATACCGAACGTTAAGCTTGAAACAGATTCTCTGGGTCAAAAATGGTACCCACATTGCGCAAGAACACAAGGGAAGTTTGAGAAATACAAGTCACATTAGGACCAAACTTTCTGTTCGTGAAACGCGCAAAAGTAAGTTTAGTGCTTGTTAACCTTAACCCGATAGAGAACATCCACAACTGTTCTATAAAATTTCAAGGTTACTGAAAAAGATCACCAGTGTAAATTAAAAATTAACTAAGGTTCTAGTAGTGGTCCATGGAGGTTTGGACTAGGTGTTTCCGAATGAATAATGAACCAACTAAGAGAGTTCCGTCGCTAAGAACAGCAGAGATCTCACACGCTTTTCTTTTCACCTAATAGAATTGAATTTTAAGGACAGACGTTTTAAGTACAGTATTAAAGACACTCAGACGACCTTGCAAGATATGTGCAACTTTTAAAGTATTCTGACCATGGGTCATTAAGATGTCGATATGTCCTCACCAAATATCAACAATTTAAACTTCAACTTACTGCTTGATGAGATTGAATCGGGTAGCAGTGGTTCGTTGGCAAATGTTATTCGCAAGCTACGAGAGAGTGAGTTGGCAGCTTTCAAAGCTCGTATAGGAGGCCCAACAGGTGAACTGCTAGCCAATTTCATAGCATCTCTTGATCTGCGCGCATCAGAGCATAATGCAGAAATAGAAAAGACCTGCAGCTATCACTACCAAAGTTTCGTTGATTCCACACGTGAGTTACTTGATATCCAACAAAATGCAGAAAAGCTCGAAAACGATTTACAAGCACTAAATGTGGAGCTGGAAGTAACAGTTAATAAGGTGAGGCTCATTTTTTTATCATCAACTTGGCTATTCTAATAATACATCTTTCAATAATTCTCAGTCACAAATTTCCTTAGTTCGGACGGAGTTGAAAATTGTATTTTACATGTAGATGATATATCATGGGTTAGATGCTAAAATCCAGATACAATATCTGAATTTTTCATCTCACCCATAGCCAGCGTTGTTTTGCCTAGACTGTGGAGGAATTCCGCGATTTCCGGCCATTCACATAAAATCGATGTAGTGTATCTTAACACCAACTGATGTACTACTATATATATATATATATATATATATATATATATATACTTTGGTGTCCACGAGCGAAACACAATCAATGTTTTCAGATAAAGGCTTAAATACGTAAAAGCAATGGTTGAGCCAAAGGGAAAGAAATTAATCAATAAATGCTGTGCTGATTCTTCAGAAAAAGTCCAAAGAACTCCGTAGTTAACTAATTGTCCTCACAAGAAATTTCCATGACATTTAAATATTGTACTCAGTGCAATCGGTTATACTTAGACCCTGGCCTGTGGATATTCCTCATTTATTCTGTTGAGGCTAAACTTCAACGAGTACTTTGGTGACTGAGTATTCTAAGTCAGTAGGTCAAGTTCTTGTCTCTAATCCGGATAATAACGACTAAGGGTTGTCTTCTCTTTCGTATGTTTTGGAACAGAGTCGATCAGGAGAACCTAGCAAATCACATATGGTAGCATCTAAATGTTTATTTCCAAAGATAAATTGGGATGTTTATATCCATCTTTTGTGGTTTTAGAAGTTTGTTAGAAATCTGGCTATAACTCTTGAGGTCGTACCTGGAATTCGTTCAATAGGTATTAACTACGAATCGGCAAAAATGTTTCCATCAACACTGGTATATGCGAAATTTGTTTTTAGTAATATATTGTGGTAGGTCATATTGTACAGGTTAATGAATTCACACTTTAAAAAAATTTTGAACTGTTCTACGATATCGAAAAGTTAGCTTTCAGTGATGTCGTGGCTCCCACTTTATTTACTGTCAGGGAAGCTAAATTTTTATGCATTCAGGTCTTCAGCGAAGATATATCGCCTGATTTGAGGCAAACGATTATTGTTTTTTTTAACGTATAATTATAATAAGAAATATCAGTAAATGGCTTTTTGGGGATAATATCAGTCACATTGTTGCAGCAATTGTTGTGAGACATCTCAGGAACTCTTGATCGTTTAGCTATTGAGTGTGAAATTAATAAGATGTAGGAGGGTGATATATAATCAAGTTCGTCTGAATTATACTCTCCTCCCGTTAAATAACAATGGTCGATTCTTGACTATAAATCTATAAGAAAGTAACACGTTTATTTACGTATGCTTGTTCACACCACTTAGTTCTCACAACTCTATTTTTAATTGATCAATTTTACGGATTCATGAAAGAGCCTTTGATGTTGTTTATTTTAAACATTCGGAACAGTGGCTGGTGTCAGATAAAAACTCAAGTAGCGGGTTAGGGAACCTAATAATTCGTAATTTTTAGGTTGTCTCCACTTTTTAGTGGCATGTAGTTCACTAGACAAGTAATTAGTCTTGGTCTGTTTTAGTTCAGCTGAAATCGATTTTCTTTGTGGTTTTTTGTGCTGATCATAATTACTGGTAGCCAAAGTGCGGGGAATTCCTCAGTTGTTGAATGTTATTTCAACCTATTTAGGTAGATTCATATCCGTTGACTGGATTCCACAGGATAGCCATAATATGTGATTAGCAAATTTAAGTAATGCAACCCTAAACTAGTCAATGTTGTCCAAATACATCAATTCATTCTTTGCACTCAGGTCTCTGCATCGATGTCCGTTTTGATCGCGTGTAGTGATGTAGTCTAGTACACTAACCAGTCCACTTACCTTGAGGGTCTCATCAGCCTTGTTGAGTTGGTAGCTGACTAAATATCAACACTTGTGCAGAAATCACCTATATTTCCTTAATTTGAGCCATTTATACCTTAGTTGAGTTGTCCATTCGTAACAAAGGTTTGTGTTTTGCTTCGTGGCTATGAAATATTTAGTATTTGGCCATTAGTATCTTCGAAGCATTGCTCGTAGATGGTTGAATAACTGAATGAATATTGTTAAAGTTAAATGTAGGGTCGTAAATGGATATAGAGAATCGTCAGTGAGGATGTAATTCTTAATCTACAGCCTACCCAGTTTCCGGTGTTGGGGAGCACAGAAAGAAGTTGTGAAAATCTCACAGAAAATCTTGGCAATAATCCATTTTATGCTTAACTCTGTCAATAGGAAAATACTTCCCAGTTGAGGTCCGTGCGATATTCACTAATAATGGTTAAAAACCTTAAATGATGGCTTAAAGTCGGTCGCACTAGGATAGACATAACTGTCATTTATCTCCCTTCAAACATCATGCTTTTATCCACACACTTTACTCCGTAATTTTATGTGTTATTTTTAAAATGAATGCTTAATGTTCACTTTCTATCATCAAAAACATGAATAATGTTTAGGTCCTCTTTGTTATTCTTATCATTCTCTTGGTTTACTAATGAACTATGTGACAAACTGGACTGATCTACACTTGTGTTCTTAGCTGACTATATTTATTATTATTTTGAGAATTATGTCGAGAATTTTATTATGTAATAGTTTTCATTCCTCGATTTTACTCTTCCAGACTTCGTTTATTGACTTATTTGTGTCAGTTCTAATTCTCTTTTGTTTTTTTTCCGTTTGTTTCATTTTACATTGTTGGTGCAAACGGTGGTAACATATACCAGTGTACATTCATTAGTCGTAGAGTCTGGCACAAATGTGCCTCAGTCCTAATTTTTATATCAGGGAAAAGGAGAGGGACTTATAGGTTATTTGAAATAGCTGTATTGCTAATAAGTGAAAAAAATTAAACATTAGATAGTATAGTTACACATTTGTATCAGGTCCTAGGTTGTTCGTGATTGCCTGATTCAGGTCGTTATGCTTTATAATGATTTTGATTACCTGATGCTAATGATCTTGATGCAGTTCCTCATACAGTGTTTTCTTGTTACGAGATATGCCTCATAGGTTTTTAATAAGCTCCTAATTTCGATGCTTTCAAATACAAGACTTAGTAAACCAATAAGATTTTAGGAACGTATAAAAGACATTCCACTAGAAATCTTACTAATTGGAAATAATTATTTCACATAACAAAAGTTGGCGATTTCTAGTTACGATAAGGTTATCCTTCATTTTCGAAGTGTAGTTTATTAGCACGTAATTTTTTAAGATGTAATCCCATCAACTGAACCTTTATGGTAAGAAATGTAGCTGTGGATTTCATATATATCGTCATTAATAATCTACATAAACGGAGATTGTAAATAAGCTAAATATCTATGGGATATCTGATTCTGTATATAAACTATAGGAAACTGTAATCTAGTGTTCGTCGAAGAAATTGGTTTCTTTTACTTATAATATGAGTGAAAGGCAGGAGATTTTAAAGTGACAAGTCTCGAGTTCAAGTCTCAGTAAGAAAGTCAAAAATGACTATTAGTAAACTCATTTGGTGATTGTAGATGTATCCCAGATTTTACTACGAGTCACGAAATATAACTAAAGTTTTTATTGTCATTCATGATACTTGTCTATTTCCTAAATTACCAATCTCTTTTACCGTTTTTTTTCTTTTGATTTCCTTGCTGTATGCTCTATAATGTCATTGTTAAAATTGATACGTCTAGGCTAGTTGAAAATGATGTTAAATTTACACTTTCTAAAGTTTCGGAAAGTTATTTTGTTCTTGTTTTTTTTTCAAAATGCGAGGTCAGTTTTGGATAGAAAGGAAACCAATCTGCTATTGGGCATTTTATTGTGATGGAGTTGCATGGCCAGATTACCAAATTGTTAGGGATCCTGAAAATATCAGATAAATTTTATACTTTAAACTCGTTTAAAACACTAATCCATCTCCTGTTTTTTATGCATTATAACAATTCGTATAACGCTTCATAACAAAATTTATATCTTATAAACTTGATATGCAATATGTTGTTATTTATGTGGGGAAATCCGGTGGTTTTTTATTTTTAGTTTAGTGAATCGTGTGACAAATTAGCCGCCTGTAAACTCACTTTGGATCATGTTAATCAATGTATTGAGGCAATTCAAATCAGTCTTCCGATATTAGAACAATATTCTCGCATTGAACAAAGTATTGCTGACGGAAGGTACTATCATGCCTTGAAAAATCTTGAAGACCTAGAGCATTCTCAACTGGATCTAATTCGCCCGTTCGCCTTTTCTGAAATCATCATTCATCGCATACCGAAAACAAGAACGAGAATCAAGGTTTGTCTAGTCTGTAAATTGATTTTAGCGTTTCGCTTTAGGACCCTTCTTAATTCTTGTGTTAATATTGATGACAAAGCACTTTAGAAAAAAAAAGATCATTGACTTTATTTTATATCAGATATATAAAGGAAGAATATTCTTTCCAGTGAATTTTCTTCAGGTACTCTGAAGTTATATATTCAAAATAATAATCCAATCAGTGGCCGAGTTTAAGGAAAAATACACCGTTTAAAAATTATAGTATGTGAAATCGTGAAGGGAAACAAAAAAGAGGAATGTCGAAGAGCATACTGTGTCGAGAATTGGAATCAAATATGAAAAGGATGAATAGCGACTGAAAAGGATTGTCCAGGACAGAATTGTTTGGAGAATGTTAGTGGTTGGCCTATGATCCTCCTTGAGGTGAATCGGGTGTAAGTAAAAGTAAAAAAAATGGTAAGAATATAAGAGAAAGCACTCAGTTAATTCATTTAGCTCAGATAAAGACAAAGTATTGATTTTTAAATACTTTTTTTTTTATCCAGACATGAGGCTTTTATTGATAAAGATTTGAAACATTGATAGAAAAGTTGTGGTTCAAAATAACAATCTTCTTATTGTATTGTATTATTTGAGTTGCAGGATTTTTTCGCGAAGATTTCGTAATGTCTTCCCAAACCACATTACCAGTACATAGAGAAAAAGGGTTTCAGTTCTACACTGTAATGATTCTGTGTTTAGAGGAATGTTCATAGTTTTATAATTGGGTCATTTGGCCCTGTGAGTGAAACACTGGCGAAAATGACAAATAATTGTTTCTTTTTTATTGAGAAAACCTTTGAAAATTAAAGCATTAATAATAGTTCTTAATTCTTTATTTCTCTAGAATGCAAGTCTTGATGAATTAACGGATTTTCTTGAATACATACGGAAAAATTCAATAGTTCTTGGTGCATTTGCTATGCGAGAAGCAGCACAATTATCTGGAATAGATAGTGAAGCACTTTGCGATACCTTGGTAGTTAATGGATACAAAGAAACACAGGATGTAAGCAAAAAATCAAATAAAGAATCACAACAAGTGGCGTCGAAATCGACAGTTCATAAAGTATCTGGTTAGTAAACTTTTTAAGCGTTTATTGTAGTTTTATTCATAATGGGATAAGTTGGTCTAGAACAATGTTAAAATGTGTGCAATAAAATTATCCGGCCCAGAGAACACCTCTTCAACAGAACACATTAATCATCTCATTCATAAATGTTACTGAATTCTTCTCATGACACTAATTATTAATCTACACTTCTTGCCTTATCTTTACTAGGTCAGTTCATTTTGTTTTACGGATTACATAACTATAACATTAATGTCTTATTTCTAAATAATTCTGTTTCTATTCTCTTAGTTCTGTATTCTACAATATTATTATATTAAACCTGTAAATACTCACATTATTTGGCTTATAAACAGTTCTTTTAGGTCTTTCATACTTAATGCTTTTTTCATTAATCTTTACTGATGAGAAATTTTCGGGTATTATGACATAACATATGTAAGGTGAACTTTGATGATTAATGTTATTATGTTTAAGTTGTAAGCAGATAACTAGAAACCACGAAATATAGTGATTTATTGTTATTCTGTCACGTTAATGGTTTTTGCTTTAGTCGAATTTATAAATGAGATAAATTGTATAAAACAACTGAGGTAGCTTAACTTTGTGCCCCCGAATGCTCTGGTACGGCCGAGAGTGGGGAGGGTCCGCTCTCCCTCTCGAAATGCTCTCATATGGCCACGCGAATATAGCCTCTGCCACGGAAGTCCTACTCACTACCTTCTCGTGGAATTACTGTTGTTTACGAAATTGAGAGGACGAAAAGCGAATGTCCGGCACTTTAACCGGGTTGGTGGACACGGAAAGTCCACCTAGGAGAGTTAGGAAACCCTGATTCCAAACCAATGGTGCACATGGGCTCCAGTATCCTGAGGAAACAAATGGCGTATGAATCAATCGTACGTCACCGGCTACCATGGGACTGCATCTCCTCACGATGCTCTCCACAGCCTTGTGGATCAGACCTTTAGGTCAAAGGCTGCGGGTGTGGCTCCCTAAGAAAACCACCTGCTTCAGTTTGGGCACCTGAACAGTATCACAGCCCTCACACAAATCAAATAAGATTTGTGCGGCGCATATGTGTCTGGTGCCCCTTTGCACCAATATTTATGTGTTTAAATAAATAAATAAAGCTTAACTTTGTTGTGGAGTGAACTTTTTAATGAAAAGTTTACAATTGAGCTTTACAGATATTCATATATTTTGTACTAAACTTCGTAGTTTCACAGTTCTCATGCAAGTATCAATATAAAAACATGTCCAATTAGATTTCGTAACTTACAATGTGATAAATGGGTATATACATGATTATTGATTGATATTCCATTTTATCAACAATTACTATTTACACATTGTGTGACATCTTTGAATATTCCAGCAATTTCTTAACATCTTGATGAATTAAAACTTTTCGCAGGCATTTTTCTAAGTAGTTTTTCATACATATAATCAATCGTTTAATGAAACAGATACTATTTGACTTGGCTAGTTGTCAAAGTTAGCCAATTCTGAGATTCATTTTCGTCATGGAATAATATAAGTTGAAATACTTTTAAAACAAGGGATCACTATATAGTTATTATAATCTCGTTTGGTATTACACCTTTTTAGTGACTATGCATGACCCAAATTATGCATCGAACCCAGGACTACAGAACTTTAATTTATTAGAATTTTGTTTAATAAAAAATATCAGAATTTAGTTTTAATTAAAGAGCTATTTTCATCCTCATACTTCATATTATACTACATCATTCCGTGTAAAATGTCAGTAAAAGAATTTAGAGAGTTACAAAATTTATGTAAATATGTATACACACGGGGTGGGGCGGAGACGTGGAGAACTACGAAAGCCATTATCTAGAAGATACAAGTGTTTATTAACAGTTGTCTACGCAAGATACTTCGGATCCGTTGGCCAGACACTATCAGCAACGAGTTACTGTGGGAGAGAACAAACCAGATTCCAGCGGAGGAAGAAATCAGGAAGAAGCGCTGGAAGTGGATTGGGCACACCTTGAGGAAATCACCCAACTGCGTCACAAGACAAGCCCTCACATGGAATCCTGAAGGTCAAAGGAGAAGAGGAAGACCAAAGAACACTTTACGCCGAGAAATAGAGACAGACATGAGAAGAATGAACAAAAGTTGGATAGAACTAGAAAAGAAAGCCCAGGACAGAGTGGGTTGGAGAAAGCTGGTTGGCGGCCTATGCTCCATTGGGAGTAACAGGCGTAAGTAAGTAAGTAAGTAATGTATACACGCATATATCACAAGTCAACTGTCAGTAAACACCAGTTTTTATATCCTAGTCACCAGCCAGTTATAGAACTCAGATGGGGGATTAAAATGACTACAATAAAATTTAAGTACATCACACACAACTCTAAATTAGTCTTAATTTTGTAGAATGTTTGGTCAGTTACTATTTGAATGAGAAATGTTGGTGGATTCAGCTTCCAGTCTCATTAAATCCAGGCCATATATTCTTTAAAAAAACATTAAATATTCCTACTTCCTGAATTATATTTCAAAACTAAGCCGATAAACTTGCACTTAATAACTGATTTACAGTAATTCATATCAATATTCGGACTCGCACATATTGACATTTAACTCTATCGCAATAAAAAGTGTATTTCCATAAGGAATTTATTGCATAGTTTGTCGTATTTCTTATGGTGTAAGTTGTCCACTGCCGTATTATCTCATACGTATATATGCTCCTTGCTCACTGACTCATACGCCCTTGTCTCTCTTTATCACTGTTTGTTTATTCAGTTAATACAAATACCGATAGTTTAGATAATGAGTTAGAAATGTTAACTCAAATTGTTACAAATACAAATCGTTCATGTAATACTAATGATGATCATGGTGAAACAGAAATAACAATAAGAACTCAAATAAATGTTAATGATAATGATAAAAGTTGTAATCGAACATATTCAAAAGTGGAGGATTTAGTCGATTTCGGACCAGTATATCGATGTCTGCATATTCATTCTGTATTAAATGAACGGGCGGAATTCGAACGACATTATTGTACTCAACGACGAAAACAGTGTCAATTAATTTTAAGTTTATCACCAAATCAACAAGTGAGTCGTTGTTTTTATTATGTACACTTATTATTGATGATGATAATTACTTATATTAGTATTTTATTTTAAATGCAGATTGATTAATGCAAATGACAGTCAGTTAAATGAAGGGAATACTCTTCAATGAGTTCGTTTTTGAAGGTGTGCACTCGTGTTTATTTATTTATAATTCTAAGTATAATTAGTAAAGTAAAATGTGAGGGATCAATTGTGTTTTCTATTCTGAGATTTTTTATAGATTCAGGATATTTCGACACAAACCTACTCATCGATATAGTTTATAACATCTGTTTGAAGATTCTTAGAAATTTATTACTTTTTAAATTGCAACATTATAAAGATTGTTTAAGCTAGAATTCTTCGAGATGTTAGAGAAGATTTGTAGCTCCGGTTGATAATTTTCGTGGGGTCTCGTTCTCTGAGATGGTTAGTTTGGTCGTGGAGCTTTCATCGTATTCTGGACGACATCATCAGCACAAACTTTAAGTAAAAGTGAAGTGTTCGAATTTCTCCACATACGGCTCACAGCTTTCCCTGTAGACCTCGGTCTTGATTGGTTAATGTTGGCCTTTAACCTGTCATTGTTTGCTCCTTTATTTTGATTATATCTCCCATCGATTTGATTCTTGGTCCTATATTTGTCCATAATTTTTCTGATTGGTTGATAAATTGGGTCGATTTCAATGTGTTTGTTGTTTGCTGATTGACTTGAGTGCCAATCTAAAAATTCTATGGTGTTTTTAGAATTGCCTCTATCCAAGATTTCAACATTCTCCAGTCGAATGTGTGTCCACCTGCGTTGATATAAGTGAGGATATGCCATGGCGTTTGACCGCTACTTGATGTTCATGCAGGCGAAGATGAATTGGGCGTCCGCTTTGTCCGATGTAGTGTTTTTTGCAGTTGGAACAATTTATTTTGTAGATGATGTTCGGTTTTTCTTCTTTTGTCATTCCGTCCTTTGGTTTATATAGGATTGATTGAAGTGATTTTGTTGGTTTTTGTGCTACACCTATTCCAAAAGGCTTAAACAATCTCGTAATTTCTAATATGCCTTTTACATATGGTAGGATGATCTGTTTGTTGGTTTTTGTACTTGATTTTGCTCCTGCTGATGCGTTTAGTTGGTATCTTTTGATGAAATTGATTGGGTCGTTGGATCTATACCATGACATTTTTACATTTTTAACGATACAGTAAACTCCTACTTATAAAGCCTAAACTTTTAGAAACTACAAATAAATTTTCGTTTTCATTGATATATCAACAGGGACCAGTCCGTTTCAAATGAAACCAATAAATTAATCTCAATGAAATCTATTCAACGAAACTATAATAGTCAGCTCACTAGTAACTTGCCTCAATATATTCCTAAAACTTTGGTGAGATGTCGTAACTTGTGAATTTGAGACACATCGGAAGTGAAGTAGTTGTCATCACTAGGATTGAATGATCGCTGCCCTATGTAGCAAATTGAGTAAATTATCAGAAGGGGTTTTGTGGAGATTTAGTATGTTTCATAGTTGAAAGCATGAGTCAATTGAAGCTTTCAGGTTTTCCATGGTGGTCTAGCTTCAATTGACTCATGCTTTCAACTATGAAATGGAGTAAAGTTGCAATTGTGCCAGCAGACACACCGACTCAGTGGTTTTAATGGTTAAGCGTTTGCTGAGAGACCTGAAATTTCTGCTTACAATTCCTAATGGATGCGTACTGCTAAATAGTTTCAAACAGTTTTCTAGTGCTCTGCTTCACCATTTTTACCTCCCAGTAGAATTCTGATATCTGGTGCTCAGATTCTAATGAAATCGATAAGTTATTCATCAACTATATATCTTAACAAGATAGACTGATGCTAATCTGAAATGTGAAAATTAATGTACAATTCACTAGCTAGCTGATAGTCATCATCATGCCTATATGTTAGGGGAAATAAACGAACCATTTTCACAGAAAATTGTTTATTAACAAGCAACTGAGTTATATAACGTAATATACTTCTTTTTGAGAGAAAAAAGTGCTTGAAATGAAGCAAACTCACCATTGAGTCTAATGTTCATAACCAAGCATGTGAATCGGCTTGAACTATGTTTCTATTTTTGTATAAACTAATTTCACTTTCATAAGTGTAATATGGATATTACTATTATTATTATTATTATTATTATTATTATACATGTGATGCATTCTAAATTATTCTTCACAAAACACAATGCATTATAGGATACCAATGAAATATGATTCACATGCTAGTTCTTTTAAGTGTTTTAATGTAAGGTAACCATTGAACTGAGTACATACAAACACATAGTACCAATAAATGGCCGTCAGTTGATTAATTTTCAGTTAATCATTGAGCTGTGAGCTTGTTAGAAAGAAATTTTTAACCACTTTTTAAGTGAAAATAAGAGACTTTATTTGTATCTAGAAAGTGATAATGACGATAGCTAAAGATAGGATCAATGATGTATGTTTCTTTTTATGCAGTTCTATGCTAGCTGAATTATACATATCCTAAAAAGTTTTAGTTTTCTCATTTAAACTGAAATACAGCGGGGTCAACGATTCACTATTCATAGGATTATTTAAAAATCTGTTGAATCATGAAACATATATTTCCGAAATGCCACTACTGTTCAAGATGAATATACTGATAAAAGGAAGGACATCCATGATTAAACAATGAACTACACAACAGTATCTCTACGAAATTAAAGAAAATAAAACGGTAATCTAGACATTGCTTTTTTTCATTTTGACAAAGCTTACAAGAAAACAACTACACAAAACTAATTATAATTTTTTTATGGTGATCAAAAGTGAAATTGATATAGGGGATTTGTGGAGGTTTAAAATTGTAAAAAATAAACTAATTTAATAGAATAAACAAATATATGATTCCACCATTTCCTCCTCCGCACGAAGCTACATCAACAATTTGGTCAGTCAGTCAATCATAAACAATGTAGATCGTGACACAAATATTCATTAGCCCTGATTATCATATCACATTAGGAAGACGATATGGAATCAACAAGTCAAATAGCAAAAAACCGAAATAATTTATTAATTATGATAATAAGGGTAAACATCGAGAATATGGTTGTAAAAGACAGAATGAAAAGGTACGTATAAGTGAATACCAGAACTTAAGATATGGAGCGACATAAGTAAGGAATACATCTGCAACATTGTAACCTATTATGAGCCATGTCACCCGATGTCACCGACCAATGATTGTAATCATTATGTGGACTAAAGTCAGATAGTCTGCACTTATCAATGTAGATCAGACCAACAGTCAATAATTCCATGGACCAGTACTACGTTTTAGTTGGTCAGCCCCATAAGCTTTCTTCAAACCTACCCGACTGTAACTGCTACCTTGACATGGTGGTCGGGCTCGCCTATCGTTGTGACCCAACCGAGCTATATTGGAACATATGTTCCTGTAGGTTCTACTATGCCAGGCAGGTCGATTGGAAAACGGTGACACTAAAAACAGTAACTCAATGTCTGAGGGTGAAAGTCGTACTGCTGACTGCAGAGAGATGTGACAGCAGTAAGGTGTTTCCCTCGGACAACCAGCATATGCAGCGATCATTCAATCCTAGTGATGACAACTACTTCACTTCCGATGTGTCTCAAATTCACAAGTTACGACATCTCACCAAAGTTTTAGGAATATATTGAGGCAAGTTACTAGTGAGCTGACTATTATAGTTTTGTTGAATAGATTTCATTGAGATTAATTTATTGGTTTCATTTGAAACGGACTGGTCCCTGTTGATATATCAATGAAAACGAAAATTTATTTGTAGTTTCTAAAAGTTTAGGCTTTATAAGTAGGAGTTTACTGTATCGTTAAAAATGTAAAAATGTCATGGTATAAATCCAAAGACCTGTTAATTGCTTACTTGTTCAAGTGCATATTATGTGTTGACTTCTTTTTCTTTTGCTAAAATTTTACTCTCAAACGGCTTATGTTATTAGCGATAATTCACTTGTGTTACGTATACCCAATTACTCCCTGCCTCGGTAGGTAATGTTGTCTGTTGTAGTAGTAGTCTGAAAGAAATCTAAGGGCGGGCAAATCGAGAAATTGTACCAGTCTGGAGTGATTGACAATTGGACTGAGCCATGTGAATAGCTATCGACTACCTACTTGGGCTCTACATGATTATGGTAATTAGTTGTTAGAGACTGTGGGTGACATCGCTCGACATCATCTGCAATAGTGCAGATACATCTACTCTGTTTTTGTTTAGAAACTGGATCTCGAAGTCCTACACCTTATTTTTCCACACCTATTCTTTTTGACTAATACTGATTCGGCTACCACTCCTATTACTTTGGGATTTGTCTTGAAATAATTTTATCTCACTGTGCTAATGCCGGCATGGTGACTTGAACCGATGCACGTGTCAGGTTTCTTATGTGTGTATCTGATTGACTGACTGACAATGACCAACAGACACACCTGTGGTGCGTAGGTGCTAAAACTGACTGGCATTCTATTATGTATAATTCTTAAATGATTGTTGTGATGGATGTCCCATAAAACACTATTTCACCATTATTTATTGGAGCACATGAAAATTAGTACAAATGGGAGCCTATATATATATATATCACACAAAGTAGTTATCATCGGATTTATGTGTGAGCTGAGATACTGTCCGAGTACTCAAACCAAAGTAGACGGTTTTCTCAGCAGGCCACCCTCCAAGCTTTAGACCTAGAGGTTTAATCCACGAGACAATGGAGCAACGTTAAGAGACCAATGGTCGCCGGTGACCAACAATAGGTTGACACACCAATCGTCCCCTCAGGATCCTGGAGCCCATATGCATCATTGGATTGTAGTCAGGGTTTTCTAACTTCTCTCAGTAGATCCTCTTTACCCATAAAGCTGGTTTAAATACCAGATATCCACTTTTCATCCTCTCAATTTCGTAAACACTCCGTTCGAGAGAAGGAAGTGAGTAGGACTTCGCTGTAAATGGCTGTATACGCATGGTCATATGAGAGCACTTTGAGTGAGAGAATGGACTTTCCCTACCCTCATCGTACCAAGGTATTCGGAGCGATTTCGCACATGAAAATGGCAAAACTATGTATAATAGCTGTATACAGGATTATTAATAACCCCATAAAATATGTAAAGAGAAACTTGTTTTCACTCAGAAAAACTCACTTTTTAATTTTAAGATGGAATATTTAGTTACAAATTGAAAAATTCAAAACTCATGGTGATTTAGGTTTTATGAGGTTGCTTAGTGAAAAAAATACAATATATCGAAATGCAACTTCTTTGTACTTTCCAGTGTTTCTCCAGTTTATATCACTCTGTTTTCTTTATTTATTGAATTTTATCTTGATTATTATATATATACTCTGAATACTAACTATTTTGCAATAGTCTTTTAACTGTAATCTACTAGTTTAACAATATTCACTACATATAGATAATAATTCATACAAGAATATAATACACTTTTTTTGTAGGTTAATTTACTGGTCTGTTAATACCTAAAATTCAATTTCAGGTCACTCATTCTGTACAACATTTAAACAAACAATCATTGTTTATGTAAATAATTATTGTGCTGTATAATAAATAGGGTATATAAAATATATACTGCATGTTCAAACTATGAAGATATTGAGTTTTTCAATTCATTGATCTCATTTCAGTTTAGAAGCTTTTACATGAATATCAGTGAACACTCTTGGGTATTTGTTACTCCGGTTTTTGCAATATACATGTATACTAATTTGGTGAACAAGAACACGAGTCGGGGACTACCTAATGTATTTGAATACAAAATTACAGAATCTCTTAGTAAAATCTGAGAACCATACAGTAAATACTTCGTCTGCAAAATGTCAATCAATCGTCTCAGACTTGACTGTTTCTTCGTTTCCACACCAATCACTCTCTGTTCTTGTTCTCTTCTATCTTCTTAAGCTTCTGCCTCCAGGCATTTCA
>NC_031496.1:27811949-27887315 GCF_000237925.1 Schistosoma mansoni
TTCGCTCTTCCTCTCAAAATGCTCTCACATGGCCACGCGTGTATAGCCTCTGCCACTGATACTACAAGCGCTTGTACTGACTATCTAATTGAATCTGTTATTAAAGTTGAATAAATTAATTAATTAATACATAATCTTTCAATAGTTGAGATCATGAATCACTTGAAGCTAGACCACCATGGAAAGCCTGAGAGAACTGGACGGCCGTTTCGTCCTATTGTTGGACTCCTCAGCAGTGCTCATCCACGATCCCACCTCACGAGATTCGAACCCAGGACCTATCAGTTTCACGCGCGAGCGCTCAACCACTAGACCAATGAGCCAGCCGGCATCCAAAGGTGTTAATGTCTAACTTCAACCGATCAACCTAATCTTTCATTATCAACAATTCATCGATTGCATTCGAAAACTATCACATTCATATTGTTATTCATTGCGGTTTTCGATTAGTTGTAAAAGTATGTTTCAATCGTTAAGATAATGAATAGAATGTCGATTAATTTAGTGATATGAAATGATGCTGATGTATAATGACATAATTGTCCATTAGTATGGATCTATTAACTTATTCACTATTAGTTTTACAACTGAATAATATAAAAGAATGCTAGGCAACTAAGCTAACACAGAATCCTAATACTTGTTTCAATCGTTATGTATAAAATATAAAATAAAAAATTACGTAAATGAAAACCACACACAATATTTCACCACTATATGTACAATAATATCTGAAAGTCATTGAAAAATCCAGTAACCTTAAGACTTTGAATACTGGTTAATGTTAACTCATTTACTATATATAGTTTCATATATATAACTCATCTTTAAGTTATGCAGTCTATTCGAAAACTAATAATACTATCCTGTTGCTCAAATCTAAATACACGATGAAGTTTAATTTAACAACCTATTATATAGGTATCAATGCCATGTTTGGACTGGATAGTTTCAAAAAATTGAGTATCGGTTATGAAGTTAATGATAAATATATTTTTTTGATATTCCAATGAGTAAGAAATTATATTTCCGACATTTTATGATTTCATTTAAGCCAATTCTTCAGAGTAAATAAATAGCCGAAATAAAATTAACACACGTTTAAATAGTACAAAGGAAACAACGAAGAATATTTTTAGTGTAATCAACATCATAATCGGTCTGAACATGTCAGTGCCAAGTTATTTTTCGGTCAAGGCGGATTTGTATGACCTGTCACTGCATTAATTTGTACGTCAGAAGGTGGATATGAAAAAGTTTATATATTTGTAGTATGAAGTATTGAGGTTGGAATCAGGTATATATGTGTGTAGATTGTGTGGAAATAAATATAGTCTAATGTGGTTGTTTGTATAAACAGTCCAAATTGAATGAATATTCCGGTTTTCTTTCTTATTGAGGGCAGAAGAATTTGGCATTATATAAAACGCTTCGGCTACTCATCTCTCTTTATAGTTGGAAAAACCTTTCTGAACTTTAATAATTTTAATATATTTGGTGATTATTGAAAATAGCATGTACTGCTATTGCTGATTTATCCTGTAAATTTCTTAATTCTACAGGATTATTAGTAGGTCTTTTTGTGTAACTTAAGTGTTCCTTGGCACAAGGCGAGATCTCACTCCAATGTAGAACGCATCACAATCGACACAACCTAATCTGTGGACAAAATTTTGTGTAGAATTGAATGAGATCTTATCTTTTATTCTAACTAAAGCGTCTCTTAGAGTGTTATTTGTCTTGTAGAAGGCTTTAATGTTGTAAGTTTTCAATAGACCTTTTGATTCTTCTGTTGTACCTTGGTGTTAAGGTAAAACCACAGTACCAATCCAAGATCCTTCATTAGGATTGTTATTTACAGAAAAGTAGTTTTATTTTATTATGTTTTTAATGATCGGGAGAAAATTATGAAATCGTAAAATGTTTATTATATTCCCGCTTTCTTTTAGCTTGTCTTCTTTTGAAATAATGATCTTGGTTGCTCTTCAGAACCTCGGCAATTAATTGAAAATTTATTGATTTTATTATGTATTGGTCTTTTTTTAAAAACACCACTACTGAAATGTTTTTCTCCCTTGACCTTTTTTATTACACTAAAATTTACTATCTGAATTCGCTTAGTCATTCAAAACACATTGTGATATTTCATGCTTATTGTTGTAGGAGATGATTTAACTATAAGGTGAAAACTTTCGAAGCTATTTTTGTACGATTTTATTTATGTATATATTGATTAAATGTTTAATAAATATTTTGGTCTTATTATTTTTGTATTACCCTAGCAACAAGCTTCTATTTGAACCGTACATTGTTGTTATGGAATTTTTCGACTAATAAACTAGGACCGATTATTTTCGTACCCAATTCTCCGTTCTTCCCATCATTCATTTTGTTATTCGGTTTTTAATGCTGTTACTCAATTGGTCTACTGTGCGCTTTGGTCTTGTATGTACATAAATAAATGTCTGAAATATAATAGTGATCTTTGACTGATGATCATTGGTCTTGCATTTTTCCTCTTCGTTCGCTGCTAGTTAGTGTCGGGTCAACCGTCAGGTATCAGTATCGACTATCAGTCCTCCTTGTTCTTGATTCGTAATAGTTGCTTAAGGTCATCTACGCTGATTGGTCGGTTGTAGGACATAACACATATATATGTTTATTTACACTCTAAATGAGCACTGTGTATCATCACATGAACTCATGATTTTCAAGCTGAAACTACTCATTATCATTCTAATATTTTACTGTCTAATTAGCATACATTTATTAAATTATGTGTAATCTATAAATAAAACCATCTAATTTTACCAATTTTAGTTAACATATTACAATATTTAAGACCTAGTAATAATTCTTGTAACTGAATAGTCGATAATATTATACTAGAATTAATATGAACTCAATGCTAAAATCCAGTTTAAATGACACATTTGTCAAACAAGTGACTTTACTCCCCCCCCACGTCCCGTTTATCATATAAGAATTACCATTCAATTGGTAACAGAATCTGATTGAAGAGATTGTTTGTTTACAAGTTGTTAAACTGTTTGCTTGTTTATTATTTAGAGTTTATTTAAATTCAACTATACTATAACTTTTAAGCATAAATTTAATTTTCATTATTTAATGTTTGAATTTCTTTCCAAGATTTTTTTATTACCTACTAAGTGTGAACATGGTTATAATATAATATTTTATTGAACTATGTTTATATAAATCATATGTGTTGTATGCGGTATAAGCTATATTGCCATGCAGAGCTGAGGGTCTCATATGAGACTGAAGGTTCGCCATCGACATTGTGGATGGTTCGGCATTACTTTGGCAAGTTTTGCTGACTTTTCATGCGCAAAATTGGTTTTCTGGTTAACCGATTTCATTCATATTGATGATTGCTTTTCAGTGTTCTCAAGGGCCATTGTCATTGGAACATTGTAAGGCATATCGCCATTGCTAACAGTAATGAGTTCGACTGTCGGTGTAAGCTGAATAGGTCAAATTTGACCTGTTCATGCTGTGCATAATTGGTTTACGCGATCATTAATCGGAATAGTTATACAGGTGATGTGAATGTGTATACGAATGGTGTGAATGGTCCACCAGGGTGCTTGGTACCTGTGTGGTTGCGCCACAGGATTTAGCTGTATTATTTAGATTGTAGCGTTGAAGCTTATATGGTATCTAGTTCTCCTGCGAAACAGGATTGAGCTATACTGTTTGAGTTGTCACGTGGAAGTCTAGATGGTGTCTAGTTCTCCTGAAAACCAATGCAAAATTACTCTGGCCCACAAGGGTATATTATATAACTATATAGAAATAGTTAAACGGTTATTTACTCTAATAGTTGAGATCATGAGTCAATTGAAGCTAGACCACTATGAAAAACCTGGAAGCATTGGACGGTCGTTTCACCTTATTGTGGGACTCCTCAGCAATGCGCATCCACGATCCCGCCTCGCGAGATTCGAACCCATTTATCTAATAAAATTTGTTAGTCACTCTGTCATTCGAAGTGAAAGTCTTAAAGTTTAGGTATTAATCGTGATATTTTTGATAAGCATTCATAAATAAAATAAATTTTATTGTTTTAATTCCTTTGTCAATATTGTTAATAATCATTGTCACTAGAATGTATTAATAAATTGTTAAATATTAATTAACATGGTGTTATTTAATTCTTAGTACTGATGGAGTAATGCTTAATGTCAAGTTTATTATGTGACTTAAATAGTTCAATACTAAAATGTTTACCAATGAATTTTGATGATTCAAGTTTCAATCTCGTGAATTAATCCTGATTTCTTCAAAATGGTGATGGACCTTATTGCGATAGAAGTTAGCTAACATAAAATATGGGTATAAAGTTTCTTGCCAGTTGTCTGCTAATCTGCGGTATAATTTGCTTTTTTTCTAAAATAATTACACTCCACTGTAATCATAAAGACGATAGAAATCGATGCTTCGTAATATTTCGAGGTAGTATGGTTCGAAATCATACATAGTGATGCAGCAACATTCCACTAATGTCCATTTACCCTTTCTTTTCTTGCCTATTTTCTCTTTCTCTATTCTATTACCATTACTCCCCTGGTGGTAGTGTAGTTGTATGTAGTCTGCTTAATAAATATGCGAACTGGGGTCATTCAAAATTTTAGAGAATTTCGGATATATCAATCTTAGACCGTTCAAAACATCTCTGGAAGTCCTTAGAAGTCTGGTTTTTCAGTTGTCACATCATTTCATATTTCATCGCGGCTGGATGAGCATTTTAAATTCTAGGAAAAGACGTCTCAGGAGCCACGTTCTGGTCTAATGTGGTCTTGTTATAAAATGTAAACTGAATTTACAACCCATCTGTTGCTATACTCTACAAAAATGTTTTATTAAGTTAAAATTATGAATCCAAGGTCCTTCTCGATTAAACGAAATAACATTCTTAAACACATAATGTTGGTCCAACTCCTTAGTTCTGACAGTGTTGCCTCATCGCTTCTGAATGCTAAATACAATTTGGTCACTTTTCAGTCACATTCAATTAGTGTATGATGTTATTTCCAAACTCTCATTTTATTCTATATTATTTATTATTACAAAAAGCATTATTAGTCTTTGTAAATTAATTTTGAAGTTTCATTTAGCAAACTTACATTCCGTGTACAGTTTAGGTATTATTCTCTTTTGATTTTTGCTTGTCTAAATCATTTTAAACGTTAGAAGTCTCAAACATATTGAATATGTTCTGATATTTCTTTCCAATGAAAAATGTATAACAATTTAATCCATGTGAAACGACTGGATGATGGTGACACTGTATCTAAAATTGACTTTACATAAAATGATGTAAACCATGGAATTTTGACACGGTAATTTTGTAATACCAATCATGTATCGCATAGGGGTTGACACTGTGGACTAGTCATAAGCCCATAAATTATATGACCTAATGTTAACATGATTAAATCCTGATAATTGCTTGTTCAGGCCAAGTACAAATTGGGATGTTCTGATTAGTCCTTTTTAAACTAGTCAGTAATAGTAGGTGAATCGAGAATGTTCTGAAAGCTTCTGCTTTGGATTTTATGTAGACCCTTATGTTCATTATTGCACCCATTGTTGCCCTGGTTATTTGGAGTATTTTATGTTTTCTTCTCATCCATGTTCTGATTTGGGACGAGTCGAGTGAAGTGTAATGATAAATAAATATTAGACAAGCGAGAATGTGACGATTGATTTTCCCTAATTTTCATTTTAGTCTATTTAGTGTCAGTAAGTAGAAATCTCCCTAAATGCTTTTACCTAAATATTTGGCAGGACAATTGTTCACTTGTGAACAACATGTAAAGAAATGTTATCAAACATTAAGTGATAAAAATTAGACTTTCTTTGATGTTATTTCCTATTTGAATACTTTATAAAATAATAGACATACTGAGTGTCATTTTAAAGGGTTGAACTTCATGACGAAAACTAGAATGTAGTAAGCCTAAATTGTAATGGGTCAGTTTTTATGAAATACTCTTGACATCATGATGTACATATCATAACAATACAAATATTGTTTGGCCTATAATTTATCCTTTGAAACTAATTCATGAACACATTCAATGTTGAGTTTTGATCACCAGCTAACATAATCTAGAAGTATGCAGAACACTGAAGTGTTGTTGGATCCCAGTTTATAGTTGCTGAATAAGATGAAACAATTAACCAACTTTAAATTGTTCTCAATAGTTCTTCAAGTGATTCTTTATCATAATGACAACTAACTTCAGTTTGTATTATTTTCACAAGCACTTAATATTTATAAATTTGCTGTAAGCTAGTCACATATTTTTTAAAACTGTTGGTTTTTCCAACTTCTAACTATTCTGACAGCTACAGTATTATATATATTTATATATATACTTCAAACAAATCATATTTAGACTTATTAACTAGCTATTTTGTTATTCTCCTCTAAGTCTTAAATACAGTATTACTTTTACTTTCCTTTGTTTCTTTGGTTTGTTTGGTCGCTACTTTTTTATCGTCTTTTCACAGCTTTAAATAGCATTCCTCCTTCACTTCTTTCCTCTCATTGTGCCGTTGTGTAGTGTATGTAAAATGTGGTTACTTAGATCAAAACATATTTGTGCCATGTACCACCTGTCTATAATCTATCTGCCTGTCTAGTATCCCAGTACACCGTAAATAATCATCTTGTATGATATATGTTATCATAAACATTTCTATTTTGAATTCAATTTACGTGTATTAATATACGGTTCAAGTACCAGACAAATTATAATCACTTTCGATTAGTAGTAATAATTTTTCTGAATTGAAGAGAATATAATAGCACTTAATTTCATATAGATACCCATTCAGCTACTGAGAAATAGGTTCATCGCAAATAGAATGAAACGCACCTCCTAGATTACACTGCCAGCCACCGATGACATTCTGGAAACAGCTCTGATGGATGTAAGTAATGGCGGTGTAAATCTGCTGCCTGGAGAACGACTTCTCGACCTCGAGTATGCGGATGATATTGTCTTACTGTGCGATAATGCCCAAGGCATGCAATCCGCAATTAATCAGTTGGCAATCAGTGTCCTCAAGTACGGTATGTGCTTTGCACCCTCCAAGTGCAAAGTACTCCTACAAGACTGGCAGGATTCTAATCCTGTACTCACCCTAGATGGTGTGCAGATTGAAGTAGCTGAGAAGTTTGTGTATCTAGGTAGCTACATAAGTACTGGTGGTGGCATGAGTGATGAGATTGATGCACGTATAATGAAAGCCAGAGCGGCTTATGCCAATCTGGGCCATCTTTGGCGCCTTCGTGATGTTAGTCTGGCTGTAAAAGGTCGGATCTGCAACGCGTCGGTGAGAGCAGTTTTGCTCTATGCTTATGAAACCTGGCCTTTCCGAGTTGAGGATGTTAGACGTCTCTCTGTGTTCGATCATCGTTGTCTCCGAAGGATTGCTGACATACAGTGGCAACACCATGTTAGTAATGCAGAGGTTCGGCATCGTGTGTCCGGGCGCAAAGACGCCAATCTAATTGGTGTTACCATCTTGAAACACCGACTTCGGTGGCTTGGACATGTTTTACGAATGTCGTCCCAGAGACTTCCACGTCGTGCATTATTTGCCGACTCTGGGACTGGTTGGAAAAAGCGGAGAGGAGGTCAGTGTATGACATGGTGTCGTGGCATGAAAGAGAGCTGCAAAGGGCTAGCTTACGTTGGTCCTTCACGACTCCTTGGTTGGGGTCCGAGAGATGGTGCAACACAGTGGCTAGAGACGTTATCAGATATGGCTCAGAATAGAAGCCAGTGGCGATCCTGCTGCAACCTTCTTTTACTTTCTACATAAAGAGTGGTTATAACTTTCTTAACTGAGAGAGTTCTTCTGGTTGTACATCTCAGTCCCTCTTATCTTTTCATCCTTTCCCTTCCTATTTTCATTGTTTTGTGTGGCGCATATGTATTTGGTGCCCTTTTGTACCAATATATATGTGTTTAAATAAATAAATAAAACTCTAAGAAACTTGTTTAACATCCGTTTATTTCTCATAATTCAATTTTATCCTCTATTTCTTATCCTTAGGTTGAAATGCGTAATTATGGTGAATTTTTCAGTGGAATTTGTGGATTTTTTGTAGTTGATGATTTTATTCGTCATACATTATCTGGTTCATCAGTATTTTATCAAACATATTTAGATGAATTATGGGTACATACAGTGAATCGTTTAATAGATTTTGTACATATTAATGCAAAATCATGTGATTCACCGAATGATTTAATTAAATTAAAAGATTATTTAATTATTTTTGAAAGAACTATGCAAAATTTAGGCTTCCCAATAACTGGTTTAAATGAAACAATTGGTATTGTTCAACGATACTATCATAGACTATTAGCTAGTCAATGGAAGTCTAAGTAAGTGAAATTGATTTGAAAAATTTCTTTCTATGAAACATATAATGTTGATAGTCTATTATTTAAACGTCTAAATATAATGGATTTTTTATTGTTCTATTTCGCAATAAGCTACCATAGTTACGTCAGTCAGCTACAACGTAGGATCAGGCACATTTATGCATCGGTCCAAGTTGCCATACCTCATTAGCACAAAAAGATGAACACTGAAATCATAGAAGTAGTTAATTTAGTGGTGGTAGTATATAAAAGATAGGTTGTATATGAGGATATAGTATAGGAAGGAAGAAAGTTATGAAGCAATTTTAATCTCAAGGTTTAAGGGAAGATAAAGAGTGTACACACCTACGCCATTGTGATCGATTCTGAGCCATATCACCTAGAGTCTCCAACCATTGGTTACGATAGTCACGCGGAATCCAACCAAGTAGTCTGCATCTGTCAACATGGCTTAGACTAGAAGTTAGTGACTTCGAGTACTGATGCCATGTTTTGGTTTGGCCTCCCCTAACTCTCTTCCAACCATCGCCAGCATAGCGCGTCGTGGTAATCGGTGTTCAGGCATACGTAACGTGGCCTAACCATCCCAATCAATGAAGATTCATGACCTCATCAACTGATTTACCATCATTCCCTAATACTCTGTGTCTAACTTCATTATTACTTACCCGGTGATCCCAGCAGATGCGAGCAATATTTCTAAGATATCTGTGGTCAAATACTAGTAACTTGAGAGTATCTTCTACTCTTAATGGCCATGTTTCACAGCCGTAAAGTAGAACAGAGTGAACTGCTGCGCAGTATACTTGTAGTTACGAGTTATAAACGATTAGAATATCCTTCGAACATAAATCAGAATCTATACGAACTAGATAAGTCGGATGACCAATACACTATAACACTTCAATGTTAATAATGTATACACAAATAAGAGAGAGTGGGAAGATGAAAATTTCGGAAGAGCTTTTATATTCCCAACAAAAGTTAAAATTATAATTAATAATCAAATCTGTAGACGTAGCAACAAATATTACATTGAGATGTGTAGTAAACTAAAAGCAAATTAACCAATCAGATACCATCAGAGATCAATGAGTAAATATGAATACAAAAAAATTAACTGCGATTTTCCTTACATGTCATACCTACTATTTTTAGCAGAAAGAAAGAAAAACTAAGTGTTCTTAAGTCTTCTTAATAATTATGCTTTTTTCACTTTTCATTTGAAGAATATGAATAATGCGTAAAGTTGTGTGGAATTATGTGCTTGAAACCTGTAATAGCTAATAGAAATGAAACGTTTATCTGCAATTTTTGGGGAAAGAAACAAACACATGTACTCGAAATTTATGTTGACTATAATTTATGGGCGACCTTTGAGCGACGCTAAAGTGACCTTCAGAATATCCACCTACTAACTAGGACTAAATGAGGGTTATAAACCAACGTGAGAAATTTGAATTAAGATTTACAGTTGACAGCTAGGGTCCGGAATTAGGTTTAGAGTTTTCATCACGAGCTGACATCAGTTAAAATATCAAAACTCTGTTTAACCAAACGGATAAATGAATTTCTAACCGAAATCCAAGACCTGTCATCGTGTATCTGATTTGTTCGTCCATAAATCATAGTCTCACGTAATTTATATTTAATATCCTTAGTTTTTTTTTTAAATTTCATTTAGAACATAAATAATTGAACAAGATTATATCAGGGTTATTTCGTAACAGTTTTAGTGATTTGAAATGCTTAGAAATTAATATACTTCTCGAATTCCATTAAAGAATATGAAATCGATACACAATATACAACAGTTTGACTCTACAACAACTTTGATTATCTAAAGATGTAGGAGTCCAGCACTTAATCAGTTGATCATAGAGATTTTCAAACTGATCATTGATCGACAATATAGATATTTGTATCATTGAGATGGAAATATTAAAACCCAAGAGAAAGTGCCTGCTTTTCACGAACAGATAATACAATTAAGCAAAAATTAGCGACATATTTGTCAGGATTGACTAGAAACGAATCACTGACATTATTATCATTATTATTACTGTAGGATTTCTCAGGTTTTTTTCCGATCGCTTTTTTCTTTTTCGACATGATAGTGCTGCAAAAACTGATGAATTTAATATGGCAAATATTATACCCTAAGCGACGTCAAATATCATGTGACAAAGTCTCCAGTCAGACCACTGACACACATGACCTTGTCACTGTGCTAAACTAATGACGCGTTGATCAACACGAGCACCCTTGAGTCAACTCTGATTTCTTATTGGTCCTCTGTGTAATAACTTCTCGCCTAACCCAACCGGTTCAGTTCAAAACACAAATATCAGCCTCCACTATATGGATCGTATATTTCAGACATAAGTGGTTTATATACAAGTATATCAGATCTCATCACACCATAAAATGAAAAATAATAATTATACCAGATCAAGTCAAAGGTGACTGTGAGTGCGAGAGACTGTTACTAATAGATTGGAAATAATTTAAGAAAAATCGTATAATATTAACCAATAGGTCAAATGAAAGCTTATGGTAAAAGAAATATAAATATATATAATCTAGTTACTTAATAGTTAATAAGAGTATATATATATATATATATATATATATATATCAGTCACAACGTAGAACTTCGTACGTACGTACATCAGTTCGAGTTGCCATACCACATCAGCACAGAGATTCAGTTGTCGATTCAAATCCCATATTGGTAGAAGTAGTAAGAGTATAAGCATTATGTGAAAGATTAGAGTTTGAAGGAGTATAATACAGTGAGATAAATTTGAAAAGAGAAAAAGGATAGAGACATGAAGAATTCAGAAGATTAGAATTTGGTAGAACACAAAGAGTGGATGCATCTTCGCCATTGCAAACGATTTTGAGCCATGTCATTCAAGGTCTCTAACCATCAGTTGTTATCATCTCACGGATCCCAACCAGGTAGTCTACATCTACCAACATGGCTCAGTCCACTTGTCATTGACTTCGTGGATTTGTGCCACGTTTTGGTCTGGCCACCCCTAGCTTTCTTCCAACCTACTCCTACACCATGAAACATTGCACGTCGGGGCAGTCGGTAGTTGGGCATACGTAACACGTGTCCCAGCCATATGTATATATATATATATATATATATATATATAACAGTCTATAAATAGTTCATAGAAGTTACCGATAATTTAATCTTCGGAGACAACAGCAAACTGTAGACATTTCTGTTAATGTAAATAATGCTTGGGTGTGTAGTTCAATTAAGTTGATCAGTTTTCCTTGACAATTATCTATTTATGATTTAGTCAGTCTAATTAGATTTGGGATAGTTGATTGAGATTTACTTAGAAGTAAATCCATGTCTAATTGGTTTAGAGGATTTGTGGCTTGAAAAACGAAATTTATTAAAATCCAGTTTGACTCGTTCCTATTCAGTTTGTTTCTGTAGCCCGCTTAGGTACGCGCCCAACTGTCGTTACTTGCAGATCACGATTTCTCCTTCTTATGTATGTGTAACCACACATACACTTTCGTAAATCGATTTTTGCTGCACTGTCATGTCGAAAAAGAAAAAAGCGATCGGAAAAAAACCTGAGAAATCCTACAGTAATAATAATGATGATAATGTCAGTGATTCGTTTCTAGTCAATCCTGACAAATATGTCGCTAATTTTTGCTTAATTGTATTATCTGTTCGTGAAAAGCAGGCACTTTCTCTTGGGTTTTAATATTTCCATCTCAATGATACAAATATCTATATTGTCGATCAATGATCAGTTTGAAAATCTCTATGATCAACTGATTAAGTGTGAATTCAACGGTTGGATCGCATTACGACGAATTTCACCAAGGAAAATATAACAGTATTTACAAAGCGTTGTAATATTTAGGAAAATACCAATACGTGAATGCTGAAAATGAAATAATAGTAAACTTATTTTTAAAAAATACGAAATGCACTGGTGTTTCGTTTCAATGTATTATAATTGCAGAAACTATAGTGTTAGAATCAAGGTTAGGATACTAGATTTTATGTGTTAGCCTTAGAGTTTCTATAGTCCTCTTAGAAATAGTCTTATATATTTTCAGTAAATTTCATTTTCTATTAGAAATTATTCATTTACTTTTGTTGCTTTCTGCTTAGCTAAAACGGGTTAAAATGTTAAAGTCGTTCAGTAATATTTATAGATTCACCGTAATGATACTCAACATGATATCTGTTTAATAAGTTAGTGGCTATCCGAACTCAGTAACCCGGGGAATAACGCGTTGTCGTTTGAAGTCAAAGATTCTGAGTTCTAGTCTCAGTCTGAAGATCGGCATTAAGATACAGGTGTATTCAGATTACGAGTCTCAAAAAGAACGGAATGTTCTGATCGTACATTCTATAAGACTTCAAAAATAATTTTACAGCAACTTAATTTCTGAAATATCTTTTTTGAATCTCTATGGCTCTCTATGGACCATTGTATCAAGATTTCTTATTTCTACTTTATTTTGATGGGGTTTCGTTCTGTCAGTTGATGGGGCCGAATTCCGCTAAAATCACTCGCCTAAGCTGTAAATTTTCACCATATCACTTCCGTTTTGTTTTCGATAACTTTTCAGGAGTAATTTGCTGTTTTTATTCATGATTATTGAATGCCATTTTTAACCCAAAATAAACATATATGGCATAATATTCTACTTCAGGTAAACTGTCAAGACAAATACTTAGTGTATCATGTATTTTCTCTTTACACTGTCAAAAATCAAAGTCGTTTTCAAATATCTTATGTCTTCTAACGGGTGCAATTTCTGAATGATTTAATCACATATCTACTTGTCAAAATCATCTCATATGAAACAGAAATTAAGTTATGTAGATAAATTTTGACATTATGAAATTTTCAACCTTCGCCATCATTGTGTGTTAAGATTGTTAGCATCAATATCTCATTATCAATGTTCAGATTTAGTCACTCAGTAATAGGCGACATAGAATATGGTAGAGCTCTATATTGGTCTAACGTCTCCGACTGTGAAATACACAAATTATGTAGACTTTACTTAAAAAGTCGGTGTCTACCGACATGCCTCAGACTACATGGGTCGAGCTATATCATGATCTTGTATAGGTCTGCATTGAGCATCGAGGCAGACAGTAGCTAGTCATTCAGCTTTTCTATCCTAATATGAGACTTTAGAGCTGTGCCCACTCACAATCCCACTGAGGATCGAACCTAGGGCATTTAGTTCTGGCGGTGGACATTTACTCATTAGAATTAGCCGGTGTCCAGTGGTATAATCCCAACTTCAATCATTTCGAGTTATGGTGCGATGACCGTCCGGCCTCTTTGAAGATAAATGTTTCAGTAAGTCTGAACATTTTTTTTCAAAATGACCTTATCATTGTATTTGTTCTAAATAACATTTCTTCTTCAAATAAAATTTTTTATACTGACACATTTTCATCTAGATTTGAAACAATAATTGCTGAAGATAATTATGAAACAATTAAAATATCAAATCCGGAACAGTTAACTAAATTCCTTGAAATGTATCCACCAGGAGATACAGTCGAATTTTCTGAACTTCCATTTCCTAAACAGTTGTGCTTTTCATGGATAGTGCCTAAAATTTATCGAACTGTTCGTGAATACATCAATTTGTGTTATCGGTTCTGTGAAAATATGGATTTAGCTTATACAGAACTAGAGGATACAATTAATCGTGCTACAAATTTCCTATTCAGTCAATGTTTAAATACAGTTTTAACTTCGGGCGTTCGTTCATCTTTACGTCAATTACCTCGGCTTATGCAATTTTGTATAAATTTGGATGAGTTAGAAACAGTTTGTGGGCATTTAGATAACTATCTTCAATACACCTTGCTGGATGAGGCTTCAAGTATAACCAGTGGTCGTTTAAAAGATTTCGGATTGATTAGGGTAAGTTTCACTATCTTCGGTATTACATATTACATTTAAAAAAGATTGTTGAACGTTTTTACTGATTTACTTTTTTTCTGATATTGTGATCATCCAGACTGAACTCTTAATTCATCATAATACTATTGATCAATATCAGCCATGGTTTTCAAGCAAATCTGTTATTTATAAAACATTCAATGACAATTATGACTGCACTTATGGAACCCCAATTAGGGCTGCTACCTTGCTGTGGTGTTCGGCCTTGGATATAACTAACCTAAGGGACAGCCATCCACACATCTCTAATAACAGTGAAGACTGACAGTCGTAGGATTACACTATGCTAATATTGTCGTGTAACTACTAAGCTTCAGTCTGGGCACCTGGGCAGTATCACAGCCCTCACACAAATCGAATGAGATTTGTGAGGCGCATATGTATCTGGTGCTTCCTTGTACCAATATTTATGTGTTTAAATAATAATAATAATACTAAGCAATTAGGAATAATTTTTTTAATAGTTCGTTGGGATTCTTTTTTTCAATTTTTTGAATAAGCGTCATCATAAACATTATTTCGCAAATGTTAGAAAGTAATACACCGAGATTTCTCATATTGTCGTGAATGTTTAGGCAAAAAAAATTGATTCATAAACACATCAAGATATTAGTGCCTGGTTTCACTATAAATGTCAGATTTTGTATACTCTATTCAGAAGTGATACTTTTAAAGGTTTTAGCTTATTCCGTTAATTGTTTGAAAAATATTGCACTCCAATTAAATTGCGTTGATATTTTAACTACCGAAAACAAAAAAAACAGACAGATAACGTGAACTTTGGTCAACTTATCCATTCTTGCTATGTCATTTCACTTTGCATAGCTGGATATATTACAAATTGGCATGTATAATTATATTAGGATTAAGCACTGTGTAAAATTTTGAAATTGATAATTAATCAATAATAAATCAGTGTAGCAATGTCCTAGTCCTGCAATAGTAGATCAGTCAGTTCCTGAATAGCTCAACGACGACGCTTCTATCTGTAATGGAGATTCAAGTCTCAGTGGATCTAAACCTAGAACTTTATGCCTATTACCTCCTGCCACATAACATTACACATACCTGTCCGATAGACAACCGCAGTCAGTGATTTGAGACCTCGATTGAAATTGCTGAAAGTTAGTCATAGTGGCACAATAATGTATTCCCTTTTTATCCTCTCCCGGATCTCGAATTTTGGTGTCGCTTCATTCTCACCCTTTTATTCTATCTTTTTGAACCATATTCTCAATCCTCAGTTTTTCTCATGATCATTGCTACTATATTATTCCTATCTTCTTTGATATTCATCTTGTTATGCTAGTGTTGTATGTTAACGCACATTTGTTACAGACTCTATGTCGTTTGCGATTAATTTAAACTTACCTGTATATTTCGGTGATGTTATGTAGTGTGAAATAAATGGTCTAATTGCAGAGCTCTCATTGTTGTTCCTGATAACATTATCAGCGCCTACTTTATGCAAATCGTTGACGTGGGACATTAGAGATGGAAGATGGATTTCGTATTTAATTTTATCTATCATTTATATATGCTTCTTTAACAAACATTCTGACCTGAATTCCAGTGTCATGCTTTTTTCAAATACTTTTTAAAATTAATTATTGGTTGTACTTTGCGTTTAAAGAAATTCTAGTTCTCGTAAAATCTATTTGTTCAGGATAATCAACGTGAAGATTCAGATATGACTGCATCAGTTACTCTAAACTCTGGAGCTAATCCACCACGTAGCCGATTACAAGGTGCATCACTACTTAAAGATATACGTGTATTGGTTGAAGATCAAATTTGTAATCATTTAAAGGATAGTGTTACGAAATTTATTAATTTAAGTAACTATGATGATATCGATGATAATAATAGTGGTCAAATTAACAATAATACCAATAAAAATGATCAAACTGTTGATGGACGTAATGGTGTAAGTTATACAGCTAATACAAAAATCAAACCAACTGAAAATATTGTTCATTTAACATCGTGGTTGAAATCAGTGTTCGATTCATTTTCAAATCTTCCCCCGAAAATTGCTCAAACTGCTTGTATGTCAGTTTGTAAACATATTGCCCGTTTATTGTATGATGTTTTATTTGGTTCTCAAGTAAGTTTATATGTGTTGAAAATTGAACTAAATCATCCTCGTAATTCCTTTTTTTTTGTTATAATTGGTGAAAATAAACGTGAAGATTATTAAATTTCAAACATTGAGGACTTTTTTGTTCAGTAACCATCAGTTGTTGTCCCATATTTTAAGTACACATAATTGAGCTCTAGCGGTGAAGTGACTGAACATTGTTTAATGAACTCTAGTGCTATTTAACGCCTTCAATTTATGCGCGAATGAATAATCTTCAGACCCTTGAAGTGGCATCTAATAGTATGTATGTTTAACGTTAATCAATCCACAATATTGTCCAACCAATTTCCTTCACTTGTTGTTGATAATTCTCCCCCACTTGGCATCAGGGTAAAAGTATGATCAATGAAGTTCAACCATGTGGAATATAAGACAGCTATCCATCGTAGGCAATCAACTAAATTTTTATTTTTCAACCTCAGCCATATTATAGAAGTATATATATATATATATATATATATATATATATATGCACGTGATAGGCCCAACAAACATCTTGATTTTTTCAAAGGATCAGACATTTGCCACTGATAGGCTTAGTTACCTAAGTGATAGACAGTTATATGTGAATGACTATCTTCCCCACAAGCCAAGCTACTCGAGAGGAGAGACAAAGAGTGAGGAAAGAAGTCTAGTTGGGCTAAACTGATTCAGATGTATATACATAATATACAGAGAGGAATAGTGAAAAGGATCGTTCATGTTTATTCATTGTTTATGTTATATTCCGTTTGAGTTTGATACTTTTGACCCTATCGGTACTTTTTTTGGCTTTTATTTATCAACCGTATTGAAAGTTGTTCAAATTCATGCATAAATCACAAGCGCACTAATATTTGTTTTGCATATACAGATTAAAATATCTTTTTATGTTATAGCCGATTGATATTTGTATAATTTAATCAACTTCACTGTTTCAACTCAGATAGACTTTCTATCTATACATGTTCAGTTGAATAATTTATTAGAATATACGCTAACATACATCGATCATTCCGTAATAGTAATCAATGTTTTATTGTTTAATGACCTAGACTTTTAATTAATAGTTTTTCAATGTTGTCTCCAAATTAAGTTACTTTATTTTATAGGGTACTATTTGATAACTCGATGTTTAGTTGCTATCTATTTGAAACATGTAATATTTAAAGTCTTAGTCATTTTTATAATCAGGGTAGAGCCCTGGGAAGAACATAGATTAGCCTAACTTATCTCACTAAAACAATAAAATAATAATGACATGACAAACAGAAAAAGAGTTAAAATGACTAGTAGTATTAATAGGGAGAGAGACTAAACATTGGAAATGAAGCGCGATGAGATAGAATCTAAAGGTATATATACAGAATATTGGAACTCAAGATGTGATGGGAGGTAAAGAGTAGATGCATCTCCATCATGACCGATTCCTAACAATGTCATCCGAAGTATCTAACCATTAATCACGGTTATCAGACAGCCTAAACATGTCTTTTTCTTTCATAGGCCACATTTCACAACCATAGAGTAGCACAAAAGAAACTGCTATGTATTATGGTATACATATCACTTTGTTAGGAGACCGGGGACCTCGACTACTTCACAAATGACGCAAGCTGGAAAAAACAGTTTATCTTTTAAAATCCGTGTTCAGATTTCGTCAAACGCCCACCCACGAGGGCTAATTTAACTTTCCAGATAAGTTAAAAGGTTTCAATGCATTCAGCTACTCCACTCTCTACAGTTAGCTTTCAGGATGACATAGACTACTCTTTGAATAAGTTTGCTTTAGAGGAAAAGAAATGGATCCCTAAACTACTGGATTGTTACTCAAGAAGTTCAGGCGACTCCGTAGTATTCCATAGTCTTCACCAAATAGGAATAGATTATCTGTGTATACTCCATGTAGATTAGGTTGCATAGTGTTTCTAAGTTGTTTGTCAGGCTGGCTTGCTAAAGATTTTCATAAAAATATCAGTTTCTCCTCATTTCAATTTCCCAGATTTATATATATCACTTATTGATAAAAGTACCAAAAGATATGACGGTGTATAATTCAAGACTTCTGCTGAGTGTTCCTAGGTATCCAAAAATCAATGTATTTTTTACTGGGACTGTCAATTCATGGTGTAGGCCATTTTGTTTTAATTTTTTGCAGGACTTCCTTTTCTTTTCTTACAGCATTTACTTTATATTTTAGGTGCGTTCTCTTTCTGAAACAGGTCTTCAACAATTAAGTATTGATTTATCTTTGTGTGAATCGTTTGCACGTTCACAACCTGTTCCAGGCCTAGATCGTACTACTCTTTGGTTAATTTTTGCTGATTTAAGACAGTTATTGGATTTATATCACAAAGATGATTGGAATTCATACATTGCATTTCGTAAAAATGTTATTGGTTAGTAGTCATTTTTTTGTGTTCTGTGGAATTGCTTGAAACGTACATACTGTATTATTTCGTGTTTATTTCTATGGCTTGAATACGGCATTATAGATAAAAATGTTTGTCGATAATTAAAATGTTATACGTATATTTGTAGTCTAACCAAGTGTTTTCACAACGATCTGCTATCAACTGATGAAGTATTGAAGTTTAATGACACTTAGTGGATTATATTACATATTCAAACTGTTAAACACCTATTTTAAAACTATGTAGCTACTACAAAGAAGTTTCCTACTTTATATTTGTTTCAGAAAAGTAGCTGTGTACGTAAATCCCAAAATGAATTGACACGATCTTTTAAAAGGTTTACAACTTATCATGACACTCATTACAATAAAATAGAACCAGGAAAATCACAATAGTTGGCACGTTTTTATTCTTATCTGTTCTTTGAAGAAGCGAGGTGTGCTACAGAATCAGCTCATTCAACATATTATGCGGTACGAAAATGACCGAAAACTTTATAACTGAAGATGAAATGACTGATAAACGTTATTGATATATACTTTAATACATATTTCGTGAATAATTAAAAATTATGTATACGTTAATGTGGAATCTTTTGGAATATCGCACATTTTTAGTTAAAAGTTCTTCACTTCAACCAAGAATAAAAGTGTTGATTATTTCATTTCAAACTTGGTAGCTAAGTAATACAATACTCTCTGTGTTGGGATGACCCTGCATTTTTCTCGCAAGCGACATGACAAGCTCAGGGGTCATCAAGGAGCATTTCAACCAATCAGCGATTAATTAGAAGTTATGTTACTAAAATAACGAAAATGGAAAAGTCACATGTGGAGATCCTGATTGGCTGATTGATACACTGCTACTATGTTTAGCAGTATTCTAGAACTTTCAGTAAAAACTCAAGGACTCTTAAATTACTATAAAATCCCTATATTTTCTGTACATAAATGAACCTTGCGGTAAAGTGTTTCTCTCATACTCGTGTCTTCTCTCTGGTGTCCAAGTCGCTGTGTAGTTCTAGTCTGGGGTTACGGAACTAGCTTAGGATCTGAATAAAGCGTTCAACTTACAAGACGTATCACTCTGTAAGTTGGAAGTCTTCAGCTGGATGTATTCATGACTTCAAACAATATCTAACTGAAGATGTCAACAAACGACATGAGCATCATTTAATTTCAGCTCGGTCGCTGAATGCTGTCGAATTCCGAAGATCCTGTGCGCTTCATAGATATACTCAATGCCCTATCCAATCTTAAACTATCATTAAAAAGTTCTTCGCTGGTACTTAGTTTTTAATGGTTTCTCAGTCGTTGTCTGTCTATAAAAAGGATCTATGTAGCTTTAATGCTTTCTTAATGTCTTGAGTAGAAAAAAGATATGCTTTTACTGCTTCCTCGTTATTAATGACCCCGTGACTTTCGATCTGTTATTATTCAATGAATAGTGATAATGTTTACTTATCCGTGTGCTGGTGATAATCTCAACTTGTAAATTAATCACTTCTATCATAACGTCCAGTACTATATTCGGGACTTATCTGCAAGATACTTTGTATCAGATTCTAAAAAAATTAATAGTATTGATCACGAACATGTTTTGCAATTAAATTTATTTCTTATGTGCCTTCCTTTTCTAAAGTATGAGATCCACACCATTGGCGGATACATATAGCTTAAGTTTTGAGGGAATTTTGGCGGGCCAAAATCCATGATATTATTTTTTATACTGGTTGTTCACTTAATTAACTGCATTCCACTTTTCATATTCCAAAAATTATCCTTATCTATTCTCCTTTCTTCCATAAAACTATTGTTTAGGATCAGGAAAATATGGTAAGTCTTGAGAAGAGGAATGTGCTACATATTTTTTCAAATGACGGGTATTTTGTTTTCTTTTACATAAAAATTAGTAGAGATGAGTTTACTGTTGTTAGAAAATTCTATCTGCATACTTGATTAAAACATCGATAATTATATATTTGAAAATAATAACTTACTTATTAACTACAAATTTGTGTACTCAGCCTTAACGTACACTTTGAATTGTGTATTGACTAATAATTACTACTGTGGACTGCCTAAATCGTAGTATGATAAGTGGGGTTTATTTATTTGAACACATGAATATTCGTATAAAGTGGCACCGAATACATATGCGCCACACAAGTCATTTGATTTGTGTGTGGGCTGTGATACTGCCCGGGTGCACAGACCGAAGCAAATGATTTTCTTAGGGAGCCACACTCGGAGCCTTCGACCTAAAGGTCTGATCCACAAGGCAGTGGACATCGTGAGGAGATGCAGTCTCATGGTAGCCGGTGATCAACGTTAGGTTCATACACCATTTGTTTCCTTAGGATCCTGGAGCCTATGTGCACCATTGGTTTGGAATCAGGGTTTTCCAATCCCCCCCAGATGGATCCATCAACCCGGTTAAAGCTCCGAACGTTCGTTTTTCGTCCTCTTAATTTCGTAAATAGCACCCGTGACACGAGAAGGCAGTGAGTAGGACTTCCCTGGTAGTGGCTGTATACGCGTGGCCATATGTGAGCATTTCGAAAGGAAGAGCTAACTCTCCTCACCCTCGGCCGTACCAGGACATTTGGGGGCGATAAGTGGAGTTTGAATCTATACGACGTAATGGTTGAAGTCTCTTAACTATTAAGCTACTGTTTTATCATGAATAATCATTAAATTTCTCGCTTTATTGCAAACTAACATATGCATATTGTATTAATTACTATACAAATAAGCTGTAAATAATTAGAGCAAAGGATTTTATTGTCTTTTGGATTGAGTTCATTTTAATTTCTTCTGAACAACTTTAATGTAATAACTCTTAAGAAACTAATTATTGTCCAAACTATTTTTAGTAATGAAACTTATCGTGCAGATTTATAAACTATCAGACGATATTTTAATATATACTTAGTGATAATATTTATCATATAAGTTTCCTCCTACAATATGTAAAATCTACTTTTTGTAAATTTTAGTCCATCCTATATAAACACAAATTTTCTTATTTCTATAATGTGATCCATATACACAATCATTCTAGGATTATTTATTTATTTAAACACATCAATATTGGTACAAGGAAGCACCAGATACATATGCGCCGCACAAATCTTATTTGATTTGTGTGAGGGCTGTGATACTGCCCGGGTGCACAGACCGAAGCAAATGATTTTCTTAGGGAGCCACACTCGGAGCCTTCGACCTAAAGGTCTGATCCACAAGGCAGTGGAGCATCGTTAGGAGATGCAGTCCCATGGTAGCCGGTTACCAACGATTGATTTATACGCCATTCGTTCCATCAGGATACTGGAGCCCATGTGCACCATTGGTTTGGAATCAGGGTTTTCCAACTCCTTTAGGTGGACTTTCCGTGTCCACCAACCCGGTTAAAGCGCCGGGCATTCGCTTCTCGTCCTCTCAATTTCATAAACAACACCCGTGGCACGAGAACTCAGTGAGTAGGACTTCCTTGGCAGAGGCTGTATACGCGTAACCATGTGAGAGCATTTCGAGAGGGATAGCGGACTCTTCCCACTCTCAGCCGTACCAGGGCATTTGGGGGCTGATTTTAGGATTATAACCTTTTCATATCGTCTATTGTTTTTCAAGTAACATTTGATGGAATGATTTATACATGGAATTGGTATTAGACTTGAAAGTATTAACGGTTATTGTGAAAATATTAAGGTTCTTTTCTAGTTTATCTTAGTAAAGTTTTACTAAAATATAATTTACAAGTTAATTTCAATATCTTTATAATACAAATATTGTGTTTTTTTTTATTATTTCAAATCATTAACAGGCAGTGCTTATGATCGTGTCCCACCAAGTGTAGCAATTAAACTACTAGAACGTTTACGTGATTCCGATAAAAAACGTACAGGATTCCTTCAAGCAATGCGTAAAGAGGAACGTGGTCGAAAAAAGAAACTAGAGGATATAATTCGTCAATTACGTGAATTAAATGTTACACCTCGAAATAATTAATCTTAAAAATTCCAGATTTAGCAAGAGAAAATAATGAAACTTATCTAAAGAAGAAAATCTCAAAATATCATCATTTCTTTTATTTGCTTTATATACATTCAAAATAGCTTCGCCGGTTTCCATGCTGTTATATATATATATATATATATATATATATATATATATATATAAAGCTTACATTCTTTTATGTAAAAATTAACTTGCACACTAATCTTTCAATATATATGTTTTTTGTTTCTTTTATTACCAAATATGTACACATAAATTTGTAAAGAACTACATATTTTTTATTTATAGTCAAAACAATACAAAATGTCAATTCCTTGATTACTCAATGGTTTTCTATGGAAATTCATTTTATTTCGATGAAAATAAGTACATGAAGATAGACCAAAGTATGTAAGAAAAACTGACCTAAAGAAATTGTGCGTGTATAACTTGTTGCGATTCATAATCTCTGATCTTTTTTTCCATTTTAATTGCATTTTAGCTATGATAACTAGTGATACCGATAATAGACAAACCAAAGTAAGTGAAGTCTGAACCTGCCACTATACAGTTAAAAGTTAGACGTCTTAGCCATTAAGCCATCTCCCCACACATGAAATAGATTACTTTGGTATCCTTAATTATGGTGGAATGATATGTTATATTAGTGTACCGAATGTATTCAATTTATAGGAAGCTTATCAATTGTTTTTTACTGTCATATCATAATCATTTCGACCAACAAATATATGCCACACTCTATTAAGAGATTTGTGCCAGAATTGAAAGGTGGTCAGCGTAACATTGAGTCTTTTCTGAAGAAACTAGTTAGTGCGCACATCGGATATGGCATAATAATTTATTGTGTGTTGATATGGTCGTAATTTCAATGGTGCTTGTTCTTTAGTGAATATGAATGGAAAGATCTAAAGACTTCGTATTTTATATTGAACTTAGCTTGCAAGTGTGACTGTTTATAGTTACCTCTTGTTGACTTTATGTTATTAATAAAATATCTTATTTTACAAGTGTATTATTCTACAGTATTTTATTAATGCTATGATGGACAATAGTCATTGGTCATTTTGTGATCTCTATTTTTGCTGTCGATTATTTGTAAGTTAAAGATAAGTGACTTATAGCCACGCAATTCATGTTCAATAACCTGCATTCCGGAATATATATTCATATAGCTAGTCTGTTGACCAGTGAACAAATATAACATAGCGTCTTGATGACTTGACGTGATTGCATCTAGTAAAACTGGGTTTATCAGTGCTGAAATATCAGCTTGATAGGAGGATGTAAACAAATGAGGAGTATAACTTCCAGACACTATAGATACCAAATAATTACCTGTTTTCAAATGCAGTCTGCATTTACCCGTTTGTTTACTTTGAAAAATATCACTCCTAGACAACGCTTTTTAATCCAGTGATTATCTTTTGATTTACATACTAGAACAGATCTCGAGTGACATTACTATTAGGATACAGACACAATTTGTTTATACGACATATGGACAGTCATATGTGATAGCGATAATATATATACATATCTTTTGTCCTATCCTACCTCCTACGTTTCTTTTGTACAATAAATTGCTTCAAATGTAATGCCTTTGCAGTGCGCGCTTCGGACTCTTAACCTCGCCTATTAACAAATATTTAAACAGCCCGCAAATGAAATTCTCATCATTTGGTTCAGTACTGTACCCAACAAATCATCAGTATTTGCTTGATTTTCATAAACATTGTATAATTTATATTTACGTTGATGTGGTGGATAATGTGAAAGTTACGTTCGAGGATATTTATCATTGCAAAAACATTTAGCGAGACTTCTACTTAAAAACTCACTATCTACCTTAAACACTGACAAATATTCTACTGTTATTTTCATGGTTATAAAGCGCATGAATGCTTGAAAATACATCCTATATCATAAACATCGGACAGTCAAAAAGTATCATCATTTTTTATGCATATAAATCATACTTAAACCAAAGCTCCCACAAAATATTTCATATACAAAAATGAGTGTGGTTTATGGTATGCAAGCTTTGTCTTAATATAGTCGTATGAGTCACAGTGATTGTGGTCAGAAAACCTTTCAGTGACTAATGTTCAATCCCTAGTACACATTACCAAGAGCGATACAGTTCCGGAAACCCCTTATTGGAAGACTCCAGGTCGACAAAACTGGTGATCATCAGATGAAAAGTACAGCTTCCTATTGATTAAGGATTGGTTTTCCAGTCATATGGCTGGAGATTTAAGGATGAATTAGATGATTTGCATCAGGAGTTAGTAATTCCTGGGCTGTAGAGAACCAATATAGTCTTTTTCTAATGGTCAAATATCCCAGTTATATTGCGCGATAAATGTTGTGCTTTATGCTTCTATCAGTAGATTATAGATAGACGCTTACTAAGCGATCTTAGTTGAATAATTTGACCAAGTTTTAGGAAATACTTTATAATTGCAACATGTTTCATGAACTTTAGCATGGCGGCTGAGTTTACGGAGAATTTTGCATCCTCAGTTTATCCCTGTAATAATTAATCTGACTGTAATGACAGGATATAAAAGAGCGAAGCATTTTCATATTACAATAATATAACCTCAATATATACATACTATTTTACAGCTTACGTTACAACTTTAGAATAGTTTATTTAGAATTTATTTAGTTTTGTAACAATTAGTATCCTGATTGCTTGATCGAATGCCACACAAACCGCCAGCCCTAGCTTGTCTGGGCACCAGTCTATGCTGCATATTGGTTGATTGGACAATGTGACATTTTGAAGCTGAGTTAGGTGGCCGATTACACCTTGTGAGACTTCGATATCGCCGTTCCCCTCTGGATCTGCTTCCCTCACTATCTTCTGACGTTTGCTGGGATAATGGTACTGCCATAAGCATAAGGATCCATTCCCACCAGCAGTCATAAATATATCACGTTGCTGAGGTAGATGGCTTACCTGCCAAACAGTAGCACCTTGGTTTTTCTCGACTAATGATGCAAACCCCTTCTTTGGATGTTGTGTTCGCATATCCCATACGTGTATTTTCCCTTCTAATGTAGTCGCTACCAGTTTATTCATAGATATATCTTTCCTGTCAAACTGTAGACAACAGACACCATTCTTTATGTTCGCCTCCCAACGGACCTTCATGGCTCGTAGATCAAACAGCTTTATATCACCATTATCATAACCTGCAGTTAGGCATCTGTCGTGCTTATTATATGCGTGGCCAAATGCAACAGTCCAGCAATCCCGTCTATTTTCAGTAACTGAGTTTTCCTTACCATCAGGTGAAACAGGTTCCATAGTTGCTACTGGGAGTTTAGCTTGTCTTGGGTCCCACACCTTAACTACACCATCCCTACTACCTGTGGCAATTTCTGGAGCCCCTTCACCAACTCCAAGTCCGCCAACACCGTCTATCGCATTTATTATCTCTTTATGCGCTTGAACGCCGTATATTGGATTGTCAAGGCGTCCATCACTACTGATATCCCATATTGCTAGTCTTCCATTAAACGCTCCAGTAGCTAAATGTCTTTGGGGAAGCATGGATGCACTAAATGTACAACATTTAAACGAGCTACTTTTTTCACTCTGAAAAATATAAAAGAACCACAGGAATTAAAATAGTTGCAAATGAATGAAAGTAAGATATGAAGTACCAAGAATACTTTGAGTTTTTTCATAGAAGAGTTGTGCACTTACTTGGAGTGCAGAGTTTTTTTTAACTTAAAATAACTTTGATTAATGTTTGATAACTTTTGACGTAGGTGAGACGTACGTCTACTTGCAGAGGGATGAGTACATTGAACGGGTATGTAATATTTTACTGATCAAAGAATAAACTTTGTTATCAAAGGAAATCTACAGACCGCAGGTTTTTGATGCTATTTAGCAATAATAGTATTATATTGCTTGGCTAGAATATCACAAATTATAGCTGAACTTAACATATATGCATGTATACAAAGGCTCCGTAGAAAATGTTTTGACCTCACTTGAGTGCCATTTTAGAAGTAAAGCATATCTTTAGGCTGACACTTGACTCATTGTCATTTTACCACGTGGTATCATCAACTGTTTACATTTCGAAGATGTGCATTAATGATATGTTTTAGGTTAGTATGGTCAACTAGACCATCTGGCCTCCTGTGCTAAAAACAAAGACCTTCATAGTTGTGTCAAATTATTTATTTATAGTTCGACCATTTTTTGCGTGAAAACACTAACAGAGTTGGGTTAAAGATTGGACTGCCTAACTACAATTAGGGTTTCACATAAATGCGAATAACGAGGCTTAACAAAAACTGACGTATAACAGGCTTATATATAATTTGATCTTGTCTTACTTCGGATATCAGTTGAATATCTTTCGCAGAGACATCGTATATTTGAATAGCGCCAGTTCCTCTGGGCTTCGAACCAACAACTGCAAACTTGGAACTAACTGGAATCCATTTACAATCGAAAAGTGTGAAGTCGACAGATTTAGTTATATGTCCTATCATTTGTGGCTTATCCATTGCGTGTAACCTAGGTAGCCAAGTAACGTAACCAGTTGTATTGGGACAAGGTACAAGGTCATAAAAATGTTTGAATGTAGTAGATTCTGTTGTTTTACACTGATATCAGCAATTATTTCTTAAAAGTATATTAAAACGATAATGAAGAACAGATTATATCTGTACAAAGTGCTTTCTGTGGTTGACATCTAGAGGTTTACAGGGGCAAATCATTACCAAAATATATAGTTAAGAAGGTAAAGAAATCCTTGACATATGCATTTTTGTAAGCTCTCAAAGTTAGTGTTAACTATGAACAAGGAAGATAGGATGCAGACGCAAATGAAAATATTGGAAAAGCAAGAGCAGCATTCCTACTGTAGTTGTAAATAAATCCCCAAAATAAATAACTCTGTAAGTATTCGACATTGGATGATGACCACATTAGTTTTAGTGGACTCGTTTAGCTGAAGGCGCTCGGTCATGCATCCCTACCAGATCACTTTACAGCATGGCATGGGAAGCATCTCCTACGATCATTAGCCAGATTAGATCAGTCACTTCTCGATATATTGATAACCCATCAAATATATCTTCTAACCTCCTCGCTTCTGACTTCTGATTTGAACTGGGTGGGCGCGATTCGATTATAGATGTTATTGGTAAAGAGTTGTCAAACTACAATACTGCTGGTATCTTCACTACAATTGAAGAACATATGGAACTCGAAACAACTCATGACTAATATCAAAGTGAGAATCTCCAATACTACCGTTAAGACAGTTAGTCCAACTGCACGGAGTTGAAACGTTGAGAACAAAGATGCCATAGGTATTCAGAGTTTGACAACACTTTAACTAGTAACACCTATGATTGAATTGTCAGCATCCAATGTCGAACACGTACAGAGGTATTGATTTTGGGGATTTAGTTATCGCTTCAAGAACCACTAGAACCATCACCAAAGGATGAATAGTGACTGAGACGAATTGTTTAGAGAATAATGGTGGGAAGCCTATGCTCATCCATGAGGGTTAACTAGCCTAAGTAAGTACTCCTAACCTCTGAAGTTCTTTTTGAAGTACTGAGACGTTCGGCCAATCCGTTATAAGTTCAAATGGTTAAGGATGGAATAGAAGAAGCTTTCGCTTAACGGGCTTCCGTGTCTAGTAGCAGTGTATCACCAATTCCTCCAGGCAGGAACCTAGGTTTATTAACGGTAGTAGAGGAGAAAAACAATTCGGTAAATCATAATAATATGTCATCCTTAGTCCTTAAGAATAGGTCAAGTTTCCTCTTAAAGGACTCCTGGGAAGTCGCTTAAACTATCTCAGTTGGCAGTGAATTGCAGCATTTGATAATTCTTAAGGAGTATAAGTTGTGTCTACAGTCCGTTCTGCTATGCTGGGCCTCCAGTTTCTGGGTGTTACCTCTTAGGTTAGCATTGTGACTACGCTTAGGTAGATGTTCGAGGGGATGACCAGAAGTGTTAATGATACTGTAAGTCATATGAAGGTCACCTTTCAGACGTCTATACTCTAACAGGTAAAGATTAAGTGTTTGGAGGCGCTCTTCCTTAGGTTTGAATTTGAGTCTTTGAATTGATTTCGTGGCTCGACATTGGATATGTTCCAGAGTATCCTCATCCTTTCGGAGGGAGGGAGGGAGGAAATACCATGTTTCCGTACTCTGTAGTGCCGTGCTTCATTAATCGTTCACCCTGATAACCGTTATCATATCAATCTGAACGGTGTAAAATATCAGAAGACAAAGGGAAGCGGCAACTACATTTTTATTGACAAATAACATAGGCTAGAAGGCAGTGAGCACATGAGCAAATGTTAGCGAGCGAAGTAAAAATGACATGCATGGGAGATGGCTGGTAAGCCAACTCGCTATGAGCAAGCATTAATCAACATTTATAGTCAGACAAAAATGAATGACAGACATGTGATAGGTAGGATAAGAAGTGTGCATACACATACGCTCATATAAAAAAATAGTCAAGGTCAGTAAGCGAATAGTTAACAAGATCAAAATATGACTCATAACGTTATAGGTGAATTAGCTTGGCCAGAAGCTAGAATAAAGTATATGGGCTTAACATATTAACTGATACTACAACTCTAAATGGGGACGAATAAAACTGTTGAAAATTATGTGGAAAGTTCAACCACCAAACTAGCCAAAAATTCGCCTCAGTGTTACCAGTACAAGGTTTGCTTGAAAGGCGTTTTTATCACAGTTAGCGTACGACTTCAAGTTGTAGGGTACCAGCACTCTTAAATCTTTTTCGACTTGAGATACTTCTAGAGTGGAATTCCCGTAGCTGCAACTATATTCTGCAACATGTCGCAGATGGACTACTATACACTTTGAAGTGTTGAAGGTAAGTCCGTTGTCGTCTGCCCAACTTTGAAGTCGAGTTAGATGCTCCTGAAGTGCCAGTATATCCTCTTGGTTGCGTAACTCTCTCTCCAATGTTTCACATCATCAGCGAAAAGCAATAAGTCAGACGATACTTGTTGTACAAGATCGTATACATAAATCAACAGAGAAGAGGTCCTAGTATAGAGCTCTGGGGGACCCCACTAGGACATTCTACAGCCTGAGAGAAAGTGAAGTTAACCCTGACGTCATAATGTCATTTTTTTACATATGAAGTAAGACAGTCAATTAGAGATGGTTTGATACCCAATCGTTCAATCTTATTGATAAGGCATATATGGTTGACCCTGTCAAAAGCTTATGAGAAATCAAGGTAAATAATGTCACCCTTCCCCTTACGATTAAGGATGGTTGTCCATCTGCCCGCCGCAGTCAGCAGGTTGGTTATACAAGAGTGACCGCCTCTGAAACCATGCTGTTGGGGTGAGAACGTTAGGGGTAATAAGTAGTCGTGTATACCATCGCATATCAGGGACTCCATAATTCTAGAAGGTATAGAGAGTAGGGCCACTGGTTAGCAGCTTGAGAGTTTTCCGCGCTGAACTCCATGAAAATTGATGTGATGTCAGCCAGCTTACAAACTTCCCGTAGTTTGCCTCGGCTTAGCGAGTGTGAGAACATCACGCTAAGTGGTGTTGCCAGGATTGAAGCTGATTCCCTCAATATAGTAGAATGAACCATATCTTTTCTTACGTGCTTCAGTTAACGGAACACCAGGTCAGTGCTCAGGTCCACTTCGGAAAGTGCTGTGCAGTTGTAGGTGAAGTTTTCATCAGTGTAGTTGATGTGGGTCGTTTGAAATGTCCGAGAGTACTGTTCAGCCAAAAGATTAGCGTCATCCCCGTCGTTATTGGTCGGACCATTAGGACCTAGTAGTTGGGAAACTCCAGTTTTGCCTTGTCGAAAAGAAGCTGCGTAACGGAATAAGCTTTTCGGATTGGAGACAAATTTATCGATAAGCTTGGTCTGGTACCGAAGCCTGTCTTCTCTTATTGCCTTTGAGCATATGTTCCTTTTTTGTTTGTATTGCTTGTATGCGCCGTTCATTTGTGAATACCCAGTCTAAGCGCGATGGCGTCTGACTATTTCTCCAACGAGTTGCCGACTTCACATTTCGAATAATCCCAGATCATCGATAAGTTTGAAGAACCGAGCTTCAGTACAGTTGTCACCTTCAATATATGTATGGATTCCAGTTGGCAACCGAGATCTGTTGGCATGGAATGCTTCCAGAGTTGCAACCGCCTTATGAGAGGATGGGAAGGTGATCTTTATTAGTCGGAGTCTAGAGTCTCTGTCTTTCTTGGCTAGTCTCGTCATCTGTTGGGTCAGTATGTTTTTGAGTTTCAAGGAATCCTTGATGAATGTCCACTCAAGAATATCAGAGTTCGCTTGAGTTGGATCCGTATGTTCCGTACACCTTGCACAATGATATTTCTTCCGCGGAAAAAAACGTCTTGCGGGATTCTTTAGGGATGTTCCGGATGAGATTTTGCTCAGTTTACGGTATGTCAGGTAGTATTCTCACGTTCCCATCGGATTTCAGTAAGTGACTAGCTAGCAAGACATCCTCTACGTCGGAAGCATTCTTGAGTGTTACACGAAGTAACCTTGGGTGATTTTGATGGTTAGAGTCCTTCCTCCGATTACTTTGTCTCATTATATGACAATAGTTCATTCGATAGATAGTTTCAAAGGAATTTAATGTTATTGTAGGTATTCCTGCTACCAATACGAACATCAGGACTCCACACTTACGTCCTTCGAAAATTGATGACAGAGAACATTTAAATTTGCGATGGATTTGGATTATTGCGGTGTTTTTTAGCGTGGTTTTTGTCACAAGTACTTCGTAGAGTACAGGAGATATTTTCGCCTTTTATTTTCTATTTGAAGACCTAGGTTTTATCATTCACTGCATAAAGTGACTCCTGACTATAACAGTGTTGTTGTCTTTTCACTAAAGTTAGTAAGTGCATCAAGTTCTGTAGAAGAATGACCTATGTACTATTTGCACTTTAATTTAATGAAAGTCATATATTCATCCTCCTTAAATAATTTTAGATTTTGCCGTTGCATTAGTTTAAGAAAATTCCATCACTTTATTTCGTTACATTCTATTCAGTTGTAATTGAAGCACATGATTCACGAACCGACTCTCATTGTCACGACAAGTGAATAGAAATCTAAGCGTCTAAGATACAATTAAAGATAAAAACAAAAGTTTCGTGGTCTTAGTATCATAAACAGTAGTGTGATACTGAGGAATAGCAAGTTAAAGTACTAGACAACAGAATAAACCGGTTTTTAGATCTTCATAGACCTGATTTATTTATCTCACTCTAATTAATGTCAGCTCATGCCTTACTGATGTCAGTTAATTATGCTTAATACACAAGTAAATTCAATGTGCTCCGAATATTCATCGAATCTATCAAATGATGCTTAATGCATCCAAGGTATTTCAGTCGATTATAGTTCATGATCTCATCAGTCAGTCAGTCAGTTACAACGTAGGACCAGGCACATATATGCATCGGTCCAAGTTGCCATACCTCGTTAGCACAACAAGATGAACACCGGATTCATAGAAATAGTTAGTTTAGTGGTGGTAGTACATAAAGAAAGATTGTACGTAAGGATATAGTATAGGAAGGAAAAAAGTTATGAAGCAATTTTAATCTCAAAGTTTAAGGGAAGATAAAGAGTGTATACACCTACGCCATTGTGATCGATTCTGAGCCATGTCACCTAGAGTCTCCAACCATTGGTTACGATAGTCACGCGGAATCCAACCAAGTAGTCTGCATCTGTCAACATGGCTTAGACTAGAAGTTAGTGACTTCGAGTACTGATGCCATGTTTTGGTTTGGCCTCCCCTAACTCTCTTCCAACCATCCCCTACACTAGTCAGCATAGCGCGTCGTGGTAATCGGTGTTCAGGCATACGTAACACGTGGCCCAACCATCTCACTCGATGAAGATTCATGACCTCATCAACTGATTTACCATCATTCCCTAATACCCTGCGCCCAACCTCACTATCACTTACCCGGTTATCCCCGCAGATGCGAGTAATATTTCTGAGACATGTGTGGTCAAATACTAGTAACTTGAGAGTATCTTTTACTCTTAATGGCCATGTTTCACAGCCGTAAAGTAGAACAGAGTGAACTGCTGCGCAGTATACTCGTCCCTTAATTGATAGACGGATGTCTCGTCTTCGCCATAGGTGACGTAAGTTGGCAAAAACCAAACGAGCTTTTTGAATCCGTGCTGAGATTTCGTCAGACACCAACCCATTAGGGCTGATCAGACTTCCAAGATAAGTGAAGTTGTCGACGCGTTCGACTACTTCACTCCCTATCCTTAGTTCAGGTGTTGACGCAGGACAGTTCTGGAGTAACGATTTACATTTGGATGGGGAGAAACGCATCCCAAACATCCTGGCATTATTACTCAGTTCTAACAGAAGACTCTGCATTTTGTCAGCGTCTTCACCAAACAGGACTATGTCATCTGCGTATTCTAAGTCGATAAGTGAACCTCCTGGTAGAAGATCAATTCCTGAAAATTCAGTGTTATTTCCAGCAACAGGTCTATAATGAAGTTAAACAAAAATGGGGATAGCGGACAGCCTTGACGGACACCACTTGAAGTTGTAAAATCAGATGACAGTTGGCCATAAGCTCTCACTCGACTGGTAGTGTTCGAGTAAAGAGCCTTCACAAGGTTTATGTACTTCTCAGGTACACCTTTCAATGACAAACACTGCCACAGAACCTCTCGGTCTACAAAGTCAAATGCTGCTTTTGTGTCAAGAAAAACTATCATTGTCGGACGCCGATAAACATGTCTGTGCTCAAAAACTTGACGAATGGTTAATATGTGGTCGAAATTTGCCTGTTACTTTACTCTTAATATTGACGCTCGGCCTCTTCACTGACGGGAACTATGCTATTCGGGTGTCCAAAGTCTGTTAGAATCTCAAAATTGTGAATCGCTTCCCTACAAGTCAGGATAAGAACAAAGATTTGATCGTTTAAGTTGTGTGATGATTGGTTTTGACTAACTGTTTTCGAGATGGAATAATAAAGAAAGCTATGGTCTTGAAAATTACGTTATTGGAGTTGAGTGATCAGTTATAACAGGATTTCCAAATTTGTAATCATGAACAGTCAATGTTAGTGACCAGTGGTATATGATTACGTCCAATTTCAAAACGTTGATGAATAGCTAAAACGATTGGGAAAATGAATCTGCACTACTATGCTTTTTGGGCTAGGGGGTAAATTCACTATGGTATAATAATCATCCCCCTTTTCACGTTGATACACTTATCTCAACATCATGTTCATCTTGTTTTCAAATACTGAGTTATTAAAGTGTAGCCAAAGGTCGGCTAAACTGTCCTTCAAATAGACAGAAAATAGATACATTAAATAATAATACATTGGGACACTAGTTGGTGAACTAACAACTTTTTGCCTTCGACCGTTATTCATGCTGCTACGTGGTCCTAATAGCCTTACTGGATTGTTTTTCCACTGTTAAATCAATTGAATGAATACATCCAATCATTTTTTCAACTGCAGTTTTCGGTTGCTTAAAGGTTTAAACAGAAGTAATATATTAGTTAAATATCAGTTTGTTTTAGTCACTCCATCTTTTCAAATCCAGGGTTTGGTCTTTTTTCTAATACTAAAAATTGTCATGTTGTACCTACACTATTTCAGTGTCTTTTATTTTCATTTCATGCTAATCAGATGTGGCAACTAGAGTCATCGTACATCTGCGTCAAACTCTATGTTGATGACGTTTATTCGTTTAATCACAGGCCGAATTCTCTTCTGAAATTTAGCGACTCTGAAGTACAAGTTTCTGGAGATTTGTTATATTGTAGGTCAGAAGCGAGTTTACCACTTATAACCTGCACTGCTACATAGTTAGGTATAATAAGATAGTAGAGGAAAAGAGTGGATGGGATTATTGAACCTCTACAATCTCATCTCAACACCATGCCCCAACACTCTCGACCTAGTACTCAACTACGAAGAAAACAAAACTGGCCTTGAAAGAATATATACGTAAGGAAAATATAGTGTTTGTCGTATGCAGATCAGTTTTTCAGTGATTAGTTACTTTTAGGTAATTATAACATTAAACCAATTTTATACTGAATATCTGTCAGGACTGGATGAGACACGTAACAAAAGCTACCACAATACAACAGAATATTGTACTAAAATACTTAACAAATAAATTTGTAAAAATTTAGTGGAATGCTAGAGTGAACGATTGTCACATTCAATTGGCCGATTATCTTAGTCTTAATTGCCTCTCATTAGTGTAGCGATTACAGTTTGTTTCTGCACCCAGTACATATCTGCTCCTATTGTCACAATAACCCTTTCAGTCATATCATAAGTTATGTGAATCACTGAAGTTGCTCAACATGACTGAGTCAGTGGTCTGTTTTCCTCACTATTGTTTTACTAACTCCCAAATTCCTAAACCCATCATCCGTGATGGTTAGGGACAGTTTTTTCCTGTTACATTTCATTTGTTTTCCTGCCTCTTGCTTTTATTTTCCTTTTCTGTGTACTGAAATGTCGCAGGTGTCTTGTCAGTTATTTTATGTAAAACCCACGTAGATAAATTTCTTAGTGTCTATTCAAAGGAAGCTATGAAGATCAATTTTTTTCCCACAAGTAGCTGAAAGCTGTTCAAAATCATTAGTACTGTTTGAAAAAAATTGTTTGTTGTGTACTACTCCTTACCAATCCTGGTTAATACTGTGTTCACCTTCAAAATGAAATCAGTGATCACCATATCTAATGATTTCTCCGTATACTTAGTAACAGATACTAGTCAAGAATTAGTGACTCACTTTATAGTTGTAGCAAACAGTCGAATTCGTAGAGTTTGAAAGAAAAGCTTAGTGTTTTTCGTCCTAGTTAAGTCTAATTCTTTAGTTGTGGAGCTATTCTTCATAACCACTACTTTGACGTTTAGGAGGCGGCTAAGAATATTTCAGTCTAAGCTACAATCACATTGAGCAGGAACTTGAAGCATGCAATGATATGCATCCTGACCCATCCGAGTATTTACGTTGGATAACTCAAAGATGACCGTTTACTTGAATTAGCTATTTATAAAGTAAACTAGTTTCATTTTTTCCAGATTGTTGATCAGTGCTTAAGTAATGCTAATCAACTCTCCGTTTAAATACAAATTATTAGCCATTTGATCATGGAGATATGTGAATTCACATTTAATCGTGTTGTACATGTTATTCTAACCGTAAGTTCTAAGTACCACAACGTTTTCATTTGATTTTACTATATTTAGAGTGTAGTATTGTGAACCTATGGGACAGTGTACCAGCTTCCAATTAAATCTAACCGATTAGTTCTTTTTGTCTAGTTGAAGAATTATTGGGAATGGGACGTACTCTAATATCGTCACGCTATAATTAATCTTGATAGTTCAATTAAGTGTTTCATTCTCCACACTTTTTTGTAGGTTTTTGGGTATCGATTACTCATAATTTTATGCTCCAACCTTAATGTTTACAAGGGTTCAGCATGCATCGTTTCCGGAGGTCATCGGTTTAACCTCCAACCAAATGTTTGTATATATTCATGTAAAAACTAAACAATATGTACAGCTAATTACAATTCATGATAATGTGTCCCTTAGCTCAAAGTTTTCTAACTGGTTAACTTTTTATATATTTAAATACATTACAAATATATTTTATATGCGTCACGATCTCGAGTTTTCTTCTTTGCTGTAGGGACAGACCAATAATTCTTAATTAAATGTCAGACACGGCATCTGAGTATGCATGTTATATTCTAAATAAGTATTTTGGTGAAGCTGCCACAGTAAGCACACATATTTTGTGTGTTAAAGGTTCATCAAGTTTGTCGGAAATTTTAAGGGATTCTCACAAAAAGTTACACCCAAGCCGAGTTTGCAAGTTAGTCTTCTTGTCCGTTTAGTTTTTAATAACTACATTTTAGATGCCTTATTTCACTTGTCAGACATTCCATGTTAAATATACAAAAAGATTTGATATTAAAATACAGTTTAAATTATGAACGAATATTTTTCGTGCCAAGGTAATGATGATATTAATAATTTACCGACATGGCTATTGTTCTGCATTTAGACTTCCATTATTTTGCAAACTCGTGTTTCATTACTATGGCAAGGTTGCTGAGCAGGCTATGATTTATTTTTCTATGTTTGGACGTGGATCTTTAAGTGACCTGTTAGTGCATTGTGTTAAAAAGCATCTCAATCGTAAACGTAATTTGGCAATTTTTTAATACTTTTAATCTTTTATTAAGTCCCTGTAGAAGAACAACACAGCTATGTTGAAGCTTTAGGAACCACTGTGACTACCCTTGTTAAAACAAATGTCCTTCAAATTGTAAATCCGAAGCTGTGGTCAGTTGAATCTAACAAGGAGACTAATGTATCGGCTGCACCTCCTAGAACAGGTGAAGCACCTGTACATGTCAATGTCTCGGAATCTGAAATGCAAATGCCAAAGGACGATATATGTGGTTAGTTACTTGAACTATCCTAATTCACTTCTTTCCTGCCTTGTGTGATTCACCATGCTAGAAGTAGTTTTCATTGACTTGTCTACAGATCGTCTCTTTTCTTATATGAGTTGTTATGCAGATCAGTAATGACGTTTTACTTATTTATTTGCTAATTCATATTACCAGGTACGTGGCTTTGAATCACACCAAATGTGTGGGCTAGTGATTATAACTTGTTTCCTAAACCGAAGTAGATGAAACGGGGTTCGGATATACAACTCGGAAGATAAAGTTCAGACATTCAACCACTGAACCGCCGCCTTGTATTTTAATAATAAGAGCTTAATATTGCTGATTATGCATAGATTCACCTTCTAAAGTTTATTTATACCAAATAATTGTTTTCAATTAGATTGTCATCAGGCTTTACTCTAATATACATGAATATTTATACGAAAATTTTAGACCAATCAAGGCTATTTGAGTCAATAATTATTGACTCATGTACGGTTGTTTTCGTGACTACTAGCCTACATGACATTAAGTATTGACCATGTTATTTCGGCTATAGAACTATTTTATTGATGAGATATTTTCTAAATATCGGCTATCGAGATGCTTCCTTACTTCCAAGCTGTTAACTGTTCAGATGTCTGGCGTTTAAACCGGGTTGGTGGGTACAGAGGATACATCTCCGGGAGTGGGAAAAACCTGATTCCAAATTAATAGTGCATATAAACTTCAGAGTTCTGAAGGAACAAATGGCGTATAAACCTATTGTTGGCCACCGGCTACCATTAATCAAGAGCTTCTAACGTTCCTCCTTTGTCTCGTGGATTAGACCTCTAGGTTAAAGGCTCGAGGAGTGACCCCCTAAGAAAAGCACCTGCTTTGGTTTGGGTGTCCGAGTAGTATCCAAGGCCGCACACAAATTTAATAGTAACTACTTTGTATGGCACATATATATTTTGGTGCCCCCTTATACTAATGTTTACGTGCTTGAATAAATAAATAATAAAGAATGAGTAATAAACTTACTAATGTTGTTAAGTAAAATTTATTTATTTCTAATTTAGAGGCATTACATAATTACATTTCCAGTGGATTTGTTAACTGGCCTATTGCAAATGAAAGAAATAATGAACCAGTGCGTAAACGTGCAAAACGTTATGATGAATCATCTGAGGTGATTTTATTAATTTTTCCATAAAGATTTCAACATAATCCTCTAAATGCTTTAAATTAATCCTAGATACACATTGTTGTAAGTAATGTAATTTGTCTGTACAGCAGTTGAGTAGTGGTTAAGGTATTCAGTCTCCAGTCTCTAGGCCCCATCCATCTACCTAGGCTTCGTCAGCTGGTTATTATTTCTAGTCCTGGCTGGAATATGGATGCTGCACTTGGTGAATAAGTTAGCCATCTTGGCTTGTGATGAGTATAGGTCGTCTAATTATCTCATCTAATCACATTTGAATAGTCGACTCACATTTATTCGATCAGTTGATTATTAATTCATAAATTGTGGCCGTACTTTGATTACAGGCTTATTTACTCTGTTTACAGTCACTTTGATATCTCAAAGAGTAGATGGATCAGGGTGTAAATCAGTCACTCATTGATCGTGAGTAGACTGTTGATTAAAATAATAAAATGAACTTGGAGGGTTAAAATCTTGTTTGAAAAAGGTAAACTAATGTACTTTTACTTGGAAAACTGTTGGAAATCACTAATCGTTATCGGTTAATACCTGATGAGTGAACAATGACTTTATGAATAAAAGTGTCATGTAATATTCTTCCTGATCGTTTTATTTATTCATTAAAAGATTCTGTAAGTAATTTTAGATTGAGAATTTGTATGGAGGGCATCAAACAAAGAAGTATATTTGTGAAAATTTCAGCAATAGAAATTGGAGATTAGACAAGACTGCTGGGGAGATTTTACAAAATCAAATTTCTATTTGTTGACCGTAAACCTGTTGTTACAGTTCTTTTTTAGTTAGTGTTTTTATTTGCAAGTTGTATTTATTACAGATTTCTCGCCATCATAACACTTTTAGAAACCAGGAGACAATAAATAACTGTTTCGTATGTGAATACTCAGCATTGTGCACTAATGACATCACCAGGAATCTAACCCAGAGCATCTAGCCATCCATCAATTCCTGGTTTTCAATATTTCCCCCAGCTGAGGTCAATTTTTTTCATACATACAACCTACAAATTGCATTGATCTCTACAAACCCTTTCAACTAATATTTTTTAATCGGTCATTTCAGCTAATCTTAAAAAATAAGATGATGTCTTTTGATTTTTTTTAACTTCAGTTAGTGAAATCTCTTAAATTGGTGGTCTGTCCAAATATTCAAACATTAGAGACAATGTGGAGAGATCGATTGATATGTCAGTTGGCAAGTGAAAAACTTGGTGAAGTAAGCTTTTTCTTGTTCATTTTATTTTTTTAGTACGTCTGTTGAATCGCTCCTCTTTTCTTTAGAGAGGGGGGATAGAGTACTTATAGATCATCTTTTCTTTTCTGATTTAGATATGCGGTGATATTCTGTCACATTTGTTATGTATTGCTACAGCTGCCAATAGGGGCACAGGAATCACCTCTCCTGAGTCAGGAGCTGTTTCACGTTCAGAGGTTGGTCTTCATATTTCACTTTTTTTCATGGTGTGGGTTATTAACAATAAATGATATACTTTATTCTATAGTTTTTTATATGTATATAAAGTTTCCTGAGTTTCATTCTTTCATGTGTAAACAGTAATATTTGAAGTATTGACGAGAAAAATTCAAGTTTACTCACTTTTCACCATTTGTGGTTCATCTCATTCTTTATTGAAATAATAAATACTATAACAAAATCATAATTTTTCCTGCGTAATTATGATTAGATTATTTTACTTGCCTTCTCTTAAATTTTCCAAATGAATAAGTTCTATTTGGCATATATTTTGTTTCAGTTAAAGTGATTACCACATCATATTATTCTAACGATACTATTTATCATCAGTCAGTCAGTCAGCTACAACGTAGGACCAGGCATATTTATGCATCGGTCCAAGTTGCCATACCTCGTTAGCACAACAAGATGAACACCGGATTCATAGAAATAGTTAATTTAGTGGTGGTAGTATATAAAAGATAGGTTGTATATAAGGATATAGTATAGGAAGGAGGGACGTTATGAAGCAATTTTAATCTTAAGGTTTAAGGGAAGATAAAGAGTGTATACACCTACGCCATTGTGATCGATTCTGAGCCATGTCACCTAGAGTCTCCAACCATTGGTTACGATAGTCACGCGGAATCCAACCAAGTAGTCTGCATCTGTCAACATGGCTTAGACTAGAAGTTAGTGACTTCGAGTACTGATGCCATGTTTTGGTTTGGCCTCCCCTAACTCTCTTCCAACCATCCCCTACACTAGTCAGCATAGCGCGTCGTGGTAATCGGTGTTCAGAATATTTATCATATGCAATATTTGATAAGAATCTTGGGTTCAAACGACCCAAGAATATAGAATACGACACAATTCTTGCTTTAAAAAAATGTCAAAATAGGTCATTATTAGGAAGCTTTTATGATATCAAGAAAAAGATAGCCCAATGAAAATTTTCATAGATACTGATCGCTTAATAAATTTAAGTAAACCAAGAAGATTCACAAAATAACATGGATTCATTTCAAGGTTTCTCTTTCGCTTCAAGCGACCCATAGTTACAGCTATATGATTTATAAACAAAGTTTTACACACATTAATCAGGAAAGTTAAGCTTAAAACGACAGAGAAGAAAACATAGACATGAAGAAAAAACATGTTGAACACAATAGTTAAGATTGTTTAGTATTTACATGTTAAAGAAAGTGTTTGACATCATAAATAATAATAAGATAACGAAAAAAGACATTTTTCAACAAGTGAATGATAATCAACCCAAATCATGAATGCCAATAAAATATTTTAAAATATACGATAATATGTAATTGACGACTACTGGAACAATGTAATTGTTTTGCTATGGTAACAAGAAGTTTTGCATACTTTATTTATGCGATGACCGAGGGGAAAGCGCTTAATAGTATTGGCCTTTGAAAAGCGAAGTAAAAGCGATGTTTGCTACTTCTTAGGATTAGGGGCACCTACGTTATGTCCACTGTCCATTAAATGTCTAGTGATTGCACTTGTAAACAGTCTACTTTTTTCAAACACAGCTTTCGGGGACTATGTTCAAAAACCTTGTAAATGTGCCACTGCCAGTCTTTCGTATTCATTTGTTGCTACAAGTACAATTAAATTCATAAATAAATTTGTAGGTGACTTTGGAAAGGTATTGACCAACTTTTGATTGGTTAAGAGAACATCCGGTGTTATATACTGGAAATGGTTGGGCTTCAGGGAAACTTTAGTTTTTCCTTAATCATTTCATCAATTTCAAACACAAGACTGATGAAGACAACTGTGAAGAAAAATCTGTCAATTAATATGTAATTAATGTGGATGTATCATAAACAACGGCTATCCTTAAGAAACTGCATCACTTTACATAGCTGAAGCCAACGACCAAATGACTTCATGAACTAAGACTATGTCTTGGGGTCTGTTCAGCATCATCCGTTTTTCAAAATAATTCTCCTAATCTTGATAACATAGAGTGATAAAACATGCAGTAGTTTTATTCATTATAAATAATGATTTGTCCTTCTCTTTCATTCTCTCTAATTTACTTATTTATTGCGACAGCTTTTGCGAAGTATGCGAACTGTACCGGATCATATATCCTCGTATATCTCCTTATTGATAGATGATGAGGTAATTATGGTATGCTTTTTTCCTACTATTAAATGTAAGCATTTTATTTGTCGGTGTTTTTTGTACGTGTGAGTGAATTTGTAGTACCTTAAGGTAATCGTGCACAAAATTAAACTCCATAATCAACACAATTATTTAGCTTTCGGATTTGTTGAAACGTTAATTACTATACTCTTCACGCAACCCATAATTGTGTTTCACAAAAATTTTAAAATATCTACCATCACTTTTTACATTTTCTTTGAATGTGTCAGGGTTATTTTCCCTCCACGTTATTTGAACATATAAAATTTATTACATTATGGTGCTTTATAGGCCCATGACCTCACTATCTATGGAGGAGTTTATATTATCTCGTAAAATTTTCCCATTGTTTTCTGTCTTTGTCAGTATAGTCGAAAGCCTTTGAGATTTAATCACTAAGGTATATCTGTAATCTTTAGGCTTTCTGTGGCGTTTTGAAGACTTAAACTTACATTAATAATTAATCATTCGAACTGTGGTTGACCCTCTTAAAAAATAGTCTTGCGTTTGAGTGGGTTTATTGATTTTTAGCAATCAGTGTAAATATCTCAATCGTAAATTAATTTAGTCGCTCTCTAGTGTACTCAGTAACAAAGTCTCAAACAATGACAGGTTCAAACCCAATATTAAACATTCACTTCTTTAAGACTCCACAGAGTGATTTATTCATAAAGTTCTTATTGTCTTTATAAACAATATCATATTGATTGATAATTTTCATCTTCAGGGTTAATGTGCTCAATAATTAGTACAAGATTGGTCAGTAATCAAGATGATAGTATCATCTACAATTCAATATAACTCTTACTTACGTATTCGCTTGCTTTAAAAGTTGTAAATTAGATAAAAGGGATAAATAACTAGTAAACTGTATCATTTAATCATCAAGAAGCGTTTTAATCAATGTCTTATCCTTATATTTTGATAACTGTATAGCTATTATTTATTTATTAATTTTTAAAGATTTCTTTTTTTTGTAGGTGAAATTTCTTTTACAACAACCTGGATTGGCTGGTTACATGTACACATGTCGTATCCCTTTTTATGGTCTTTGATTTTTAAACACAAACTGAGAATACTTACCGTTTTAAAGTCCCACAATCACATCATTTATATTGAGGTGAAATAAGCAAGTAGTAGAAATAGTAACTGTATTTTTAGTAGTAAAATGAATGAACGTTTGTCAGATAAAAGAAGTATAAAACAATTTTTCTAAGCTTTATGATCGAAGGGAAAACAAATGATGAATGCATGCACCGTTTAGCAACTATTTTCGAGAATATTTCCAACTGTTGGTCATATTAATTACGTGGACTCTAACTAGAGAAAATAGAAATAGAATTATTTGTACTTCATGTAGGATAATTTTTTTTAACTTACTTTAATTACTTATCCCTGTCACCGCTCTTGGGGTATATTAATCTGACCAGGATTCCTCAACCAAATTTATCCTAGGCTCTGCTTTCTAGTTGTTGTCAAGTGTAGTTCGTTCTTTTGATGTCATGACTTTATAAACTTATTACAAATTATGTAGTCGAGATCATGAGTCAATTGAAGCTAGACCACCATGGAAAACCCGGAAGCACTGGACGGCCGTTTCGTCCTATTATGGGGCTCCTCATCAGTGCTCATCCACGATCTCCACAAAACCCCTTCCGATTATTACAAATTGATCAGTCGTAACATTTCAGCTAAATATTCTTACTTGATTAATTATTGAGAAATTAATTTATCATTCTAATGTTTTCAGCGTACATTTGTTTTCTCTACATAGAAAGGTTAGCTATTTTAAGTGCATAAGTTTTGTTTATAGTTATCTTTTCCCATCAGTGAAAAATATTCATTTCAGAGAAAGAAATAAAAATATACTACTAATGTCAGTAGTGAAATATTCACTCAGATGTAAAAAAAAGATTTTAAGCATTATCTACCACACTCAATATACATTGGGGTGTTCAGTTTTTCACTCATATTATTGTAATAATCTCCTTAACATTCAATAATTTCAGCTTATAAATATGTCATTAAACAATTGTTTATCAAAAATGTGGAGTATATCATACAAGTCCTGTAAGTTGTTTTCAAATTTTATTTTTCAGTACTTTTATGGTTTTTGATTGAGATTATGAATCGGTCGATGTCAGACCACCATTGAAAACCTGGAAGCACTGGAAGGCTGTTTTGACTTAATATGGTACTCTTAAGCAGTGCGCATCCACACGGGATTCTAACCCAGGACCTTCGGTCTCACACTCAAACGCTTAACCCCTAAACCACTGAGCCAACATCCAACGGTGTTAATGTTTAATTTCACCCAATCCACGAATTGTGCGACCGTCTTCCGTTGTCTGAGGTAGATACCTGTCTCCACTTGACACGGATTAGCTCCACTAGTCACGGTTTCTCACTAGAACTCCGAGAATTCCCTCACAAAGCTAGTCACTAGTAAGTATAGGGTAATTAATGTGCGTAGCTAAATCGTATTGATAAACTTATCATAAAGTATTTCGAAACCGGATCTACAAACTATAACTTTTATTACTGAATTGCATAATGATAATAATGTCTAGGGATGTGTTACTTAAAATGTTGAATTACATCTTTGGATAATGCTTTAACATGTATAATCAACTTGGTATAGTTTAGAAGTTAAATCTCGTTAAATTTCTATCCTTTTAATTACTACTCACTGAACATTGAAATAATACTGGACCATAGTTTCTTATCGAATTCGAAGTTCTTTTAACCTACTGACCAGTTTAAAATGTTGATTTTTGTTTAGTCACTTGGGTCTTTGAAGCGCGTCGATAGGCCTCCAGTGAATATATCATTTATGTTGTTATAACTATGACGCATGTATTGACTCAATCCAAAATGTTTGTGGTACAATTACATGGCGACATCACACAAGTTCGAGATTCAGTCTACATTTTAATATATTTTGTTCTTGTCTATCGCTCATGATAATCGGTCTTACATTGTCTATAACTGGCTACCGGCCTTATACAAATTAACATTTTTTTCCGTTTGTATTTTGAAAATTAGCTTTGAAAGTAATGGGTTACGTATTTTCCGGTTTCTTCTGCTTGCTGGACCTTCAAATTTAGAAGAGGTGAATAAATACGAGTTTCGATACTCAACTTTTTAGTAGTTTCGATATGAGTACATATTTTCATTTTTCCTTTGCAATAAATTTTGGTGATAATCATTTTTCGTAAAGTAATCTTCACACATTCGTAAAATATCTTGTTTATGCTTACTTTTATTGATTGTGGTCGATTATTATCGTTTTGAAATATCTAATTTCCCTCAAACGCCCTAGTACGGCCGAGAGTTGGGAGGGCCCACCCTCTCTCTCTCGAAATGTTCTTACACGGCCACGCGTATACAGCCTCTGCCAGGGAAGTCCGACTCTTTACCTTCTCGTGGCGGGGTTGTTGTTTACGAAACTGAGAGGATGAAAAGTGAATGTTCGGCGCTTTAACCGGATTAGTGGACACGGCGAGTCTACCTAGGGGAGTTGGAAAACCCTGTTTCCAAACCGATGGTACACATGGGCTCCAGTATCCTGAGGGAACAAATGGCGTATGAATCAATCGTTCGTCACCGGCAACTATGGGACTGCATCTCCTCACGATGCTCTACTGCCTTGTGGATCATACCTTTAGGTCAAAGGCTCCGGGTGTGGTCCCTTAAGAAAACCACCTATTTCGGTCTGGGCACCCTGGCAGTATCATAGCCCTCACACAATTAAATGAAATGAGATTTGTGTGGTGCATATACATCTGGTGCCCCTTTGTACCAATATTTATATATTCAAATAAATAAATGTCCCATTTATTAGTTAAGCCCGTTTCATCGATAATAATTTTGACACAAATTCATCCATAGTGTCATAACGGTTATGCTGTTTTTATAGAAGCATCAAAATATCATTATTTGAGTTTGTCTTTGTTTAAATAGCACATAGTGAAATAACATTCACTCTTGTTGAACGATGTCTCTGTGGACACACTGATGTATGGCTTAAAGTGGAGTACTTAAATTTCTACTTAATTACCGAAATGTATTAAATTAACTGTTATTAGAAAATTAAAGTTACGTAGTACTAGGTACTTAATAGTATCACTTTTCATCTGTAACACGATTGAAACACTCTGAAATATTAATATTTCAACTGGGTTCACGTTTTATTAAACTCTCAATTATCGGAAAATGTAATATGCTTTGTTAGATCAATGAATTACCATCAGCATCAACGTATCCTTAACATAACACTAGCTATTATCAAATGATCAATTAATGCATGTTTATTTTTTATAGTTGACTATTTTAAACAAGATATTTTCATTTTGGTATAAATTGACTGCAATTACGTTAAAGGGAAAGCTGTAGTTTCACTGTTTTGATCATCACATCATTTCTAAATGGCTAAATTACTATTACTTACTTACTTACTTACTTACGCCTGTTACCCCTCGTCGAGGAGCATAGGCCGCTCACCAGCATTCTTCATCCAACTCTGTCCTGAGCCTTCCTTTCCAGTTATTTCCAGTTCACATTCATCCTTTTCATATCTGCTTCTATTTCCCGGCATAGTGTGTTCTTTGGCCTTCCTCTTTTCCGCTTCCCTTCCGGATTCCAAGTTAGGGATTGAGTCGTGATGCACATTGGTGATTTCCTTAATGTATGTCCGATCCACTTCCAACGTCTTTTCCTAATTTCCTCTTCAGCTGGAAGCTGGTTTGTCCTCTCCCATAAAACGCTGTTGCTGATAGTATCCGGCCAATAGATATTGAGTATTTTGCGTAGACAACTATTTATAAATACTTGTACCTTCCTGATGATGGTCGTAGTAGTTCTCCACGTTTCAGCTCCATACAGTAGGACTGTCTTCACGTTCGTATTAAAGATTCTGACCTTGAAATTGGTTGAGAGTTGTTTTGAGTTCCATATGTTCTTCAATTGTAAAGATGCTGCCCTTGCTTTGCCAATCCTCGCCTTTACATCTGCACCCGATCCTCCTTGTTTATCAACGATGCTCCCCAGGTACTTGAATGTTTCCATCTCTTCCAGAGTTTCGCCATCAAGTGTGATTGGGTTGGTGTTCTCCGTGTTGCATTTGAGAATCTTGCTTTTTCCTTTGTGAATGTGGAGGCCTATCGATGCGGAGGCTGCTGCTACATTTGCGGTCTTCATCTGCATTTGTTCGTGTGTATGAGAGAGGAGGGCCAGGTCATCTGCAAAGTCCAAATCATCTAATTGATTCTGAGAAGTCCATTGTATTCCGTATTTCCCTTCAGATGTCGAATTCTCCATAATCCAGTCAATCACTAGAAGAAAGAGGAAGAGGGAGAGTAGACAAACTTGTCTGACTCCGATCCTTAGTGGAAATGCATCTGTCAGCTGTCCTCCATGCATGACTTTGCACTGTAGTCCATCGTATGAGTTTTGGATAATGTTGACAATCTTTTCAGGAACTCCATAGTGTCGAAGAAGTTTCCACAATATTTTCCTGTCCACGCTGTCAAACGCCTTCTCATAGTCAATGAAGTTGACGTATAGTGATGAGTTCCACTCAACTGATTGTTCAACGATGATCCGTAGTGTCGCAATCTGGTCTGTGCACGACCTATCCTTACGGAATCCAGCCTGTTGATCCCTAAGTTCGGCGTCTACTGCGTCTTTCATCCGATTCAGCAGCACTCTGTTGAAAACTTTTCCTGGTACTGATAACAAACTGATGCCTCTGTAGTTTTCACATTTGCTCAGATCTCCTTTCTTTGGTATCTTGATGAGATATCCTTCTTTCCAGTCCATTGGCACTTGTTCCTCTTCCCAAATCTTCTTGAATAGAAGGTGAAGCATGTTTGCAGTTATTTCAATGTCTGACTTCAGTGCTTCTGCTGGTATATTGTCAGGTCCTGCCGCCTTCCCACTTTTGATTTGTCTGATGGCCATCTTGACTTCTTCGATCGTTGGTGGAGTGACATCTATAGGAAGGTCAGTGTGTGCTGCTTCGATGTTCGGTGGGTTCAATGGGGTTGGTCTATTCAGCAGTTCCTCGAAGTATTCTGCCCATCTTTTCCTCTGTTTATGAATCTCAGTGATTGTGTTTCCTTCTTTGTCATTGACTGGTCTCTCTGGTTTGCTATATCTTCCTGCCAATTTCTTCGTTGTATCATATAGTTGTTGCATATACCATCTCTTGCAGCTTTTTCCGCCGTTGTTGCTAGTTCTCCCATGTATTTCTGCTTGTCGGCTTTAATGCTTTTCTTCACTTCCCTGTTTGCTTCTGCGTAGTCTGCTTGTGCTTTGACTTTCTCTGCTCGTGTTCGGCTGTTGTTAATCGCTAGTTTCTTGTTCTTCCTTTCTTGAATTTTGTCCAGGGTTCCCATAGAGATCCATTCCTTATGATGATGCTTCTTAGGACCAAGAACCTGCCGACACGTTGAAGTTAGTGCTTCTTTTATCCCTTTCCAGTTGTCCTCCAAAGTAGTTTCTTGTTCTTTCAGTAGATCCTGTAGAGCTTGGAACCTGTTGTTGAGAGTTATCTTGAATTCGTGGAGCTTGTCAATATCTCGAAGGAAGGCTGTATTGAACCTTTGTAGTGCTGTTCGTCCAGTTGTCCAGTGTTTCTTTAGCTTCAGTCTCATCTTGGCCACAACCAGGTGGTGATCTGAAGCTATGTCAGCTCCTCTCCGGGTTCTCACATCTTCCATTGATCTTCGGAATTTTTTGTTGATACAGATGTGATCTATCTGGTTCTCTGTGGTTTGGTCCGGTGAGATCCATGTAGCTTTGTGTATGCGCTTGTGTGGGAATATTGTGCCGCCTATAACCAATTTGTTGAATGCACATAGGTTTGCAAGTCTCTCGCCATTTTCACTTCTCTCTCCTAGTCCATGTCGTCCAATTATATCTTCATATCCTGTGTTGTCCACTCCAACTTTAGCATTTAGATCTCCCATCAGAATGGTCAGGTCCTTTCGTGAGCACTTCGCTATAATTGATTGCAGCCTTTCATAGAACTGATCTTTATCATCGTCGTTGCTATCATTGGTGGGTGCATAACATTGGATAACGTTCATTGTGATCCCTTCCTTCTTTGTTCTGAATGATGCTTTGATTATCCTGGGTCCATGAGATTCCCATCCCACAAGTGCATTTCGTGCTTCTTTGGACAGAATTAGAGCAACTCCCTGAGTGTGTGGAGCATTTTCCCCTTCGTGACCGGAGTACAGCAGCATCTCTCCTGTACCTAGCCTTTGTTGTCCAGTTTGTGTCCAATGGGTTTCGCTGATTCCGAGTACTGCCAAGTTGTATCTCCTCATTTTCATTGCTATTTGGCTGGTCTTTCCTGTCTCCCACATTATCCGGACGTTCCATGTACCTATAAAGAGTGTTGCTCTGGTTGTTAGAAGGTGCATCGGCCTCGTGACTTATGAAGAATTTCGGCTTTCATCATGAGACGTCATAATTATTCCTTCAACTCCCAGGGCAGAGTTTAAATGGTTTGAATTATTTTTTCTGGTTAGCGTTTTTTTAGCGAGTTAGCTTTTCTACGGGATGGGGTCGCTAACCCCATGCCCAACCCTCCTCCTTTACCCGGGCTTGGGGCTATAAGGTATGATAATCCTTCATCACAGTTGAATGAAAGAGAACAGTTTCTTGATTCATTGACCATATTGCAATTAATGAACATGAAGCTTCATTTAGATTTCGCTTTGTAGTGTTTTCACTTAATGTTTTCTACTTTCCTAATTAATCATATTTTATTTTTGTATTGGTTGTTTGAATCTTCTCATTGATGTTTAGACTGCAGTTGATCAATCTCTTATTGGTATGTGTGCATCCTGTACGGATTGCCTCGATATTCTCTTAAGTCACAGGCATTATAAAGAGATATCGTATTATCGTTATTATTAATAATAATATTATTGTGTTGAATTTATTTTCATTTCTTACTCTTTATTTTAGATTTCTTTTGCAGATAATTTTCTAGAAATTAACTTTGTCTTTATTGTACAGTTAAATGTTGAATTTCCGTTTGTTTTGTTTTTCTCATTGTGTTCTCGATAGATTGAACGAAAAGTATTGCTTCCCCAAAGTGATTTCCGTCGAATACTACCACGTATGGTATCTATGGGATTTATTACAACAACTGTAAGTGTCATACTTTACATATTGATTTATGCATAGATGTTATCAATAGTTTTGTGAATATTGAGATGGTAGTGAATATTTATAGCTCAGGATAATGATTTCGAGTATGTTTCATTCTGCGAACCGGGTGGTTTGATCATGAAGCTTGCATTTTCTTTCTCAACAATACCATCAGTACAGACGTCAAGAAGCAATTAATTATTAGGATTTCTCCACAATATTGACTATCTGCTTGTTCTGTTGGCCGAGAAGAATTTGTTTGGTTGTTGTCCATAGATGTGTGTGGGCGTTGTTCGCATAGTTGTTTTGATTGTTTCCACCCATAACCTTGGTATTGTTTATCCTTTTCTTGACTTGTTGGTGGATTAGAATAATTTCAATGTCTATTGATTGATCTGTTACCAGAGTGCCATGCTTCTAGGAATTCACTAGCTTTCTTCGTATACCTTCTGTTCAGTATCTTGACATTTTCTCAATTGAAATCATGTTCATGGTTCCTCACGTATTGACTTGAAAGAAGCTATTTCGTGGCATTTAATTACTAGCCGATGTTCATGTAGATGTAGACGGAGCAGGTGGTCGCTTTGTTCTGCTTAGGAATTCTCGTAATTACTGAAATTGACGTTGTAGATGATATTTTTTTTTGATGTGCTGTAATTTAGCCTGTATAACCATTCATATTGATCTAATGGTCAAATCGTAAGTGTCATTACCAAGGTTTGACTTGATAATTTCGAATAAATTGAGTATTGAGTAGATTGTCATAAATAAATAATATATTTGTAATATTCCAATGAGTAGAAACTTAGATTTTCTGACTTTTCGTGACTCAGTGTAAGCCACTTCTGAAGATATTACAAACATTTTATTTATTTATTTATTTATAATGGTCAAATCGTTCGTATAAAATGTATTACAGATCCTTCAAACTATCGATTAGTCAACCTAACCACTAGAACTTGACCACCATCCTTAAAGACCTCTGGAGTCAATCCATTTGGACCAGCTGCTCTTCCTCCTTTCAGATTAGCTATAGCCTTTTGAACTTCGATTAGAGTTGGGGAGTCTGCTTCAGTGTTCCATTCAAACTGTTTGGGAATGGTAAGTAACTGTAAAGTAGCTGAAGGCCAGCTAAACTGTACTCAAAAGTGTTCCGCTCATCGTTCCAAATGTCTGGGCTGTGAGCAGATAAGAGTGTCGTCTTTTTCTGAGATTGTCTCGCTTACACTTGACTTCTTAATTCCGGTTTCTCTTATTAGTCTGAAGAGTTGTCTAGTGTTGCCTACAGCCGCTGTCTTATCCATTTCTTTTGCTTTCGTTGCCCGCCACTGATCACGGTCGTTCCGTAGACTTTTGGTTCACCTAGATCTGATTTGTTTTCTCCCTTCATCCTGTTCAGAGCCAGATGGGGTGAGTTTACGAGAATCTATCGGTGCGATAAATTTAGTAGAAATTCACTGGTTTTTTGTAACCATATGGTTCAAATCACTAATAAATGTCACTACTGTTTCCACAACTGTTCGTCTATCTTTCCAAGTGACATCTAGGACAGCCTCTTTTTCAGAACTGCTCAAGTTTCACGTTAGTTGTTCCTGGAATCTACTTTTGGCTTTCTCGTCCTCCAGTTCAATCCTAATGGGTCTTCTTAGTGTAGTTTTCCTGCGTCCAGTGAGGCGCAAACAAATGCGTGCTCGTATTAGAGCACGATCAGAATCTAAATATGTACTCCAGAACGAGCGGCAGTCTTCTACCGAGCCTCTCCAGCAATGATTGGTGACTATATGGTCTATTTAAATCCACCGTTGGTTTGGTGGAGGTGATTGCCATGTAAGACGATGTCTCTCCTTATGCTTGAAATTAGTGTTTGTTAAAATGAACGATTTTTCGTGCACAGTTGCAGCAAACGATCATCATTATCTGTTCGCTGAGCTGGAATACTAAACTACTCACCTAAATGTCTTTCTGTTTGGTTTAAGCTGGGCATTAAAGCCACCCGCTACGAGTACTATGTCTGAGTGCTTAGCTTTTTGAAGAATTTCAGAAAGCTAGTATAGGTGAGGCAGTAACACGTGATTTCAAGGTGTTTAATGCCTGCTGGCACTTCGTGGTCCACAAACATTTTCGTTCTTTATGCATCAGGCGATGTAAAGTTGCTGCCAAAGATGCGAAATCGCGTACAAAACGTCTATATTAGGAAGCGGGCGCCAGAAAGCTGCGAACATCATCGGCAGATTTCGGCTATGGCCAGTTAATAATGGCGCTTGCGTTTGCCTTATCTGGTCCTACTCTTTTTCCGTAGTGCGATGTCCCTAAAAAAGCACCTTTTTCTGCAAAAGTCGACATTTAAATGTTTTCACCTTCAAATCATGTTGCGTAATACAATTTATTAAAATCTAGTTCTATGGTATTGATGTATCGCTCTCACTTAGAGATATGAAGTTGTGTAGATGCATAACCTGCTGAATAGTTAGTTTTTGTTCTTGACAAAGATTATTTTTAAAGGCAATTGAATAGTTATGTATATATGTAAATATATTCCCTTTCTATGAATCTATAAATATATTAGGAGCTATCGCGAACAAAGGAATACACAGCGGACACTATCTTTTGTTTGTATTCGATCAATTTGTTGCAAGTTGCTCGACTGGTAATAGAACTTTCACAACATGAGGTTTTTCGTATCTCTTTGCGTCGTGATTATGAATTTTCACAGAAAAGGTATGCTATTTAATTTACTTTGTTGTGTCAATTATTTAAAACCTTTAACATGATATTACTCATTGCAGTGACATCTAATTTTCAGTCATTGATAATATCTTCATCTAAAAGAGACCGAAAGTCCTGGGTCTGAATTCCGTGTGCAGGGTCGTGAATGCACACTGCTGAGGAGTATCACACTAGCACAGAACGGCCATCTAGTGCTTCCAGGGTTTTGTTGGTGGCCCAACATTGATCGGTTCATGATCTTAATGAAACTTAACAATCTCTTCAATCCTATACTTACAATTTTGAAAATTGTTATCTCCAATATTCAGTCTTTGATATCGTTGACTTATCTATGAAATTGATAATCCTAGAAATTGAAATCATTGTCAGATATCTGTACATATTTTAGTCGTTTATATACTTCCCCTTTTCAGTCGTTTAATCGAACAACGTTATCGTATTGAAACTCTTATCCTGCAACATCAGACTAAGTTGAATGAATGCAACGAATCATCGTCTAGTGCATCTCTTAATGATTCGAATGATTCTGAATCACAACACAAAGAAAGTATAGAATCTTTGAAATCTTCAATAACACCTGCTGAACTGAACCAATTAACAGTTTTATCAAATAAATTATCTAAGTAAGAATTATTTCCAAATTTGTTCATTGTTGATGTCTTTTATAGTGTTTTGTTGCATGGTTTGTTCTCAGTTTATTTTAACTCAATTTATTTTATTTCTCCTATGTGTGTTTTGTTGTTTGATGTTGCGTTCAATTATTTCATTATGAAATTATATTTTAATACTTCTTTGAAATACAGATTTGTCTTAATAGCATCAAACATATTTTTGTTAAATCTTCAGTGACATATGTCTTTTATTCGTTTATTTATTTAAACACATAAATATTGATACAAGGAAGCACCAGATACATATGCGCCGCACAAATCTGATTTGATTTGTGTGAGGGCTGTGATACTGCTCAAGTGCCCAGACCGAAGTAGGTGGTTTTCTTAAGGGACCACACCCGGAGCCTTTGACTTAAAAGTCTGATCCACAAGGCAGTGGAGCATCGTGAGGAGATGCAGTTCCATGGTAACCGGTGACGAACGATTGATTCATACTCCATTTGTTCCTTCAGGATACTAGAGCCCATGTGCACCATTGGTTTGGAATCAGGGTTTTCCAACTCCCCTAGGTGGACTTTCCGTGTCCACCAACCCGGTTAAAGCGCCGGACATCCGCTTTTCATCCTCTCAATTTCGTTAACAACACTCCCGCCACGAGAAGGCAGTGAGTAGGACTTCCTTGGTAGTGGCTGTATACGCGTGGCCGTGTAAGAACATTTCGAGAGAGAGGGCGGGCCCTCCCCACTCTCGGCTGTAACAGGGGACTCATACCACTTGACCAATGTTAGTAGATAAGACATACATAAGCTTTTTTAGGAGGCTTTGTTGTCGAATAAATATACTTCTAGTTCGTGCGTATTTTGTAAGTAGACGTATTTATGGAAGCATGATTCTGCGATATAATCATTTTTTCTAGGTTGTATGCGTGGTATAGTCAGTTGCTGAGTTTATTCTTGCCTAATCACTTACTCATGTTACTCTTCGTAGTTGAGCGTAGATCGCTCACCAAGATCCTCAACCCAACTCTGTCCTGGACAATCCTTTCCAGTTCCTGTTCGTTCTTTCCGTGTTTGCTTCCAATTCTCGACACGGTGTGTTCCTTGGTCTTCCTCTTTTCCATTTTCCTTCAGGATTTCAATATAGCGCTTGCCTCGTGATGCAGTTTGATTTCCGTAACGTATGCACTATCTACCTCCATTGCCTTTTCCTAATATCCTCTTAAGCTGGAAGCTGGTTTGTCCTCTGCCACAGCAGGCTGTTGCCGATGGTATCTGGTCAATGGACATTGAGTATCTTGCGTAGAAAGTAGTTTATAAGTACTTGTACTTTTTATGTCATTCTACTGCAGTAGTATTTCTGTAAAAGTATCACCAAGAATGAACCTTAGTTGATTTCCCTTAGCCAGTTAATCAATCTGTTTTTTTCGAAGTTGGAAATTTATAGACACAAATACTTCTTTAAATGGATGGCCTAGAAGTCATTTTACTGGTAGGTAATTTCTCGCATTCTTTTAACTGCGACGTTGATCAATATTATCACAATACATTTAATAACGTTTACAGATATACATGAAATATTTATACTGTTCATTTTTACACAACCAAGAAATGAAATCATTAGCGAACCTCTTGGTTTTCGTTTTTTTTATTGACAAATTCATTCGTTATCTTTGATTTTAATTTCGTTTCATTTTTTAGGTTAATTAACTGTGAGTACAAATGTCATACAGCATGGTTTGTAGCCGATCTTTTTCTTCGTTTACATTCTTAATTAGATTAAACATAAAAATCTATGTCCTTCATTGTATGTAAATAATTTCTATGCTAAGTTACCCATGGTTTCGTGATACACAGAATATAAATGAATCTTGTAACTTTTTCGTAATCTCAAAATACATATTACTGTTTTAGGAAATGACGTTTTCGTTTACCATTACTTTTGTGGCGGGTACATTGTATTTATTCAAATAAGGCATTGAAATAACTGCATTGATGTCATCTTTTTCTGTGTAAACGGTCGAATAAGGATAGCTTTTTCTGTGGCGTTTGGTGTTCACATAGGCCCATTAAAATCTGAAGCTGCACAAGTAATTTTAGATCGTGAATTTGACCAACAAAAACGTCGAAACTATTTAAAACAGCTAAAATTAAAGTTATCCATATGTGTTTAAGTGCAGTGTTTTGGGATCTAAATAAACGTAAAGGACTTAGGTTTATGGTACTATAGATTTATTTGCAGAAATGTCTATAAGCTCGACATAGAGGTCTCGCTAGAACTATGTCTTTTTGAGATGAAAGGGATTTGCTGTTGTTAAATGATCGATAACTATACAAACAACTTAGGTGTATTTTATCTAAATTGTACAATTAACAGTGAGTATGAATTTTCCAAGTGTTATAAACGGTAGGATACTTGTTATAACGCTAGGGTTTCTTGTTATAACAGTCCTTTCACTTTTTACACGTATGTGGGACATTAATTTACCTTAGACGAATACCTACGCTAGATTTTCACTCTGTGTCTTTTCTACAGGACTTAAACACAACTAAGATCAAGAACATGAGATTAGCCTGACTAGAACGTCGATATATTTCCACACCAAGATTCGACAACAAGGAGCAGTCAGTGCATAATAAGGATAGGGTAATATATAACACATGTCTGACTCAACGAAACAACCAATCATTCTCGCTCACGCATCACTAAGGTTTATTGAGTGGTCACAATTTAGACGCAGTTGGAGATTTATCTTGATCTCTTAAAAAACAATCTAAAGAATAATGAGATAAATATGCTGTTTTACGTGTGAAGGTTTCTGAGCGTATGGTGTATATATGTGCCTGGTCGTACGTTGTAGCTGACTGACTGACTGAGATATAGAAATTGCATGATGTCAGTTGGAGCGGTCGTTTTTCTATTTATAAGGAAATTTGTGTCGAACATATTTTTATGAAAGGGAAAGTAACTTTTAGGGTGGTTTGTGACTATTCAATATGTGTAAAGTTTTATGAAAATACTTGTTACCAAGATTATCTTTCATGAAAGACTTTTATTATGCTGTCCGTATACATCGTATCTTCTGTAAATTGCTGGTATTTATTTTTACTTTAACTTAGTTATTAAGTGGAGTGATGAACTCCTTTCACAAGGGTTTCTTGTTGATAGATCATCTTGGAGTCCCGCCCATGTTTTGTCATTTCGACATTATGAATGCCAATACCTTGCTTCCAACTTCAAGTGAGAAGTTTACTGCTAGGTGTCAGTTTTTAAATGTCTTTGAAATATGATTCAAAACATATTTTCGCGAATAGTAAAAATATACACGTAACTTTTATACGAGTGAAAGTTGTCGATAGTAGTTTTATCTCGATCGTTTTCCAAACTGGCCTTGAAAAGGTATGCTAGTAATGTGCCATGAGGGGATCACATAGCTATGCCATCCCTTTTGCGGATGAATTATTTCTTTGAATGTAAATTGTACAAGTGCATCGTAATTGTAGTTCCTTCAAATAAGCTGGTATTCTGATATTATTTCCATTATTATTTATGTATTCGCAGATAAAACTGGTGGTCTCTGTGAGTGGAACATTAGGGAAGTGTTTCGAAAACAAGGGAAAGGATAACTTTATTATTTACGTTCATTTCTTTTATGTATTCAATGAATTCAAGAGTATCATATTAGAAGTGAATACAAATACGTCTTCTTATAGGTTCTAGGACATCTGCCAGCCAATTTGCTATAGAAAGGTAAGGGGGTTCGAGCATATGAAGGATTTATCAGAGAAGTAGACTAGGTTTGTATATTTTAGGCAAACCATGAAGTCGTGGTATCATCGATAACCTTGGTAGATATCTTCGTTAACTGCATGATCATTTTTCATTTTCTTAAGAACTTCGTTCAGCTAATATTTATCACTTTGGTCTTGTTCTTTATAGTAATTAGTTTGGAGGATTTGATGTCATCTCTTAATAACTTTTCGGTAGGATTAAACTATACTGCCGAACCAATCAGAAGCTTTCGCGGGTTTTCAAGGTCACGGCGCTAAGTTTGGTACCTGATGCTTACGTACGGTCGGTTTACAGCGGATTTTAGGAAAGACGTGATAATTTGGCGTCTACAATAGCAGTGATCATAAGATTTTGGCGCGAAATTCAATTATCCATTTGGATGAATAGAGTTTCGGCATTATAGCTGATGTCAGTTCGTGATGAAAACCCTAAGTATAATTCCTAGCCTTAATCATGAACTGTAAATCATAATTTGAATTCTTCACACAGGTTTATAACCCTCATTTAGTGTTAGTTATTATGTTGACACTCTCAGAGTCACTCTAGCGTCGCTCAAAGGTTGTCCATAACTTATAGTCTCACCCATAACCCTAAACCCTACACCTAAACCTTAACCCTAACCCGTAAACCATACCAATATACTAACATTATTGAAGCTATGTGGTCGAGGCTAAAAGAATTTTTGAGACCTTATCATGGTTTCAGAGGTCGACTACTATGGAGCCATATGGATGTGTTCCTGTACCGTATGCACTATGATTTTAGAACTTCTGAACCTATATCTGACATTGAGAAGTTTTTGACCCATGTAAAAGAAGTGTTTCCACTTTAATTCTTTGGTTTTGTATAATATATTTTTACTGTATACTAACCGTCTTCTGATTGGCTAATATTTCTCAAGGTCATTTAAGATTCGTTCAAAGGTCGGCAGTATAGTTTAATCTTACCAACTTTTCATTTCTTTGACACAGATCGTACCGTCTAACCGCACTGAACTTGCACCTTTATCTGTTTGTGCTATAGTCAAGCCTCTGTTTCTTTCAAAAAATAGTTTCAGTCGATTATTATGCTCTTTCATTAGAGGACTTTAGCCTGTTTCATTTGTGCTAATATACTGGTCGCAGTTTTCGAGAACAGTGGGTCCCAAACTTTAAAATTGCAGACAAGAGACTGTTTGATCCAATTCTCCAATTGAGAATTATTGTGAATTTGGTTAATTTTCTCATTTATCTCGATATTTTGAAGATTTAAAGTAAACAGTAGTTAGAGGCTATATAAATGCAAAAGAATTTGGATGTAACACAGTATTGTAGACTGAATGTGCGTAGGTCCAAAATAACTTGTCTCGATACCCATCATGGACTTGTAGTGACCGGCCAGTCTCGATAAGAACACGATTGGAATAACAGAAACAATTACTATTATTGCAACCAATTGTACCAGAGATCGTTTTACTGTATTTGTTTAACTGTATCAGTTTCACTTCTTGTTTCGCTCTCCGCCTGGTTTGGTTCGAACTTGCTCACGCACTGCCCATTTTGCCTGTACTCTTTGGCACGTCTCGGTATTATTTCGATACCACGAGATCGCCAATAAATATACCTGATCTGGATTAATAAAGCCTTCTGATTTACGAGCTATCAAAGGAACCAAGTCGTTTTTGGGCGCGTAATCGAATTGTAGTGGTGATCATAGTCCGTCCTCGACTCGACATCCACTATAAACTGGTGAGCCGTATTTTGGAACACGCAAAATATCTGGTGAACTACAAACTGGTGAGCCGTATTTGGAACACCCACAACATTTGGTGAACCACAACTGGTAACCCAATTCATCGAGCACAGTTCAAACTTGGCCATTTTTCCAACCCAGATCAATTCGGTGAGTCTGTTTATCTATCTACTTCTGTTGCACATATTCGTATTGGTATTTTCAATATATAATATCTTGGCAACTTACTATGGTGGATAACGATAAGAATAGTATAAATATTATAGACTCCGAGGTACAGGCTATTAATTTTCGACCGGTTCCTTTCATCCCTCATGATCGAGAAATCTGGTTCGCGGCACTGGAATCTCAATTTGAGATCCGCCGCATAACCAATCAAAGGCAGAAGTACGCCTACGCTTTGGAATCATTGCCCGGGGACCATTTGACCGCTGTTCGTGAGGTTGTCCTCAATCCCAACGTTCCAAACGTTTACGACCGTCTTAAGGATGCCATCCTTCGACATTTCCTCCCATCAAGAGAGGAACGATTGAGGATTCTATTAGCACGTCACCCTATGGGTGATGCTAAGCCGAGCCACCACCTCACGCGCCTGCAATCCCTTGCAGGAATTTCGACAGCCGACTCCGAAATAGTCAAAGAGTTATGGCTCGAGGTATTACCAGCGAGTATCCTACCAACTCTTACGGCCCTGCTCGAAGACACCCCACTCAACAAGGTGGCCCTCATAGCAGACAAAATTCTAGCACGAACTAGCGCCAAAGACAACTATATTGTTGCCTCTACTTCTCGTTCAAACATGGATTTCGATGCTAGACGACCTTCGGCTCATGGGGATAGGGATAAGTGTATCTATACTCGTCTCAGTTTCCGAGACCGCTCAAATGTGCCAGCCCCCACACGTCCCCCGACCCAGGTCACAATCTCGTAAGGCCGTAACGACTCACCCCAAGCGGGCATCTTCCAAGCCACGCCAAAAGGCGGTTTCGGAAGCGAGTCCGAGTTGGTGCTGGTTCCACCGTGCCTTCGGGGCCGGTGCCCGTCATTGTCGAGCTCCCTGCTCATACAAGGCGGGAACTTCCCGAGCCGGTGAGTAAATACGGCCGTACTCACCGGCCCTTCACCTCAGTTTGACCGTTTATTTTACGTGCACGATTATCGCACTAACGCTAGGTACCTTGTGGATACAGGCACCCAAGTTTCTGTCGTACTTATCAGTAACAGTAAGTCTCAAGCTACGATGCTTCGACTACGCGCTGCGGATGACTCAGTCATTCCTAACTATGGTACACGACAAGTTACGGTCAATCTGAGCAAACAGCCTTACGAAGGCCCTTTTCACGTGATTTCCCGTCACGAAAAGACCTTCAAGGTTGATCGACATGGCCGCGCCGAAGTAGTCAGCATTGATTGTCTCATGCCAGCACACGTCGATGACAGTGCTATACCTGATTAGCCGAGACCCAATGCTAGACCCATCAAAGCTTCAAGCGGGATCTCTACATCTACTTCGGATCCCACGCTAGATGCACCTGAGACCTCATTCTCACGTCCCAGTCAACAGCACGTGTCATCTGCCCCGTCTACGGACGAGACTTCCGTCTCACGTCCAGACCAGCAGACCACACCGACCTTGACTGCGGATGAGACTGCAGGCTCACGAGGTTCGAACGAGACTACCGTCTCATGTTCCGGTCGCCGAGTACACCTACCCGTACGCTTTCTCGACTAACCTCATAACCAACTGCGGATACAGTATAGGACCCTACCCCTATACTACACGAATGCTACACTTTTCTCTTTCATTTTTCTTGTCTACCCCGAGCCTACGCCTCCGACCATCGCTGTTTTGGTATCGTCGACTTCAGTCAATCTTGGCGAAAGCTGGCCTGATCACCCACGCTCTAGTCAACGCACTCAGTCGATCTCTCTGGCTCCAATACGTATGGTATACATTTGGTCCCGAACTTGGTTATTCTGGTCGCATCTGGTTCCTTGGCCCAATCTGGTTTCGTCCTACGTCTGCAGCGTTTCTGGTCCGGACCTCTACGAAAGCAATCTTCAGATTCTGGATACAAACCACTCTGGTGTAGCATGCTAATCCAAGCAATCAATACAGTACGTTCCTTCTAGTACCGTTCTACGTCAAAGACTTTTGGTGGCAACTCGGGGATCAACGATCACTTCCTGTTCTGCCAACGCCTTCGTCCTACAATTGCACGTTTCGCGATCAGTCCCACGAACGAAACCACTACGTATCGAAAGTGTAAACCCTTTCTAGCGGGGGGCTCCTGTAGTGACCGGCCAGTCTCGATAAGAACACGATTGGAATAACAGAAACAATTACTATTATTGCAACCAATTGTACCAGAGATCGTTTTACTGTATTTGTTTAACTGTATCAGTTTCACTTCTTGTTTCGCTCTCCGCCTGGTTTGGTTCGAACTTGCTCACGCACTGCCCATTTTGCCTGTACTCTTTGGCACGTCTCGGTATTATTTCGATACCACGAGATCGCCAATAAATATACCTGATCTGGATTAATAAAGCCTTCTGATTTACGAGCTATCAAAGGAACCAAGTCGTTTTTGGGCGCGTAATCGAATTGTAGTGGTGATCATAGTCCGTCCTCGACTCGACATCCACTATAGACTAAACTAACAATCTAAACATAATCTAAAATTGTAAGAAATTTATAGTCCAAGCACGCCGTAAATTTCTGGCGTTTGTATTTTTTTGTTTGACCATGGGATCGAGCAAAGGAAATTAGGCAGGCATTGGTCAAGTAAGAAAAATATTGCAGTTGATAGTTTCCGACGCAAAATTATGTATGGAGTGGTTAAGCAGTGTTATATCTTGTGGGTTTGTGCCCTATTAATATATGACGTGACGATGACGCCAACCAGAGTACAGTGAATTATTCGATCGGACAATTAACACACAAAACCTATACGAGCAGTCTAAGGTCCTCATTGGTCCTTGCGTCCCGCTCAGCCCTGTCTGTCAAATCCAAAACACCAATAACTGCCTCTGAGACATAAATCATGTAGTTCGGACATATCGGGTTTATGTACAAACCAAATAGACCACGTTGTACCATAAAATAATTAATAACATTCGCACAAGATTTAGCCAATCTTTCCTACCTCTTCTCGTCTGACTTCTGATTTCTATCGGGCATAAGAAGGTTTCGAATATAGAAGGTACTACTGGCCGCTTGTTGTAAAACTAGAATACCAGTCGTATCCTCAATTCTGTTCCTTAAGTTAGCCTACCAAAAAAATTGCAATTGGAAATCAGCACATACGGACAGGATACCGACATAAAAATCAACTTTATAGTCTAAACCAAAGATAATATTATCAGGATTTCTACAATATTGTTTGCTGTCCTATTTTTAAACATAAAATACTTGTACTATCCATATGTTAAGCCATTACCTAACGGCTATTTATATTCAGCTTACGGTAACTTGGTAATGTATCTTTATACTAAATCATTCTGTTTTATTATAATCTCACTGTGTATACCTCTTGAATACCTGCATGGATTTTCATTTGAAGCGCGCTAAGAATAAAAGTAGACACTCGAATTATCACATGTATTTACGGGTCAGTTGCCGATGCCTTCTTTTTGACTTTCTTAGTTTATAAATACCTGGAGGATTCTTATTATTCTTTAGGTAACCTTCGGTGCACTACAGTCCCAGTCTATTTGGTATTGAACCAACGTCACATCGATTCTGGTGAGGGAGGAGTATAGCGGCATTTATTTCCAACCTTTCCGTCTTTAAAGCCAAGCGTGTAATTACTGGGGAATTTACATTTAACATGTAACACTAAGAGAAAGTCAGCGGAGGTGAGGTGAGAGGGAGGAATCGAAATGGCATGGATCCGTCATGCTGGCGTGGTCAGTCTTCATAAACTCTTGTTTCTTATATCAAATATACTATCCCCTTACTAGCTCAGATGTGTTCTTGGGGAACATTATATATCATGTTGCTGGTTGTCACGTAGGACGAGTCCGTTTGGGTAATGATGTGATTTACACCTAAGATTTTATAGATTCGGTGGTCACATCATAAAAAATTTACCATTTCGGGAATGGGTCAATTATTGTGGTATTATTAATAACGAACTAGACGATAACTTTACATGTGTTTATGTAGTAGATTAACTGGAAGCACATAAGTGCAACCATGAAAAGTGGTGAGTCATTGATCAACTTTTCGTCTGGGTTTTGAGAGCCAGTGGTTTCTGTTTAAATCAGTAGAGGTCGTACGCCACAGATCGAGCTGAAGGTAGCATGATGAAAATGGCTCTACAGGATGATAAACGGCTGTACGTAAGTTAAATAACTGAACCGAAAAGTAATGGACAGAACATAAGAAACCAGGATTGTCACCCCGGACTCACCTCTATTATATTGGTGCAAGGCGCTGCCACTTTTGGGGCTGAGACAACGCTGTCGTTTTCAGTTTGTAAGAGATTCTCTTGACTGTGTAAACTGATGATTCGTGCTAATGATTGTGTCGTCATATTGCTAGCTGACGTAGGCTGTTTTATATCGTCAAGTATGTGAAAAGCTGATTTATGTGCCGAACTCATTTGTTAGATTGCAGCCACGAGGAAAAGATACTTCATAAAATACAGAAAGTACGACGTTCAAGCTGAATGAATGCAGTAGTCCAGATGTATTGTAATGTCTTGGCAAAATGACATCGTTCTTATATATATTGCTGGTTATTCTGAATGTTAGTTTCGGTAATCATAATGCAACAGTCGGATGCATAAATACAGACATATAAAAAATTATGGTACATGAAGAATTTCACATGTCGTTTCGATACTTCTCAAACCCGTAGTGCATGTAAGTAAGCTGAAAACGGAGTGAAGATGACTGACGTGCAATAGCCAAGTTGAGTCATGCATTGTTGTATGAGATAACATTAAATATGCAGCGGTAAAAAGTTACCCAAAGCAATAGCTCTGTTTGTCTTCGACATTTGGTGCTGAACTCATTAGCTTTTACGGAATTAACTAACTGAAGGCTCTCGTCACTCATCCGCACCAGATCACGCATAAGTATGCCGTGCTACACATCTCCTACAATATCTAGCCGGCCTGGATTGATCACTTCTCGATATATCGATGGGCTATCAAACATTTCTTCGAACCTCTTAGCTTCTGACCTTTGATTTGGCCGGGTTGCCACATTCAGATTATAGGTGTTATCCGTTAACGCGTTGCCAAACTCCGGGTATTTATGGCATTTTTTGATGCGAAGTGGATAACAAACATTAGTAAGAATGATAAACATCAATGTAACCAAGGTTTGGAAGCTTCATAAAACGTGACCGTATCGTAAACAGTCAATAGGGAAAGCTCATTATTTCGTAATATATCTAGTAACATAATAATTACGTCAATATGACGAATTATTTAGTTAAGATTTAAACTGAGACTGCTTGTGTTTATGCAATAGGTTTTTCCACAGTAACGTCGACCTATGATGCATAAACATACATGATTTCGACCAAAAGATGACGGAAATAGGGTTAAATGGCCCATAGAGAAGATAGAAAGGTAAGCATATGACTTTGAAAGTAGATAATGATACAAAATGATGACTATCTATTAAGGATAGAATTAGACGACTCAACCTATTTCTTCTATTATAATGTTAATCTTGTAGAATATCAAAGTAGATGATCTCTGTCAAATTATTAGGGGCCTACTCTGGTTAGGTGGGAACGATGTGATGAATCAGCTGACTTCGAAGTCACACCTCGCAGTCAGTATCTAACGTGGATTACCCCTTCGACATATTAAAATACTGTGGCTGCTTTGAAGATTGTATAACACAAAAGACGCTTTTACGTATGTATATTGGTAACAATGAGTACAGATTTGTTGGTAAGATAACCACCACACGGGCCGGCCTATGGTGTACGATTTACTGATGCGCGTTTATTGTCCTTGACCTTGAAAGCGATCGGTGATCTATCCGATATTCAGTGACGAAACTACCGAATGATTTGGCTAGGCCTCAGTAACATTTTACAGCCCCTACAGTCTAAGGTTTAGATTATACTGGTTTTTTATATTTTACCGACTTTTGCAAACAGAAATCAGGACTTTTCAGCACAGCGTACCGTGACTATTGACGTACATCACTTGATTTCCTATGGTAATCTCTGTAGACGTTTTCTACTTTCTTACATTAAAAATATTCTCAGCGGATATTAAGACTGAGAAAGGAAGTTAAGGAGTTTGGTTTAAATTTATTAAGGAGCAAGAGAGACACTGAGACATTACACTACTCAAACTTGTTAGAAAGGCCAATGCATATTAGGCTATCTTCACCGAAATTGGACCACAGGTTCTCCAAAATCTTTCCTTATTCTTCGCTACTCAAAATAGATGAATGCTGTATGCCTTGTGTCGGAGAATCTGACGTAATGATATTTTATGTTTCGCTTCATTTTGACCTTGAGTTTGTTTGAACACGTAAGACAGAACTATTTACTTAGTTGCGCGTCAATTAAGTTTAATCATGTGTTATCCAGATTCAGGTAAATTGATGGTCATCTAGTTATAAGAACATCACAGTGGTTTAACAGACAAAAAGCATATATGTTTCAAACAATTGGGCACTCGAAAAACTTAAAATTATCACATAATGCACAAATGTTTCATTCATATTTAAATTTTATTAATTAAGTTCAAAATGATTATTTAACCGTCATAATAAGGCAGCTATCAATTTATAGTTTGTTTTCTTATTGGGATGTTCTAATCTTATTATTATTTGTGCCAAATGAATGCGACGAAGTGTGAAGAAGATATTACCTGTAAGTATTCTATTTATTGATGAAATGATTCTTGAAATTCTTCATATTATACCTTATTATCCGTTGCACGGTTTTATCTATTTTGCCTGCAGGAAGTATGTCTCTTTCAAGATTTTTGAAACACAAAACTTGGGCAATATGTTAATATGTCATGTTTTTTGATAACTTGTTTACCACTCAAATCGCCCTAGTTTATGCGCTATGTATGCATGAATTTTGAAGATCACTTTTCTATATCAGCAATAAGGAAAATCTGAAGTGAATTACTAATTCGTTAACTGTAGTTTCCCCTCACGCAGAAATGCTACGCATAGTAGTGACTCTTTTACGACGTTAAATTTCTCCTTAGACTGAAGAAATAATGACTTTATCTTTGTAAACACAATAGTTATTTGAAAAATAGTAATAACACTGGTCAACCGAGTGTCATCGGTTCAAGCTTAAAATATTCAAAGATTTGTTGTGTACTTATTGTTTCAAACATTTATGTCATAGTTAGATTTAGTTTTGAATATACATGTATGGAAGACTGTCTTATTTGATGGAGTACTTAAGAAGAGAACTGGTTAGGACTGTATCGTTGACGAAACACCTTGAAACTGTTCATAATGACACAGATGTACCCACTATCTTGCTCTAAATCTCGGATTTATTTATTTACACTTTTTCATCCTATTTTTCTGGGTGAATTTCTGAATCTGTAATATTTCTATTCGTCTTTGATGTTAAATTATTCCGATTTCTTTTGTCATACATTTTGTGACTTTCGTGTGCAAATGTGCCGTGCTAACTAAGCGAAAGAATACTTATTACTCTATGCTGATGATGGTTGAATATTTTAACTTTTTGGAATGATATGAAGCTATTATTTCATGTTCTACATCCGAATGTTGGTCATCCCTCACATTGTCTTATGATGAAAAACTAGCCACACCTAAAGTCTTCACTTATTATATTTAGGAACAATATTGTGGAGTGAATTCGAAGCTAAGAGGAGTTTTACAAATGGCATACAGGCATTAGCAAAACGTGTCTGCTATCTGTTATTGGTCAGAATTTAGTATCGAAAATTGCTTGTTAAATATCATACTTACTGATTGTTGGTGTTGAAAGGATTCAGAACAAGTTGTATTTGTTTGCTTTCATAACTTCACTATGAAGTGCGTATAAACACAACTCACGCGCGTTTGCAAATAAACTTAATGTTCTCACGTATCATAGGAGTTAGTGTTACTTAAAAGTACGAAATATACAATTAGCTGTTTGACATCTTTAAATAACACAAATAGTTTGATGTTTTTTGGTGCGTTCGATCACAGCCATAATCAGTGTTAGAACTAACCTTTGATTGCTGATATCAGATTAAAGAGGTTGTTCACTTCATCAAGGCTGTTGTAAAAGGAATCGATTTAACAATTAAACTTAAATATTTGCACAAAGGTTATAAGCAGTACGAAAAATACCAGCTCTTACTATAGAATTGTAAACAACACAGGATGATATGTACTAAAGTAGTTTTCTGAACTGAAAAACGTTTGGAGACTTTAAAGCGGGTTGATTAATTGTAGATAAATCCTTAAAGTTCATAGCTTTTGCCCTGGCTCAGGTACGCATTTTCAAAGATAAGGTGGGATATTCTATCGGTCAATTAATTGGTAAGAAACCTCTATCTATCTTACAGTGTGCTACAAATTACCTCATAACCTACAAATATTACTGAGGATTTTAGTGCATCCAAATTTTGACTTGAATAACACTCCGAACTAGTAATTATGAACAAATCAATAATATGTCCTCGGTGAAGTGGCTTAAAATTCGTTTCATTGGCGAATATCTATTCATTATTCTGCTCTTTACATTCTTCTCTTTTATCTGATCGTTTCAAACTCTGTTTTCTACGTTAAGTTGTACACAAATATCATTGTTATCTTTTTCGTTTCTTTGCTTCTCATCTTGTTAGAGTATTTTTTGTTGTGCATATGGGACGAATATTAATGTGAACTTACACACATATATGCCGAATCCCACTTAGTTTATGAATAAAAACGTTGTCAATAAACATGAATTATACTCAGAAAAAATATTTAATGTCGGCTTTTGTTAGAATATGTATTCATCTTGACCATGGTGACGTGTTTATCTTTATTTTATTCAGTCATTTCACATTTATATGTAAAGGTATCTATTGAACGATACATGGGAAGCAGTATGCAGTTTATGCTATTACTTACATGCCACTTAAGTATTATATTGAAGATAAAAATTTGTAGTTGTTAAAATAATTCTACACTAACCAGGCTGCTGAATAGCTGTTTTGAATCATTATTATTACATCTACTCTATCATACATTAAACGAGCATCTGGTCTTGTGATTTTGAATGTTTCAATTTGTCAATGTTATTTAGTGTCTATTGTGTATATAAATAACGTCACTGCAATAATGTAAGCATTGGCACAGACAATAAATCTCTCTATTTACACACGTATATGTTGGGTGTGATAAAAACGTTTGCATGATTTGAATCGGGAATCGTAATTGTTCTTAGTGAATATTTTAGTCTGAAATTATTTCCTCGCTGATAGAACTGATTTAGCTTTATGAAGTAGATGTATTACCATGCTAGTTATAAGTTTTCATCTGTTTACCCTGTTTAGATTTCGAACATACTTGAGTTCTACAAATATTTGTAAGATTAATAGGGTAGATCATAACCAAGTCACATAGATTTCATTCAATTACTCGGTTTAATGAGTTTAAATTTGAGTTACATTTACATCATAACACATAAAGATTGAATTCAAAATTCTAATCACTATTTTATATTATGTAAAAACCTTCTTTACTTAAATATTTTGCACATGAAACTGTTTGTAATCTCATCTATCAACTAAATACAATCTTTTTGTTGTAGTCTATGAATTATATGTTTAATAAAGTAGGCTAATTAATCTTTAACCATTCATTCTCAGGTTTGAACCCTGATTTGACTAATTCAATTTAGGCAGCTCTGATAGTATTTTCTAGCTAAATATCTAATTATATATTTCATAAATGAGCTACGTCATATATAAGTAATATTAATGACATTATGATGTAAGACTAAATTTGATAATGATCACAGTTGTTTATAACACAATTTCACTCAATTATATGATACATATACTACTAATAAAACCAAAAATCCACTTTATGAGTAGTCTTGAACATATTGAGAAGAAAAATTCTAGTAATAGATGTGAATTTTGTTTGTTTTTTTTAAAGAAAAACTTTCATTTTATCTACAAGACAAAAAAAGAATTAAAACCTAAAGGATTTACTTTTTGTTCACCATTCTTTATTTTATTTAACTTGTAAAATAGAACTTTTAAAATAAACCTTTTAATTAAATTATAATTATGATGAAGACGATAATAATTAGAATTTATTTTCAAATTATTGCTAAGTAATTAATAAGTAGCATTGAACACTGCTTGTTATGTTCATTGAGTATGCATTCTAGCTTTGTTACTCTCTCTATTTAGTATGTTTGTACATGTGTGTGCGTGTGTGTGTGTGCATGTGCTCATTTAGTCTACAAACAAATGTTGAATTTTTTTCTTTGTTCTTCTTATGAAAAAAACTGATAACTTTACGTCGTTCTTGGAAATTGTTAGTATGAAATAATAACCATTTATATTATTCAATTCTAGTCATGTGATCGGTTCTTTTTTTTCTATGATGAAAGACTTTATCCTGGAAAAAAAAAGGAAAACGTTTTTCAAAATTTTTTTCTTTGTCTGTAAAATATGAAGGATTAATGAGAGTTGAATAATAGTTTAATAATTAGAAGAATGATATTTTAAAACATTGAATTGTTCTAGGTACTAAACATTCTTTCAATGATTTAGTTTTTGCTTCAGCCAGCTAGTCAGTTATGATCAATGAAGAGTTAGCAAATATTGTGTATTAGTCTTAGTTGACATATCATTTCAGTATGACGAGATGAAATTAGCACAATGAATAACAAGGGGAGTCAAAATAATTGTCACAAAAATGATGATGAGGGAGGTTATGCATTGTGATTATGGTTAGAGAAGATAAACTGGGTAGGTATATGTCAAGGAATGCAAGAACTTATGATCTAGCGCGGACAGAAACTAGGTAGTCTGAGTCTATCAACATGGCTTAGATTATTAGTCACTTCCTCGTTCGGCTGTCTTCGGCGTTCTTGATACTTAATTGTACTTCACCAAACGGTGCCTGCCATGGTAGTTTGTGATTAGGCATAAATGGCACATGTTTCAACAACCTCAGTCGATGAAGAATCATATCAACTGATTCCTGATATTTGTCTAACCATAATCTACATTAATCTCAACATTGCTCGCTTGGTCATTCTACAATACACTACCAATGCTTCCAAAATACTGTTAACCAAAAGCTTACTACATATACCTCTTTTCGATTTTTATGGATCATACTTTATAGTCTCTCTCACCATTGTATACAAAATTCTGTACGTTTATATATATTCATTCTAAAAATCAATTTACAATACTGTTGATATAAGGTATAGTCAAACTTCTATTCCCTTTGATATTATTTCCCTTGCTATTGCTTCTCATCTTTGTTGATTCCATTTCACTATACTGACTTAAATTGTGTCAGTTTGAACTAGTTCACAACGGTTCCCTGTCTTATCATCGACAGTAACCTACTGAATGACTCCTCACTATAAAAGTTTTCGGAAAAAAGTAAGATGTTCCTTTATCAAAATCTACTTTTATAACATATGAATTATGTAAGCAATTTCTGTAGTTAATCCACAATGTAGGTGATGTGGTGACTTAACACTTAATGGATTCAACTACGTCTCAAGTTGCAACACCGTTTTACCTAATTCACTTTTAGTAACCAGATAGTATAGACAGCACTCACACTTAGAGTATATTTCATCTACAAATTACTTAATAGACGACTATATTATTTCTAAACTAATTATTATTAGTAGTATAAGACGATATTTTTTCTGAATATGTGCATCTGCGTATTAAGGAAATTAAATTCTTTGATTCAAATAGAACGTTTTATGCTTCATTTAGATTTCAACAGTATTCTTCCTAATATTTGATTCAGTCTATGTATATGCAATTTCATTTCTTTATATATAAGATTTAAGTAACATTTTGTGCACGAAGAAAACACACTAAATTGCTCTGTAAGCAAAGATGGATAGTGGCTAGCAGTGGAATCCAGGACGCGCGTTTCATCCTATTTGGGACTTGTCAGCTGGATGTACATGCATCTCAGAGTTGCAGTCCTAAACATCAAAGGGAAGATTCAAACAAACAATACTAAGTGAATTTAAACTTCACCCCATCGCACAAGCAAGTGGCTATCAGGACTCAGTGGCCGAGTGGGTAACGCGATGGCGTTAGTAGCGAAAGGTACTGGGTTGGAGTCTCAGAGTGAACATCAACTGTGAGATGCAGGTACATCCAGCTGACAAGTCCCAAATAGGATGAAACGCGCATCCTGGATTCTACTGCTAGCCACTATCCATCTTTGCTTACCATGCTTGTGAATTAAGGCTATATCGAGGCAATATGCACAGTTTGCACATATGCCAATAAGAGAGTGACTGATCAATTGCAGTTCTGAGCATCAATGGGAAGATTCAAACAAACAATACTAAGTGAACTAAATTGCTCTTATTATAAGTTTGACTCTTTTACTTATTTCAGTTTACTTTTTTTGAAAAAGTTCTATCTTAATCTTCAATCTTATATCATGAATAAAGTTTAGATAATTAAAAGTAATTTCAAATTGAATAAATAGTAAGCTCAATAGTTACTAACTTTAGGAAACACTTGAAAGTTCTTATTTCGAAACTATGACCGTTAAAGACTAATTACTTGAGGAGTGGAACAAATGTATCACCGATTGGATTGAATAATGTTAGTAGTATATTGCTGATATACTTTATAAGACCAATCGATACCATCTTAGTGATTTAAAGGTATCGTAATCATCATGAAAATTAATTCTCCTGAGGTTACTCGTGAATGGACATTATTTAGGAATCCTAAACTTGATTAGAACAGTTTTGGAGTGCTTTTTGACTCGAGACATTGTCCAAACTCTCTTTACAATCAACAATCTCGACAAATTCCACCTCCCATCTATAGCTCAGTGTAAATCAAACGTGAATAAATCTTCGCTACATATAATTATTTGAAGCCTGAGATTTCATAGCGCCTAAAAATATCCATACTATATTTATTTCTCATTTTATTAGAGTATGTCTAAAATCTATTTCTTATTGAAAAAAAAAGTTTAGTCTGTGTTTAATTTTGAAAGGTTTTCTTTTATAGTCAAATCAACTGAAAACTATTTGTCACCATACTTCGCATTGATAAAATATACAAGTTACTGTTGTACAAAGTGGAACAGCAAGCCGATTATTAGGTTTATTAGTGCATAAACTTGTTAATTCGTACAGTTCGGTGACCACTAGATTTTCACTTCATAGGCATCAGTATGAGATCATGTTCCATCTACTTTGGCTTAAACATTCAGGTTGTATGACTAGGTCTTTGAAGAAATGTTTGCCTGAAATCTATCTGTATAAATCTACTCTTGATTATTGAACTGTTGAAAGTGAAGTGGTTAAAAGTCATTCTTTTACTAAAAATTACTGGTTGTAAATGTATTTTATGCAAACTATCTTACTTCATGTAAGTTTTTCATACATAACTGTTTCTTTTCTCATATTCTGTTATTTTTTCATGTAATTTGGATATGTAATAAATCTTTCGAATCAACGCCATATTTGTCGGATTAAATGAATGAATCGCATGAAATTCTCCTACAAGCTTAATGGTGTACACCTTTATCTTTTCAAGTTTATTATTTATAAGGACGTGACATTGATGGTCACACCAACAATTAAAACTAAGACTTCCAAGTGTCCTAGTGCCTATTCATCGAAATTAGTTATCGAATAACACTTATTAATTATCACATAAGAAGTCTTTTTTTGGTAGTAGGTTATAAAACACACAAACCTCGTCCTTCATTCTGTCATACGACTTGTTAGCTTAATTCACATGAATTTTTGAGTGCTTAGCTAACCTTACTTGACTAGCATATTCTACCGCACTAGTCTGAAAATGGGTTAAAACACATTTCTCTTATTTGAATTCTATCAAGTAATAATTAATGTATAGGTTAACAATCAAAAATAATATCAAGATATCCGTATAATCAGACGATATAAACAACATAAACTGTTAAATTATCACTATAATATTAGTAAACACTAATTCACTTCAAAGATAACATTTAAATTTAGATTTTTCTCAAACCCCTTATATTGTTCAACCTATCAGTTCATGAGTGAGCTGCTATCTATGAATGTGAATGCATTACAGAACAATACATTCCTTCTTAATTAATTTTAGCCTTTGATCTTCGGTTTGTCACCATTTGTTAAAAGAATAAAAAAAAACACTGTGAAAGTTATCACCAAAATAAAGGATGATTGTAAGTATATGATGGTAATCATATCATTGATTAGTTGTATAACATTCTTTCTTTCTGTCATTACTGTTATTACTATTACTATTATCATTAATTATGTTGTTTCATAAATGTAGTGACTTAATTTTCTCTTCTAATTTATGATCATAGAAATAAGGAACTTTGTTTAGCTACGGGGTGGGTGGGTGAATGTTATGACGTATACTGACAACTTGGTAAATATTTAATTAAGTTTACTTGAAAGTGTAATTGACAATTGTCTAATAACTATATATATATATATATATATATATATATATATATATATATATTGTAATGTAAACAATCAAGAAGATCAACAGAATGCACTTCATTACCAGCAGTAAATATTCTCAAAAAGTACAAGGAAATAATCACCTAGAGTGCAAAGTAAAATAATATAGAATTTAAAAAAAAATTCTACCCTAATCTTAACTAAATAATAATCTTTCTTCTATATTCAATCATTCACCTATTTATAAACATAATGACAGCTAGTATATTGGCAGATTAAGTGAATAGTAATTAGAGTGATTAAACAATGATATTGTGTTATTTCTCTAATCTATATTGAAATGTTGCCAAAAACTAGTTGAGATTCGTGTGATATTCACTGTTTATAGTTCAAGACCTTAGGTGATATATATATATATATATATATATATATATATATGGAATCTATTCGATTGACATATGCTAAATGGGTTCCTTGAGGTAATCATCACTTTTAAATTTTTATTACAATTCCTTGTTCTATTACATCATAAAACCTCGATATTGTCTATTGAATAATTGCTCATTTTGAAGTTGAAAATAATTAAATAAAACAAGAGAGTGATGATACTACTAATAATGACTGAGAAGCACTAGTGTTAAAAACCCATTTTAGCAGTAATTATCATAACGATTACTGCATAAACTTGAAATCATGAGTCAATTGAAGCTAGACCACTATGGAAAACCTGGAAGCACTGGACGGCCGTTTCGTCCTATTTTGGGACTCCTCATCAGTGCCCATCCACGATCCGGCCTCACGAGATTCAAACCCAGGACCTACCAGTCTTGCGCCAGAGCACTTGATTACTGTATAAATTAGAAATGATTTAAACTAATTAGAGGATTTATAACTAAATAGGCTAATAATTTGATACAGTTAATTGATAATCATATTTTTCTCAGTATATTTCTCTATGATCATAATGGTAATAAAAAAACTTAAGACAATCTACTTTCAAATGCATTTTTATGTAGAAACAATTTTCATAGCTCATCTTGAATATTATCTATAGTGATGAAACATTTCAGTCGTGGTGATTCCGCTTGTTCAGTCAAATATAGTTCAAGTTTGAAAGAAACAATAACATTGTAAACTTATTTGTTAACATTAGAAAAAAAATAAGGATAGTAGGTTAATTTGTTTCATCGCTGAAAGAAAAAAGAAATAGGTAACAATGCTCATTTACTGTAATCATTTCAATAGAAATAGCTTCAATTGACTCATGATCTCAACTATATAAAATTACTAAAATCTCCACAAAACCCCCTTCTGATAATGATCATATGCTCACTAGTGACTGGCTCCATGAGGTAATTCCTGGAGTTCTAGTGA
>NC_031496.1:27887515-27929679 GCF_000237925.1 Schistosoma mansoni
GAATCTGTCTTTGTTTTTACATAAATAATAAATAATCAATAGATGGTAATGACTTAATATATTTTTGGTGTTGTTTGACTTGTACCTTCCCATTGTTATTTAACACTGCAATTGATTAGTCATTTGTTGGCATGTGTGCATCCTGTGCCGACTGCCTCAATATTGTTTGACGCGCGTTTCATCCCTATTTGAGACTCATCAGATGGATGTGCCTACATTTCGGAGTTGATACTCATTATGGGACTCGAACCCGGTACCGTTCGCTCCAAACCTCATCGCGTTATCCATTAAGCTACTGAGTCCTGATTGCCACAAATAGGACGAAACGCACGTCCTGGATTCCACTACTAGCCATTATACATCTTTGTATATAAAAGTAATGACTTAAAATACTTTTTCTTATTAATAATTAAGTTTTGAGTGATGATAATCTTTTCTTCTGAGGAAGAACTTATTCATATGTTAATTATCAGAAGGGATTTTGTGGAGATTTAGTATTTTCATAGTTGAAAGCGTGAGTAAATTCAAGCTAGACCACCAAGGAAAACCTGGAAGCACTGGACGGCTGTTTCGTCTTATTATGGAACTCCTCAGCAATGCGCATCCACGATCCCGCCTCGCGAGATTCGAACCCAGGACCTACCAGTCTCGAGCCAGAGCCCTTAACTGAGACTTGTAGGTGCTGGGTTCGAATCTTGCGAGCGCGGGATCGTGGACGCACACTGCTGAGGAGTCTCACAATAGGTCGAAAAGGGCATCGAGTGCCTTCTAGGTTTTCTATGAATAGAAATAGCTTCAATTGACTCATGATCTCAACTATATAAAATTACTAAAATCTCCACAAAACCCCCTTCTGATAATGATCATATGCTCACTAGTGACTGGCTCCATGAGGTAATTCCTGGAGTTCTAGTGAGAACTCGTAACCAGTGGAGCTAATGCATGTCAGGTAGAGACAGGTGCCTCAGTACAATGGAAGTTGATCGCGCAAGTTCGTGGATTGGTTGAGGTTAGACATTAACACCGTGGGATACCGGCTCAGTGGTCTAGTGGTTAAGTGCTCTGGCGTGAGTTTGGTAGGTCCTTGGTTCGAATCTCGTGAGGCCGGGTCGCGGATGCGCACTGCTGAGGAGTCCCAAAATAGGACGAAACGGCCGTCCAGTGCTTCCAGGTTTTCTACGGTGCTCTAGTTTCAATTGACTCATGATTTCAACTATATAAAATTACTAAAATCTCCACGAAAGCCCCTTCTGATAAGGAAAGAAATTACTAAATTTACGTAAATGTTCGTACGAGTAGTTAATGTGACTATATTAATGTAAACACCGTTATAATATTTGAGTTTCACAAAGTTTTCTTTTTTTTTTTAAATATGATAATATTTGGCTGAACATTTCATATCTCCTTAGATAATTATCAAGAATCATACATCTTACATAAAAATGGATTGTTTGTTCTTTATTCAGATGATCAATTAATACTACTGCTAGTCACTTTTTAATATCTTTTAATGACTATACTTTCTAGGGTGATAATCGTATTTTCACCATTGAAACAATGATTTCAAAGAATGTAATAAATTATAATTAGATTGGTATAAAAGGTGATGAAATCTAATAGATTTTTTATGCAACACTTCATCGTTTTTGGAAAAAGGAACAAACAGAGTATAGCATGAACCACAGTTAGGTTAGAAGAAAGCTAATGACTAATCACCTGTCTACGAAATGATTGACAATTAAACCGAGCCATGGTTACAAAATAAGTCTGCCTGGTTGGGTTCCGCGTGACTATCGTAAGCAATATTTGAAGATATTGAATGCATAACTCAGAGTGATTCGCAACGGCATAGATGTATTCACTCTTTGTCTTCCCTTAGGTCCTAATTCCCGAAATCTCCATGTACCTTGTTTCTTCTTTCAATACCTTATCTTTTTTACTAATACTGATATTGCTACCACTTCTCTGGGATTAGTCTTGACAGTTATATCTCTCTGTGCTAATGTGATATGAAAACCCGAATCAACGTACATATAGCCTAAGTCCTGACTGATAAGCTTCATTCTAAATAATAGCACAATGAACCTCCAAAACACCTCAAAGTTAAATGTTATTGTTATGCATAAGCGAAAAATATTTTTCATTCATATAACTCAGAACAGGCAAAAGCAGTTTTTATCTTGTATTCATTTCTTAAGACCAGAGAAAATTTAGTCGATAAAATTTTGGTATAATCATATTAGTATAAATTTGTCCTGAAATGACCTACCTATTCAGTGTTACTTATAAATACAACAATGACAATAATAACACCAAAACACAACCAAGGGAGAACTATCTACTTTTGGCTGAATAATTTATTGATTGATGATGATCTGAGGTCATAGTGATCCGTGCAAATATGCTACGTCTTAGAGTTTGTGAATGGTAAAACTTGGTGGTTCTATCAACTGTTACTTTAAAAAGATCCGACGTCTAGAATACCGTATTTGTGATTTTATATTCTAACCTTGTACCTTCAATCTGAGCCAATTTAAATAGTGATACTTATATTCTTTCAATGTTTCTCAAATTTTCTTTCAAATTTAGTAATATTTAGTCTAGAATTCTTCATTCAAGGAATAGCATGTTAGATAATCTTATTTAAGATGATAACGTTAAGCTAACTAGTTTTCATTTTTCAGATTCTCCTCGCTTATTTGTATTATTTAACTACTCATTTACCAAATATAGATTCTTAGGCTTGGCTTTAAACTCCACTCTAACTATGAGGACCAGTGATAGCAACCACGTTGATAGGGCCGAAGTAGGTAGCTTGGAGCCTGAACCTATTTTACAGTGGTGGTAACTCAAACTCTTAGCTCCTGAGACATCTCTCCTCTGATAAATTATGGAGTTTCGCACTTCCTCCCACCTCCCCGTTTTAAAATGTGACAATACGAACTGGTGTTCATCTGTGAAAAACTCTGTGTTGTTCCCACAACTGATTGACTAGTTGTTATATGAGGTAAATTCCAAGAATTTGTAAGAATTCCTTTTTTGTTCAAATATTTTAATCTCTTTAACTTCATTTTAATTAAGGTAGTAAGTGATATGAATTTGTTTTCATACTACAGCATGATTTATCACTACAGCTTTTGCTATTCAAAAGTAAATGAGGAATTCATGTGGCGCTTCTAGAGTTACTGCCGCTCCCAAGCCTAGGTAAATGAGGAGGGTTGGGCATGGGGTCAGCGACCCCATCCTGTAAAAAAAATCTTACTAAAAACACGCCAACCAGATTAAAGTAGTGTTTCATACTCAGCTCGAAGAGCACATCCTTTATTATGCGGCTATTAAATACACCAGGTAAGATAAGCCTGGTTTACACTAATAGAATACTACTAGATTCCAAAGTCCTAATTGATGTAATTCACTCTGATATATAACTAACAGAGTACTATTTCGTCTTTACTGTTGGCAGGATGCTACCTGCTTAGTGCAAAGTATAGTTCATTCGGTCGTGTAACATGAAAACGTCTGGAAATAGTCTTGTGATGCTTTAGTTTTGGAATTTAATTTAACCAATCTCTGACTTTATTTGGCGCATACATGAATTCGACTAGGTAGGTGAAGCGATAAAAAAAAATAAAATGTCTAGTAATTTTACAAAATACTGAACTCAAATTGCTTCAAGTGAAAAAAATCATCAGATGAAAACGTAAACAGTGAAACTGATCTGTGTCGGGTGTGACGGGGGTACAACTAAAGACAATAGATGGTCGCACAATATCATAAATTGAATGATTTTAGACCTTTACACCATTGGATCTCCGCTTAGTGCTCAAGAGGCTAAACGATCTCCGAATTGTTTACGTAGCTTCAAAACACATTATAGGCGTATGAGCTAGTCCTACTATCTGATTATTCAAACAAAAATACATTTAGTATGTTCGAACCCATAACTTAATGATTGAAAATCAAATACCTTAATCACTAAACGACTGCATCAATAAGTCTGGTATTAGTTGTTGATTTTCGCTGTGAGACTTCCAAAAATACGATGAAATATTACTGTTTCATTCAATTACATTTAAATTTCTATAGACGAGAATTGTTTATCAATTGAGTGATTAATGAATATGACCAGTTCTTATAAGATGATATTTAATCTAAAGCATCTATTTTCTGACCCTTGTTTTTTATACTGTAAAAACAAACAAACAAACAGACAGACGATAAGACAAGTACTCTGTTGTACACTAGTTAACTAGTTAACTAATTAAATCTCGGTAGGTGGAACTAAATTGAAATGTTTTCTCCTCAGTTTTTCTGTCCTAAATGATTCATTTAGTGGTAAAACCTTAAATATCATATTAACGATATTTGTTTATCATTATTATATTATGCATATATATATATATATATATATATATATATATAGTCCTTAAATTAGTTAGTATATGTTAGTGTTTTATATTGTGTATGTCTAATATTGGTAACCGCATTTACCTCAATCACACCAATATACTAGACAATTCATTTACATACCTGTTATTATGCCTTAGATTTAATCGTATTGAAGAGATAATTAGATTTGTAAGATGTTAATTATTTATCACGGATTATAAAGTAATCGCTTACTCACTAGTGAATAATTTCAAGGGGTAATTCTTAAATTTCTAACGAGAAGCCGTTACTTGTGGATTTCAACTATTCCGTAAGTTGGTTATGCATTCATCTCGTCGAATGGGCGTTTTGTAATATTGCCGATTGGCTGAAGTCAAAAAAATATTCAAATCATTGTATGTCAAGTTAGTGGTCAGGCTTTCCCTGCAAGGCCTGGAGGGCCTAGATTTAGTCCACGATGAATTCACGGGGAGGAGTTCCATACTGGAAAGAAACAGATATTCAGTGGTTTCTAGTTTCTAAAGGTCGTCTAACTAAATGCAGTTCCCAGGGTAGATTTCCAAGTAACTTTAGTTATTACACAATCTCAACTGAAGGACCCCTGCACATTAATTTAGTGGTAGACTAGTCTTAGTTCAACCTTTTCTTATAATTACTAGAATACTGTATCAGGGTAATGAATGACACATGGGCATGTGTAATGTATGCTTAAATCACCTTGAGTAATAAACTTTTGAAATGTTACAAGTCGATTTATTCTTTGTGTTTCATCATTACGGTTAACCTCAAAGTTATTCACTCAGTAGTTAAGGGAATGCTGTAAATACATATGATCGAATGATAGCAGCAGACAAATATTTTTACTGTTATTTACATACCATGTCTCTCAATTATAAGGTAGTACTGATTGAATGTTCCAACCAAAAATTATACTACTGTATTAAGTGAGGATAGACCAATTTATTGTTAAATGCAAAATTAAAAAGTTCTTTCATAAAATGTGAAGTCTATACATTAAATATTTCATTTGCAAATCCTCCATCCATTGTCTGTTACATCGTTCATGATCATTCCAATTCCTAATTCCTTTATATTTCCTTTTTTGTTTTCTTCAGTTCAATCTTCTCAACCTTTTTTGACGTGCATTCTATTGGTGTTACATACTACTTATATCTGTCAATATAAGTAGCATTCACTATATGTGTGGTTAGAATTTTCTTTTTTTTTCGAGTGAACATGAAGAAAACGTACCCTCCTAGCTAAGGTTTATCCCGATAAGATTAATCATTGTTCAGATATGTATAAAATCTGTGACATCTACATAAAATTATTCAATGGAAAAACAAAAATATTTTCATAATTTGAAAACATTTAAATTTAATTAATTTCAATTTATTACTTAATTTGTTTATTTCAATTTAGTGTTCAGGGTAAAATTTTAGACATTTTTATACCGAAATCATTTAAGTTCATTTTCACCAAAGATGTTAAAGAAATTATAATTTTATATAGTTAAGATCATGAGTCAATTGAAGCTAGAACACCGTGGAAAACCTGGAAGCACTGGATGGCCGTTTCGTCCTATTGTGGGACACCTCAGCAGTGCGCATCCACGATCCCGCATAGCGAGGTTCAAACCCAGGACCTACCAGTCTCGAGCCAGAGCGCTTAACCACTGAGCCGGCATCCAACAGTGCTAATGTCTAACTTCAACCATTCCACGAAATAGCGCGACCAACTTCCAATGTACTGAAGTAGATACCTCTCTCTACCTGACATGGATTAGCTCCACTAGCCAAATTTTCCATGGTGGTCTAGCTTCAATTGACTCATGATCTTAACTAAATATAAAATTACTAAAATCTCCACAAAACCCCCTTGTGATAATGAATTTATAAGTTAAATATTATCTAAATATATTACTGTTTAATTACAGAAGTTTTTCAATGATTGTAAGATGATGGAAAAGATTTGTAGCTCAGGTGGATGATTTTGAAGGAATTTTCTTCTCTGAGCTGGATCGTTCGGTCGTGGAGCTTTCATCGTTCTTCTGAACAACAACATCAGCGCAAACTTTAGGTAGAAGTGAAGTGTTCAAATTTCTCCACATGTGGTTTACAGCTTATCCTGTACACCTCGATGTTGATCGGTTCTTATTAACCTTAAATCTGTCATTGTTTACTTTTTTGTAAATTGATGATTGTAAATTTTTCACAGCTCAATTTGTAAGTTTGACTGTAATGATTGTTTTGTTACACTAAGAACTTGCGTTTCATTTGTTAATTCAAAGCGTTTTAAGTTAGTCTAGGCATTATTCTCGGTAAAGGTGTGCAAGAAATTTTAAAATTCACACAAATAATTGTTTATATACATTGTTTACTATAATTTTCCATAGCTAAGCTTTTGAATAAAGAAATACGACATATACATTTGTCTCACACAGCCTACTTACTTACCTATTGACGCCTGTTACACCTAGTGGAAGAGCGTAAGCCGCCCACCAGCATTCTTTATCGACCTCTGTCTTGGGAAATCCTTTCCGATTGCCATTCATCATACAACCTGATCCCTTGATAAATTTAAATAAAGCAAAAAGAACAAATTCTGTAGAATAACATGAATTTGTTATATTTTATAGCTTCTGATCAACTGCAGCCGACTTAAATTTACATTATCAATATTACTATAAAATGTTTTACATACCATAATAATCAAAACAGTACAGTACGGAATAATATAAGAAATTAGAAAAGCAGTTGAAATATTCAGCATGACAGTTACAACTGATCAGTGTTTATATGTTAAAGATGAAACTATAAAAAGAAGTAGGTGAGGTTATAAACAATAATAGAAAGACAATGAAGAGGAACAAAATATTGACAAATGAGTTATAAATAGTATGAGGATTTGTGCAGATTGTAGTATTTTAACAATTGAATTCACGAGTCAATCTAAACCAGACCACCATTGAAGACCTGGAAGTACTGGACGGCCGTTTCGTCCTACTATGCTGAAAAATCCCATACTAGAACGAAACGGCCGTCCAGTACTTTCAGCTTTTTAATGGTAGTCTGGCTTAGGTAGATTCATGAATTCAACTATTAAAATGAATTGTAAAGAAGATATCTAGTTGGCATAAATTCAGATGACAATACCAAAAGATTACAAAGTTTTTAAAATAACTTTCATTATTGGAGTTTTGTTAATAAATACAGTTACTAGTCTATCTTATCTAGTATAATTTGAATTATAAACTAACTGATAGATTCCAACTAGCGTTAACTGTTCATTAGTTACTGACTATATTTCCTATTTACTCTCAACGTTTCTGAAGCTATTATAGCTAAGATAACCGGTTTCTAAGTGAACATCTCTCTTGTCACTAAGAAATAAATCTTCGTAATACAATTTTTTTTATGAATCATGTTCAAACTTTTAAATAATAAGAAAAGAATTCGCTCTAAAGTTTCTGGATCTTTCGGTTAATTTACTTTAAATAAACACTTTCGATTTAAACGATACATTAAATGTTAACAAATGATCAGTTGATTTCTATACTTATTTAATGTAGACTCCATGGCTATTATTCATTATTGATTCACTCAATCTGAAAACAGGTAATTCATGAAATAACCTTGAAACGAGTCAAAAATTTAGTTCATTTAGTTAGACAATTCTTCAGTTGCATTTTTACATTATTATGAATGATTCAGCTTATTGAACTATATATTCTATTTTAGTTAAGTGTCCCATTTGTAGTGTTTGTTTATATATGTTCCATAATGTGTTCTGTCATAAAATTGTTTTATTTTTGAAATTTTCTCCATACATAAAACGTAACTATTTTTTTGTTCTTTAATTGTTCTGTATGTGCTTTCATCATCTTGATATCACTTTCACTATTTTTAAGGTGTTAAGTGGTTAGTAACATCTAAGATGTTGAAACTTCGTAAAGCACGTTTGAATCGCATAGGTAACAGCAGTTCATTCAAAAGTGTAGGTACGCTATATTGGTAAGTGCTAACTAAAATGAAACCGATGTTGAGGATTTCCTGCTAACTACCTCCAATCACCTTATATATATATATATATCTTTATTGACAAATAGATAAACTGTTAGCTTAACGGTTCATTAAAGATCAGTTTTGATCGAGGAGTGCTGTTATATCAAGAAGCCCGCTTCACTATTAGTTTCACAGTATCATGTTTACGAAATATACTATATAGATTATTATGAATGGTTGTGATCCACTCTCATATTGTTATTATTACTTAAAACGTAGTAGACCGATGCAACACAAGAAATAAAATGACTTTAAGAATCATTAGTAAGAAAACGAAGATCTTTTTGTTTTATCTATGACATATGAGAATTCCATATTACTTTTTAAGTAGTAATACCTAAACAAACAAAGAAACCAAAATTGCGTCAGTAACTTACCAACTAAAACTGTCAACATGTTAAGATGGATCAATCAATAAAGTAATTGGCATACCGTAACAATATGACGAAAATAAGAATAGCTGCCAAAATCATATTTTATATAAATGACAATAAGAGCACATTTTGTATTTGTAAAATAAAATGTGTTTTTAATCATAAATGAGAAAAAAAGAGAACACACACACACCCAAAATAACGTAAATACAATTTAGAAAATTAAAAAAAAATTGTATAAGCTTATTAAAATATTGAACAATCAATAGGATACTTTCTAGCAAATTCTGTTGATTAACAATGATAAATCAACTTGGCGGAGAAGATTTGTAGCTCAGGTGGGTGATTTTGATGTAGGTTTGTTCTCTGAGTTGGATGGTTTGGTCGTGGAGCTTTCATCGTCCTCCTGAACGACATCATCAGCACAAACTTCAGAAGGACGATGAAAGCTCCATGACCAAACCATCCAGCTCAGAGAACAAACCTACATCAAAATGTTGATATGAGTTATAATCCTGTGGAAATAATCAGTTCTGTCAACATCACTTAATCTGAAAAATAGATTCAAAATTTTCTACAATTCGGTATGTCTTTGCAACCCTCTAGTATTGTGTATCTGTTACTTCTAGGTTTAAGGTTTCCTGTTGACAATCTTTAACTACGTAATATAGTAAACCCGATGACCAGTTATTTTGACTAGTGGTTGGATGAAAACTTGATCGATAGAATTTGGTTAGGACTGCTTGATCAACCAATGCTCATTAATGTAGAATATTCTTTTATGATAAAATACTTCATCAAATCATCAAGTGTTTCATTTTGACAATAGTTCTTATCGTCTTCAATTGTTTAAAGTCCAACAACTTACCACAAGTATAGCATTAAGATATGAAGAGAACTGTTCAACAAACCTATAAGACTTATGGCTTCATTAACAAATCATGTTGTTTCGTTTGACATTTTAGTATGTTGAAGTAGAAAAAAATGCATTCATTTTCGTCTTCCTAATAGGTTTAAGCATTGATGATTTGCTACAGATTATTAAGTGTGGTTTTCGTACAATTACATTTCATGCAGATGTGTTGATGAAACACCTTACGAGTTTTTTCTTCAAATTTTTCCGGTTTCCATTAGTTAGGTCATTTGTTATCAGGAATGTTTTATTTTCATAATTATTAGAAATCAACAGTTCAATATGTTACAGTTTTATATCGTTATCAATCTTAGCCACTGTAAATTATGGAAATGTTTTCAACATCACTTTATCAAAATACGTTAATCATATTCCCCCTCCTAAACGTCGATAAAAGTCTATGAGTCCATTTTAAAAAAATAATTCTCAGTAAGATCTCTATTTATTATCACTCCTTTTTTATCTTGACAGTAGTCAGTTGAAACTGCGCCATGTAGTTAAGTGTAGACGACTTGATTGATTATCATAACCATTGGTTAGAGACTTTGAATAGAATGACTCAAAACCCTTCTTAATGGTGCAGGCGCATCAACTCTTTTCCCCTCACTAGGTTCTAAGTCTCTTAACTCCTTATAAAATTTTCTATTTCAATAATCCATGTTTTTTTTTCAAATCTTGTTTTCTGTATCTTATCTTTTCTATTACCACGAATACTATTAATACTTCTACCAATATGGAACTTGCTCTCCCTTTTGCTAATGACGTATGGCAACTTAAACTTCTGAAATAAAATAACGATTTGACATTTTTGTTTATTTATTTACTTGTCTTTCTTTTCGTTATAATTAATACTCTGTCAGTTATACTTTGGTTATTTCCTGTTTTGTTTTCTTCTTTCATGTGAAATAACAATACAGATAGATAGAAATAATGTTTTCTTTACTGACTTTACTTTGTCCACAGATTTAGTTGTTTATGTATTTATAGTAAACTTTATCTCATCCTTATTCTATCTGTGAAAAGCTTTTTATCACAACGAAACTTGATACTTAAATTGTGTTTACCCATTTTATATTTAAAGATGAATTGTCTGTTATTTATCTACCAAGTGTTATCTGTAAGATTATCATTATCTTTATTCACTTGTTATTTTCATGATAATGGCTATTACGCTTAGCTGAAATAAAAAAGACAATAACAACTTATAAATGTTTCTTTCCAATGTTTGAACTACTTTTTGGAGGTATTTCCACCTTCAGAGTCATAACTGAATTATGCGATACTACTGGCAACTGCATCACAAGGAGTAGTTGACCTAGAGTGTGAGCATAAGCACTGAACCTTATCTGTTGTGTCAGAGTTTCTAGTAACTGCATTTGCTCTTTCATCCAATCTATGTCCTGGCCAACTCAGATTGAATATAAATGACCTTGAAGTTTGATACATACACATACTATTGTGCATACATATTGGGCTATTTAGAGCAATGGTGATTAGAGTACTCCATATAAATAATTATTTATTTCGGGAGATTAAACTTTACTGAGAAAAAATGTTGGTAAATCAATCAAATGAGGACATATTTTGAAGTTTGAAATTATATTATCACTTAATGAACTCATACTTGTTCTATTTTGGAGTATTTTCGTAATTATCTATCCACCCCCTTTTATTTATTTCATACTTTTGACTTGTTTTGATAAGTTAAATTAAAGTAACTTTTATCAGAAAGGGGTTATGTGAAGATTTTAGTAATTTTATAGGTGAATTCACGAGTCAATAAAAGCTAGACCACTATGGAAAACCTGGAAGCACTGGACAGTCTTTTCGTCCTATTGTGGGACATCTCAAAAGTGCGCACCTACGATCCCACCTCGTAAGATTCGAACCCAGGACCTATCAGTCTCGCGCGCGAGCGCTTAACCTCTAGACCACTGATCCCGATCGTGGATGATCACTGCTGAGGAGTTCCACAATGGGACGAAACGGCTGTCCAGTGCTTTCAGGTTTTCCATGGTGGTCTAGCTTCAATTGACTCATGAATTCAACTATAAAATGATTCTCTTCATAAATCTACTACATGGTTGTGATTGATCAAAACTGATTCATTTAAAGGTCATATTAATTGACTTTCCTTTTGTATTTATTTACCTATTTTGTCTGACTTCAATTCATTCATGTAAATAAATGCTAATGGTTGTTACACAAGTGTTATTATCATATAGTAGACTCTTTATTATTTTCAAAGTACCTAATTGTTATCTTTTTAAATAAAGAATTAAAACAATACAACAATTGGATTGAGCTGAACATATTCAATAATAAGTACTCTTAAGTTTTCCCTCCAATTTCACATTTCTTAAAGGGTGTAACATATGTAGTTAGGTAACTATTAACAGCCCATTTCAGGTGAGACCATGAGAGAGGGAGAAACTTAAAATCATCGCTAATCAAGAAAAATCAATACACACTCAGAATACACTTAAGCTTAATGATAAAATGTGAACAGCCATTAATAGTAAAGATGGACAGTGGCTAGCAGTGGAATACAGGACGCGCGTTTCGTTCTATTTTTGGGACTCGTCAGCTGGATTTGCTTGCATCTCAGAGTTGATGTTCACTCTGGGACTCGAACCCAGTACCGTTCACTTCAAACGCCATCGCGTTATCCACTCAGCTACTGATTCCTGAGTTCGAGTCCTAGAGTGAACATCAACTCTGGATTCCACTACTACCCACTATCCATCTTTCCATATAATGCTTGTGAATTAAGGTTATATCGAGACAATACGCCCAGTATGTACATATTCCAATAAGAGACTGATCAATCGCAGTCCTAAACATCAATGGGAAGATTCAAACAAACAATATCAAGTTAAGCCATTAGTAGTGTTTTGAGTATGAGTACAAAATAATCTGGAGTTCAGAACCGGTGAAAAAAAGAATGACATTTACATTAGAAAAAAAAAACGTAGAATCGTATCCTTGAAATATTCAGTAGTTGCAATAGCTTTTCATTTCTCATAGATTTCAAATTTAATCTTGTTCTGTATCTAATTGTAATTTCACTTAAATTAGTTATTCTATTATTTAAATAGATCATATTACAAAAAACAGCATGACTATGGGTTACTTACATCTCTGAGCTGCTCATTTTTGAAATCTACACATATTGTAATTATATTATGTCTATTTGAAATTTGGTATAACAAAGTAATTATGCAGTTAAACTATCTTATTTATATACCTTTATCAAAGAGTGAAACATATCACAATGCTAATTATAGTGTACTTTTAAACGAAAACACCGCAATGGTTGATATATATGTATATCTTTTGTCTATAATTTGATGAAACAAGACAAAGTTGTTTTGGAATCCACACAATCAAAGCGCACTACACATACTCTACAATACCTTATTATGATGAGATGAAAAAATATTTCAAGGTTATCACTGGCAGAGAATAATTACCTCTGTTGGTAAACCATTTATTTGCCTTTGATTTGAATATTTACATTGTATGTATTAATTAGTGAACTGGTTATAATGTTGTATATTTTGTCTTAGAAACCGCTTTCTATAACAACATACAGAATGTTAAATATAACTCTTATTATCTACGTATATAATTTATCTTTATAGTGATTTATAGTTACGTAATAAATGATTTGTACCATGAAAATAATTCATCCGAATTTATTGTAAATTAAATCGAATTGAATGTTTTATTTTGAGGGTTTATTGGTATTTATGAATAACAAATCGAACCAATCATTTGCCGCATTGAAAGAACAATAAAATAACGACGACTTAAGAATTACAAGTTCACACTAATGATCTTTTTTACGATTAGTTAAACGACAATAATAAATACTAAGATTGAACTGATGAGTGGTTTTCACAAGGGGGTTTTGTGGAGATTTTAGTAATTTTATATAGTTAAGATCATGAGTCAGTTGAAGCTAGACCACCATCGATGAGTGGTTTATTGATTAACGCAATCAATCTGTAATTAGTAGGTCTTACACTTGAACACACTTAGACATATTTCGATTTGAGTAACCGTGTCTTACTAATATCTAGTTGTACAAAACAAACAAGCGGACCCTCTTCCTCATACTTTAGTTTGAGGTCTAGTGAACAAAAAGTGATGCAGTAATTTTAAGCGATCTTATCCACCAATAGTTTGTGATCAAAGTCCATTCTTACCTCATTCATTCCCTTAGGATCAAGTACACCGTTTTAATAAGAATCATGGTTCCCTGCTATCACTTTCTTACTTTCCGAAAATTACCCCTGTCAAATTATGGGATTGACTGGGATATCCTTCATGAACGCTATAGGTAATGTGCCATATTAAAAGATTTCGAAAAGGATAACAGAGTATCTATATTCCCATAGTATATTTGCAAATTATCAAAGTTCACTCTAATATTTAATATTTATCTTAAAGAATATTGTTTAGATTATCTGACATCCCTTGTAATTGATATATGGTTCAACTTAGTCCCCCCCTCCCAATTGAGTATTTTCATCTTTCTCCAGTTATGTTATTATGTTTATTTGCATGTGAACCACTCTGTAAAATAATCACATGAATATATAATACACTCTGTTGTAACTAAGGTCTATGATTCTAATCAATAAGAATGTTAGTTCTATTGTAAGTAAATGTATGTCATTGATCATTATCACGTACACAATTAAGAAAAAAAGCAATATTTAACGCCAACAAAAATTTCACCACTTCAACTTGTCATAAATCCTATTAGCAACTGATGAACAAATGTATGTAGCTATACATTTCATAAACATGTTTGAATTATGATTTATGATTCATCAATTCACTTTCTCACTTTACTAACACATATCATGTTGAATTAATAGTACATTTGTACCAAGTTCTAAGTTACTTTTGGCATAACTGATTGATTTATTAATTCATCATGAACTGCATTTATTGTTCCTGACGAAAGCAGTTTGTTCTCACCTTAAACCTACCCTAGTAATATTAGCTTATTATCCAGAGTGATTAGGTGTCAAATTGTTTTCACAATTTTATTATTATTATCATTCTTGTATCCTCCTACCCCCCATTTCTAATCTAGTTGACCTTTTATTTTTATATATAAATGTTCTTAACAAATATATATGTGATCAGATTGTTCGAAATGTATTGCACTAATATGTCATTACATAGTTCTGATAATCTTCGTTTTCTTATTACACTATCGAGACAATTATAATAACTAATTCTTTTATATGAATGGTAACAAACTGATCATGAATATTTTGTATAGTTAATATTAATTAAACTTTAATTTACATTATACACGTCCAATTACATACCTATGGTATTCTGATATGTTCTAAATGATTATTACTATTGTGGTTTGGTATTTCATATCATCAATATTTTGTGTATATGTGTGTGTGTTGGTTTCATGTAACTATATCATTTCTAACTAAATCGAATTCAGTAAAGATAATCAACAAGTAGAATGTGATTTTCAACTGATGATGCTGACGTCACTTATATATATATATATACATATATATACGTTTGTCTGTGAAACCAAAGTTCATGTGTTCTACTCCTGCTTGCAATATCGTGGATACATATTGCTAAGAAGTCTTATACTTAGACAAAACAGACATCTAGTGTTCCTAGATTTTCAATGGTGGTCTAACTTAAATCGGTTTATAATATCAATGGAATAAATTACTATTAAACATGTTAAACCTGTTTTTATTTTAAAACTATTATTATAGAAGTTTATCAAAGAAATGATATTGTTTTGACAAGACAAAGATTATACAAAAAAACAAATCAACTATAATGTCAAGTTTAATACTGAGTGAAATAACTGAGAATTGAATTACTCTCGTTTATAATAATTTATTTACTATATACAGTGTAGTCAGTTATGTATGTAAAATTTTACATCTTGTTAGTTAAGGCAACATTAAGTTATTCAAATATTTCATAGTTGAAATCAAGAGTCAATTGAAGCTAGATCACCGTGGAAAACCTGGAAGCACTGGACGGCCGTTTCGTCCTATTATGGGACTCCTTAGCAGTGCACATCCACGATCCCGCCTCGCGAGATTCGAACCCAGGACCTACCAGTCTCGCGCCAGAGCACTTAACCGATAGACCACTGAGCCGGCATCCAACGGTGTTAATGTTTAATGTTAGGAATAAAACATATTTTGTATGGTATGTCATTGTAAATTTAAACGAACAGAATGATCATGTTACGTAATATCGTTTTCTATATTCTCAGTAACAAATTATCTTCTTTTATTGTTGGGTCTTTTTTGAGCTTTACTCACCTTGCTTACTTGGTGTATCCAATATAATGGTTGTTATTACGTAACTTTGACATCAATTTTCGTTTCTATGTCTATGTTTGTTTCAAAATTCTCCTCTTAGAATTTTCAAGTTTATGAAAATATAAATATTTATTTACTTACTTCTTTATAATTGTTCCATAACTGTTGTCGTTATTCTACCAATCTTCATTAAGATAATGATACAAAGTATGCACATCGGTTATAACTAATTACTACTATCAGTGTAGGGATTTGTAGAGATTGTAGAATTTTCAAGATTGAATTCACGAGTCGATCTAAACGAGACCACTATTATCACTAACGTCTTCAAGCTGTGATCCACAAAGTGAACGAATTTATTTTATTCTATGTCTGTTGCTTTTACTTTAGTCGGATATTTTATCACTGAGAAGTATACGGTGAAAATAACATACAACAATGAATGAATTCATCAACTTCTATTAACCCATTCTTTCTGTAGTTGTGTTCATAAACACAGTTACTTTATGTAATCATAAAATGTTGTAATGAGGTACAAAATATTGTTATGAAATCGATATAACATAGTTTTTTTAAGTCGAATATTAATGATAATTAGATAAGAATCGAGAGATAATGGACTATATTTAAGTCAATTCAATATAGACTATATTGATTGCTAAAGTGGCTAGAAAGAGATATTATAAATTCTGTTGTGAACTAATGGTCTTAACCAAATCTATCCAGTAGATATTGAAGAAAACCGTGTGATAGACCTAATGAAATATAATAACTAAATAGAATAGCTTCAAAATGAACATATATATACCAGATATCTGCTGTCATTTAATTATAGATTAAGATGTAACTTTTATCCAACTGTTACATTGACTTCATTTATTCTCACTTCAGGCATCATCATTTAGTAATGATTTGAACAGAGAACCCCAAACTAGATCGAATTATGCGTAAACTCACATCATTTGTTTAATTTTTGTTACTACCTCTGTACGGAATGTTTTTCTGGCGTTTACACAGTTAAATAAACAACAAAATTCTAAGAAATAACAGTTGAATTGTTTCAGATTCAGATTCTTTCAATAATCCGATCTTATACCCATTTCTATCAACTATCTATGTTCCAGACATTTATTCATTAAATTTTTTTTCTCTTCATGACAACAAACTTTTTTTCTCTTCTAAAATGTTCAGGCTCACCAAAAAAATACTCTTTTTTTTTGGTAAACAATAGAATTATGATTGCTTAACGTCATTACAAGTTTGATATTAAACAAGAGAGAATAGCACAACTGTTCTATAATGAGATAACTTAATTATAATAATGAATTATAATCAAATACGGAACTAGTATAGAGACATTAAACAAACATTTTACGTAAGAGATAAGAATATCTAACAAGAACAATTGAGAAGAGAGAGAGATAAAAAAGAGCACCATTACCAATAAGGAACTAGTCTACAACAGTTTAAACATATTGAGACAAGAGAAAAAAAACATGAGTACAGAAAAAACAGGACAAATTTAAATAAATAGTTTTCGCATAGTAAACATAGTTTTTCGTATGTATATTAGTTTTAAGTTCAAAGAAAAACTAAGGCTTAGATTTAACATTGGATTATTATTATTATTGTTACTGGTAAAGCCATCACCTTATGTATTATGAAACAACTAGCGGAAAACTATCGATAAGTTCAGGAAATTTGTTCTGATTCAATTGTATACAAGCCACAGGAGGTCTTGTTTTTGACCGCTTACCTTTTATACTATTTGTCAGTTGTCGGCAAGGTATATTTAGTCTTTCGGAAATTGATATTATATGTTAATTATAAGGGTACTTTCACAATCGGCGATATTGTCACTAAAGTATTCAGAATGTATTGCATCATCTAGATTAAAGACTGTAAGACAATGTGGTTAGTTTGGATACGAATTCGACTGGGAAAAAATAATCAAAATTCCAGATTGTCGAAACAACAAGTGTCAGGAAATTTTTAAAAACAGGGAATTCAGATCAGTAAAAAATCAGCAGACAGAATGAATAGATCAATGAATCACAAGATTATAGGTCAACCAATGCAGATACTCAAAGTCCATTCAAAAACAAATGAAGACAACAAAACCTACGAGGATAGCCAATTATAAACAAAGCCATTGGAATGACTCGATATAACATTTGCCATGTAGGCGTTGAACATGCTGTCCAGAATACCAATGAAAGCTCGAAAGTTACACCATCTAATCTGAAATACTTATTATCACCAAAAGTATCCATTTGAGTAATAGACATTTATGATCCTATATAGTTGAGATAATGAGTCAATTGAAACTAGACCACCATGAAAAACCTGGAAGCACTAGACGGCCGTTTCATCCTATTGTGGGACTCCTCATTTATGATCGTTGAGTACAGACCAACAAAATTGTTTATTTCCAACTTTTACTCTGTTGGTAACCTCAAATAATTTATTTCTCATAATGAACTATATTATTATGTTTGCTTATAGGTTGCATAAATAATATATATTCACTAAAGTATTCATTATAAGTACCCTTTCAACAGATATCGAATAGGCTTTGATGAAGATCTCTTTACCATATAATGTATTGATGAAGCACCATTATATTTTCATTCATTCAGTATCTAGTACTGAATTTTGATCCTTATCTATATTAGCATAAACGTAGTCTATAAGATACGTAGTCTGTGGTCAATGTAACCGATGAAAAAATGGTAAAATATCAATTTGAACACATTGACAATGTTAATCCTTTATATATGTATACTAGTCCTCCTCTTCTAATAAACACATTGACCGGATCAGTTCAGCAGCTGAGGAAATAAGAAGGTACAACCTAATGATGCTCTGAATATTCATATATGTATCATAAACTATATTCTAAATGAATTTCTTACTTTTATTAAGATAACTATTTATAATAGATTTTTTCAAAGTAAATTTAAGATGATTCAGAGAAAAATATTTTCTCTTCATTAATATCATTCAGTTAAGTAATATAGTCATATTGTTAGTTATTTTACACACACACACACACACTAAATGGTCTGTTATATAAATATAGTGATTTGTTACGTCATCAATAAGGTTATCAAATAATAGTCAATAATGTTCTCATGTGTCAATTATAATTCACGTAGTAACTAAAGAGTATTAATGAAATAAATTAAAAGTAATATTATATAGAAGAGGAATGTGAAAAATAACTTTTTAATTAGCAAATATTCAGAAGGCGATAAGTAAACAACAAAATAACTTATAAGATTACAAAATTGGCTTTTTTTAAATAAAGCAATTATATTGAAAATTTATAGGTTAGCAAAGATGGATAGTGACTAGCAGTGAAATCCAGGACGTGCGTTTCGTCCAAACAAACAATACTAAATGAATTTAAACTTCACCCGATTGCACAAGCAAGTGGCTATCAGGACTCAGTAGCTGAGTGGATAACGCGATGGCGTTAGTAGCGAAAGGTACTGGGTTCGACTCTCAGAGTGAACATCAACTCTGAGATGCAGGTACATCCAGCTGACGAGTCCCAAATGGGACAAAACGCGCGTCCTTGATTCCACTGCTAGCTACTATTCATCTTTGCTTACAATGCTTGTGAAATGAGGATATATCGAGGCAATACACACAGTATGCACATATGCCAATAAGAGACTGATCAATTGCAGTCCTAAACATCAATGGGAAGATTCAAACAAACAATACTAAGTGAATGTATAGGTTAGTTGTCAGTGTTAAATAATATAATGTCTTATAATGTTACATTTAATAAGCTGAATTAAATCAAGAAGAAGGTCGTCAGAGGTTAAACTTCTCGACTTATATATTCACCCAAAAATAACTGTTAATCAAAGTAATATTTCATTGATTTGCTGATCAGGATGAAAACCAGCTAGTTATTCAACGTCGCAATATAGCCTCATTTATATCAATGCTTGTAGATACTCATGAATATTAGTTCGACTTGGAAATCGTCGACTTATTGGACAAAGGAAAAATAACGAAAGTCAACAAACTTTTAGAAGCCTAGCACTCCGATCACATATCTATCGATAGACATATCAAAAATCGATTTATTTTACTAACCAATAAGAGAAGTGATAAACATTTGTAAGGTCAGTAATGAAAAGAAAGCTAAACAAATAAACAACAACTAACCAATTTTCGGGTCAAAAGTATAAGCTTGTTGTTAACCTTGGAAAAACTCTAATAACTTACGTCTTGTATCATTGTCATGAATTAAAGGTAATTCAGTGAAGACAAAATTATCTAAGGTGATTTTGTTTACTTAAGCTTTACAGTCATATTTACAATTAATTAATTGACTAGAGGTAGCAGTCTTTAGTAAAACAGAATGTTGTTGAATAACTCTACTCTTCAGTAATCTAGAGGTTATTATTAGCTTCATTCAATATATTTTGGTACAATATAGAATTCTCAGCACGAAGTAATTCAATGAGTTTCCGGTTTCTTATTTTTTGATCGATATTGACGATAAATGTTGAGCGATCGCCAGTCAGATGTTGACATTTCAGATATGTGAATAATGTCTATTTTTTCGGTCCATATTACCAGCAATCACAATGTCTCCGATTGTACATTATTTAACTGAATAGGTTATGCAATTAACTGACATAATGATCTGTTAAAACAAACAATGAAACAGATAACTTGTTGAAGTATCTAAATGACAGGAACAGGTAACCCGGATATTCAAGGAGGCCGCCTTGTAGTTGAGCGTTCGTGCGAGTCGTAAGGTCCTGGGTTCGCGTATCTCATGAGGGATCGTGGATGAGCACTACCAAAAAGTCTCATACTAGGAGAAAGCATCAATCTCCAAAAACAATCTCCACAACAACATACTGAAAGCTCTTCTAATTATCTTATACAACTGATAATTAGCCATTAATTGCAGCATTTAATTATTCTGTTCTTCACATTTATCATATAGATAATAATCATCACCTGAACATCTTTCATTAACCGACTGTTACATGACTTCCTTTCGATATTTGATTTTTGTAAACAATTTATGATACTATATCACTCCATTTTTTGTTGTTGATTATTTACTATCATTTTATTCTCATATATACGATTGTACAACATAAGTAAACGAAATCGTTGAAAAAAAAGTTTCCCCTGTTGATTGATCTTCATTCTTCTTCTTCTTCTTAAACTCACTTCTCATTCAACCGTATACTAATGATATTGTTGATAAACAAAATGAAAACTTTACGATTAGATTGTTTAACTTGAAGAATACAAAAATTTTAAAGAAGAATCACTGGTTGAAATTGTCACTTCCTGGTATATTTGTTGATTTTTATGGCATATATCCCTAAATTTATGGAATGTTTCTTGTTTGTTTGTTTCTTTGTATATATCAAAGTTATTTATATTACGATAGGACAAAATTCATTAAAAAAATATTTAAAGCTTAAATCTAGTTCATTATTATTTTAGAGAATTAGAAAATTTGTATATTTTATAAACCCATTTCTTGCCTTACAGTGGTTAGTTTTTATTTGTATGAGATTATAGAGGTTGTAGTGAACGAAAATACAAGACGGGAAAATCAAATGTATCTAAACACAAAATGATAGAACATCTTAGTTACATCTGAAAATCACATAGTAAATACTTAATTTGCAAGATGTCAAGTAATTGTATGAAACTTGATTGTTCCTTTTGCAAATGTTAGTCAATCGTCTAAGACTTCACTGATCCTTCATTTACACAGCAATCATTCTCTGTTCTCGTTCGCTTTCCTTTAATATTCTTAACTTTCTACCTCCAGGCATTCCCTTTTTGATTGGTGCTGCATACTACTTATATCTGTCGACATCAGTAGCACACACCACATGGTCACTAATTTATTTGGAGTTTATTTATTTGAACACATAAATACTGGTGCAACAGGGCACCGACTACATATGAGCCACACAAGTCACTTGATTTGTGTGTGGCTATGATACTGATCTGGTGCACAGACCGAAACAGGTGGTTTTCTCGGGGAGCCACACACGGAGACTTCGATCTAAAGGTCTAATCCACAAGGCAGTAGAACAACGTAAAGAGATGCAGTCACATTGTGGCCAGTGAACAACAATTGGTTTATACGTCATTTGTCCCCTTTGGATCCTGGAGCCCATGTGCACCACTGGTTTGGAATCAGGGTTCTCCAACTGCCCTAGGTGGATCCTCCATATACATCAACCTGGTTAAAGTGTGGGACATTGCTTTTCGTCCTCTCAATTTCGTAAACAACATCCGTGGTGAGAGAAGGCAGTGAGTAGGACTTCCCTGGCAGTGACTGTATGCACGTGGCCATGTGAGAGCATTCTGAGAGGGAGAGCTGACTCTCCCCACCCTCGACCGTACCAGGGCATTTGGGATAACAATTGTGTAATATCATGACAATATGGATCCCTCTTTCTTGTTGATTTAGTTGAACATCTTTTGTAGCTATCACACAGTTATGTTGTTGTATCGATTGTATATAATGATAAGTTAAATATTTGTAGTTAATTATGATTATTACTTGTAATCTGAATAATTCAAGTGAAGTCTATGAGATTACTATGACTTCATTGTGAGTGTTATTATCGCACAATAAATTTATATTACTAATTAAAATGAATCTAAGTTCAATTTGTACATCTTCAAAGTTCTTTGGTTGTTTACTTTTAAATTTTACATATTTTTAATAGATAAACACAAAAAAATATCAAGGTTGTCACTATTCTTTTATTTTTGTTTACTAACAATCTAAAAATCTATTAGACACAAGTACGATTATCACATAATAAGCTTATGGCTAATTAGTATAAAACAGCGGTAAAATGATTTGAAACTCTTAGTAAATTTCTCAGTGTATGAAAACATGTTAAAACAAAATAGTTAAATCTTTAAATTGTAGTGTATTTCTTTTATAGGGTTTCGTCAAAGGTCCTTCTAGATATTTTTATTGTTCAATAAACAATGCAATATTTATTTTACATAATTCATTTTTATATTGCAAACATGGATATTGGCTAGCAGTGGAATCCAGGACGCGCGTTTCGTCCTGTTTTCGGGACTCGTCAGCTGGATGTACCTACATCTCAGAGTTGATGTTCACTCTGAGACTCGAACCCAGTACCGTTCGCTAGAAACGCCATCGCATAATCCACTCAGCTACTGAGTCCTGATAGCCACTTGCCTGTACAATGGGGTGAAGTTTAAATTCACTTAGTATTGTTTATTTGAATCTTCCCATTGATGTTTTAGGACTGCAACTGATGAGTTTCTTATTGGCATACGTGCAACCTGTACAGATTGCCTCGATGTAGCCTTAATTCATAAGCGCAGTAAGCAAAGTTGGATAGTGGCTAGCAGTGTTGTTTTAATCTTCTTATTATTGTTTAGGATTGTAATTGATCAGTTTCCTATTGGCATATGTTCATCCTAAGTGGATTGCCTCGATATTACCCAAACTCATAAACATTATAGTAGCTAGCAGTGGAGTCCAGGACTCATGTTTCATCCTATTTGGCTGTATGGACTCAGTATCTAAATAGTTAACGAGATGATTTTTGAAGCGAATGGTACTGGGTTCGAGTCCCGTAGTAAACATCAACTCTGTGATGCAGGTGCATGCAACTGACCAGACTCACGACACGAGCGTCCTAGATTATTCTACTAGTCACCATCCATATTTGCTTATTTATTCTATGTATTTATCAGAGTCTAGGTTTTTCTTCCAAAGATATTTTTAATAATCTCATAAATACTGTTTGAAATTTTTTTTTTATTATTTTCAATTGCCTAGTACTTTATTTATTTAGTAACTAACTAATGTATCATCATCTCATGCACATGTTCAGTGATCAAATTAGAAAATTTAAGGTAGATACATTATTCCGTTATTAAATTTAAAATTTTGATAGTTTCTTTTGTTGGCATTACTATATGTTTATTGATTATAATTATTTTAATGTTTACATGAGTTTTACTAACTAAGGTGTTGAGCTCTTCAAATTTTGTTTAAATATACACGAATCCATATACCCTTGAAAAAAAAACTTTTTTTAAAAACTCATAAGGATAAACAACCGTATATTCTACTTACTTTATAACTAAACTAATTTGTGGATAAGAGTGTTTTTATGTTTGATAGATTAGAAAGGCTTTATTTTTTTTGGCTGTAATCAGATCAAGTTATTTAATAGTTGTCAGGAGTACTTGTTTTTCAGTAATAATAAGAAACATATGACATGTTATATATATCTGTTCTATCTGTTGCATTCATTTTTTGGAATTACTATGAATCGAAAGAACTAAGATCATAGTGTAGTGAACAAGACACTAATTTGGGACAATCGAATGTATTTAAGCACAAATTACAGACTATCTCACTAAATTCTGATAACCATACAGCAAACAGTTAATTTGAAAAATAACAATTAATTGTCTCAATCTTCACTGTTCCTTCTGTAAATATCATTTTATCTTCTCTAATTCCATTGTTCATGCATTTTCCTACCGATTGCGCTTCATTTCAGTTCTTTCCTTATCGGTTTTCTGCCAAAATATATTCTATGTCTGACCATCGCCATATACTACTTATATGGATATAAGTAGACCACACTACAATGGAATCTCAAGGAAGTGATCTAAAAGTTCAGACTTCAGTATATAAGCAAAAATGATTAATATTAGTTTATAATGGAACAAAAAAGTAATGAATGTAAATAAATACAAAGAATGGAATGTAAATTAAAAAAAGAAAATTAACACATAGGTACTATAGTGATTAACCATTTAACGTTACTGATTTTAATATGTGATTTATCTTTTCAATCCGAACCTAAATCTCTTCACCTCGAACAGTAAATTTTGGAAACGAACAGTTTGTGAGTTCGCGATTTAATACCATAAAATGATACGTAGGTAACTGTTTAAGAGAATACATAAATAAATGCATGTGAGCCCTTGAAACACAACTCTTTTTATATAGTTATCACTTTTTAAATAAACTAATAAACTATTAAACTAGAATGAAATCTCAGAATTACATGGATTGAACCATTTGCTTCTTTCACAGTATACAAATCTGTGATGATTAGAAGTATTTGTATTATTGTACGAATCCTAGAAATAACTCAATTTAAGGAAGAAGAAGAAGAAGGGCTAGTTGAGTACATACGAACGTATTGTATTTGGAATTCATAATCAGGCAATCAGCAAGTACAAAGGAATCATCAGTTCATACAAACACCACCAAATCACATTTTCAAGTATATTTTATCGCTCTTCTTAATTTTCAAAAATCAGTATGATTGTTTTCATATGCTTTGTTGACAAAACCATCTGTTTGGATATCAGTCCTTTTTCCCTGAACTATTTTTTGGGATTATATATAAGAATGATACTGTTTGTTTACAGAAGGATACTAAACTATTTTGTGTATATTGGCTTTACAGTTAAGCAAAAATCTTCCGTTTTTTCCTACTTTTTTGAAAATGTAGTTCTGTATAGCTGCTTTTAAAACGTATGTGATTCATTTAGGATGTTCATTTGATTGGTCTAAACATTCTGAGTTTTTGTAGGATTCGGACTATTATCACTAATGGCTAATATAGATATCGATTAGTAGACCAGATGTCACCGTTTTCGACTCGGACAACCAAGTCAGACCGGAGAATATGAACCTGTTATTGGTAAATAAATAAGTTTTGTTTTCTTAGGTAGATTTAACAAGTTGCCGAAATCAACTGCCAACACTGTATACGATATATGTAGTGCTTTTTTCAGTATTCTTCTTATCACCAATATATCACATTTTCATGATGTATAATTATTCATTTCAAATGGCATCAAAATAAAACCTAATCATCATCAGACTGAGAAACTGTCAGATGAAAAAAAACAGAATTTCTTTCATATGGCTTAATTGGTTTATTCAACAGCCTCACATTGGGACAAATACATTTTACAAATTACTTATGAAATATCAGATGAATATTAGCTGTATTATTAATATTATTATTTTAGTCATCAATCAAACTCAACTTAGATCATGGTACATGTATACATCGATTCAAGTCGCCATAATCCATTAGCGTAGACAGATTAAATTGACAGAGTAAATGTCAGAGTAGCAATAGTATTAACAGTAGTAGCAGAAATTGAGCGTCTACGATACAATCTTAGCAAATATAAATTAATCAAATAATAAATAAGAAATTAGTGAGGAATTTAAAAACTTAGGATCGGAAAGAAGAAAAAGAGTAAATGCATCTGAGCTATTATCAACGATTTGGAGCCATGTCCTTTCAAGTCTCTAAAAATTGGCAACGATAATCATGTGGACCCAAATCACTCCTTCAATGGTCCTAATCTCCATAATCAATCTCTTCAAGACACCCATGATCTCATACTAGTTACCCAGGAATATCCTCTATTTTTAAATTAGGACTGAGCAAACGGATATCTTGCCTTGGTCAGAAGTGGCGTATGTTGTCAAAAGACAACCAAGCTATCCAAATTCGTACTGAGATTTCGTCAGATACCAAGACTATAGGGTTGATGAGGTTTACAAGATAAGTTAGGTGATCGATACACAAAACTATTTCAATCCCTATACATTGTTCAGGCGTCAATTTTCGAAATGTCCTCGTGTTGTATATTATACATTGTACAGTCTGCATCCTATTACATTCTTTTGTAGTATTAATAGTATAGCCATTGTAATTGATGTAGATCCCTAATAACTGCGAACACTGAATGAAACTTTTATACTATACATTGTAGGAAACTAGTAAAAATGTTGTCTCAATTAACATAATTAGTAGAATTGGCTGAGGAATTTTTGTCGGTATCAAAATTATAAATATTTGTTTTATTGAAATGTGATTACAGAAATAATGTGTAGTAATATGATGAGGTAAGAATGATGGAATTCGTACGTATGTGTACGGAAAATAATAGATGGTTCCGCTAATAATTATACATTAGGTTAGTTTAAACATGTTTAATAAAATATTATTAAGTAGTTCAACTTTTAATGTTTATATTTAATACTCTCGTTCATATGTAATTTGCCATTAAATAAACCATTCTGGATACCTTCAAGCAACGTGTGACAAATTATTAAAAGAAAAACGATCATTTGATTTTCATATTCCCATACTTGAATGCAGTATACAAAACCATTGAACGATATGTTTTTTGGTAAGATTTGTTATGAAAAGATATATCAACGAAGTATGGTAACTTATTAAGGTCTACTTACACATATCATATTGAGAACGCCAGTCCAATCACAATTCATGACGAAACTTTGGAAGAGGTTTTACAGTTTCACGTATCAGGATAGCATCATTGATGAAAAAGGAAGATCGAATACAGACTTAAAGGCGGGGATTGACAAAGCAAGGACTGCATTCCTACAAATGAAGAACATATGGAACTCAAAACGATTGTCAATTAATTTCAAACTGAGAATCTTCAATACGAACGTCAAGGCAGTTAGTCCTATTGTACGGACCTGAAACTTGGTGAACTACTACAACCATCATCAAGAAGGTACATGTATTTATAAACAGTTGTTTACGCAAAATACCCAACATTCACTAGCCGGATACCATCAGCAACAGCCTTCTGTGGGAGAGGACAAATCAGCTTCCAAGTGAAGAGGAAATTAGGAAAAGACGGTCGAGGTGAGCGGGATATACATTGCGGAAATCATCAACCTAAATCACGAGGCAAGCGTCAACTGCGGATTATGAAGGGAAGCGGAAAAGAGGAAGGCCAAAGAACACAGTACGCCGGGAAATAGAAACAGATATGAAAAGGATGGATGTTAACTGGAAAAAACTGGAAAGGATTCCTCAAGACAGGGTTGGATGAAGAATGCTGGTTGGCGGCCTATGCTCATCCACGAGTGGTAACAGGAGTACGTAAGTAACTAATTAACTCACACAATATTGATGTTCAATCAATACTTATGATTGTTACTGTTGAAGAAGGTTTAGTTTATTAGTTCGTATTTTTTTGTCTTAGTTTTTTTGTTTATAGACATGACGTAATAGAATAACACATCTTGACACATTGTTTTTCTCGAAATATCTTGTCACGCAATGAAACTAACAGTTCAACTCATAGTACTTAACTCACAAAGCACTCGATTCAAAGATCACTCGAACTCTGAGACTTTGATTCAATCCAATATCTGCTGATACGTATAATCTATAAAATCCCAAATAATAACCACTGTTGATTCTAACTGATGTATGTGTATACGTGTTATGTATTAAACTTTGGCCTGTACAGTTTTTTCGATGGCTAGCAACAATATCCAGCCGCCCAAACCAAAGTAAATGAATCACGATCCAATCTGATAACTTAATAAAATCAAGATGAGTAGTTTGAGCACTAAGCTAGGATTGTCTTGTTGTTTTTAATACACGTACATGTTTATAAGTTATACGCGTTTACATTTTACATTAAAAAAGACTAAATTCATTTTGTATTGTTTGTTTGAATCTTACCATTAATGTTTAGAACTCCAGTTGATCAGTCTTTTATTGGCATGTGTGCATCCTGTGAGGATTGCCTCCATATTGCAAAAGCTGGTGAATATCATGATTTAGTAGCTAAGTGGATAACGCGGTGATGTTTGAAGTGAACAGTACTGGGTTCGAGTCCCGGAGTAAACATCAACTCAGATGCAGGTGCATCCAACTGACGAGACCAAAATAGGACTAAACGAGCGTTCTAGAATACACCACTAGACACCATCCATCATTGCTCAAAAGCAGATTGTTTTCAATAGATCTACTTAAAGTTACTAGTTAAGTATATTTTCAAACCTAATTTAATCAAATTTATTAATTTTTTTCTCAATTTTGTTTTGGCAAAATCATGCATTTATTGATAGAATTGGTTTTTCAAACTGAAACGAATTTATAAGCAGAGATCGATAGTGACTAGCAGTGGAATCTAGGACACGCGTTTCGTCCTATTTGAGACTCGTCAGATCTTCTGATAGAGCTTGTGAATTAAGGATATATCGAGGCATTACGCACAGGATGCACATATGCCAATAAGAGACTGGTCAACTGCAGTCCTAAACATCAATGGGAAGATTCAACCAAACAATACCGAGTGAATTGAAACTAATTTAGGTTTACCCATGGGACCAATCTTTGTCCAAAGCCTAATTGAAGATAAATTGAAAATTGTTTTCGATTGAATCTATGAAGATGGAATTCGGTGAAGAACGCTTTTTCCTTTTGCTATTTCTTTTATGCTGTGTAATTTTATAGTAATCATCTTTATCGATTCTTGAAATTCACCAGCCTAATGCACTTGACAACAAATATTCTCACTATGACTGTCACTTCGTTATGTAAATTAAGAAATACTAATTAATGTAATCTATATATAATTACATAATTCCATCCAGGGATGGTGAAGTTGATACAGAAAAGAATACGATGTGTAAAATAATGGAGATATATTATTCGACGCGTTGTGGTTCACAAATTATTTTAACTAAACGTTTGTTATAACAATTTCGATAATGTAAATCAGTAGTTTGTATCCGGCAATTCTTTAGTGAGAGGACTAAGACCTCATGTCTAAGAATGTAAGAAAGTGAGATTCCAATACCATTACATGGTATTTAGAATCGTCTAAAGCTACAGAGAAAACTAGAATGAAGAGCACAGAATTACAACGAAAATTACTGTGAAAGGTCGATAGTCATATGTGCGTCTGGTCATTTTGTAACTTACTATTTTAGGTCTTATTTGCATCAATCAACTGCTCTACGTGCATGCTTACTATAACAAAATAATAAACCTAGAATAAGGTTTAAATTTATTCAGGAATAGCGTAAGCGCTAATGAATAAAATATCTATATTAGGGTAAATTCAGTTTGTATACTTAGTAGTAACACTGATCCCTATAATTGTACTGGCCCACTAAGATAATATATTTGATGGTGTATGCATTTTAAGACAGTCTAAAAAGAGAAGTAATTGTCGATAATAGTATTCTTTTTTGATGAATAGATTCAGATAAACTATCCCAGATTCTCGGAAATCCACATACAGTGTTTAGCTTTATATCATTCATAATAAGACCATGAGCTTTTTTACTTTAAGGAATTTCTCAAGTACAATTCACTCATACTGATATTCGACAATCCCTCATATTCATCACTTACATTGTACAAAAGTACTTCACTGTAATAAAGTAATCAGTAAAACTGTCAATTAACAAATGGACACATACTGTCTTATTGACATTCAAATCAATAATATTGATTGATTTTTTTATAAACAGATTTAATAACATGGATATTGGCTTATTCACTAAGTTACAATAAGTTAAACAAATATTTGTTTTTAATAACAAGTTAATTAATAGTTCCCAAGGTAAATTGTATAATGCAACTATGATGAATAAGTTATATTTAAGAGAAAAAAATTAAATTAATAATAAACAAACAAAATAAGAAAGATAATGGTTGTCATTATTTTTCCAACGATTTAACTCAATGAAGACAATGGTGGACGGTTGTTCAATTTCGTGGATTGGTTGAATTTAGATATTAACACCGTTAGATGCCGGTTCAGTTGTCTACAGGTTAAGTTCTCGTGGATGTGTACTGTTGAGGAGTTCCACAATAGGATGAAACGGCCGTCCAGTGCTTCCGGGTTTTTCATGATTGTCTAGCTTCAATTGATTCGTGATTTCAATCATATAAAATTACTAAAATCTCCACAACGACCCCCCTTCTAATAATTGAAATGTAACAAAATTGTTATTATTTGAGATATCTGTGAATACATACTGTTGTACTACATATATATATATATGACCAAGGAAGCCCAATCCGTTTCGGGCAGAGACAGGTATCTATCTACTTCAGACAATAAATGAGTGATTGCGCAATATCATGGGTCAATTGAAGTTAGACATTAACACGGTTGACGACAAATTTAGTGGTCTAGAAGTTATGCGTTCACGAGCGAAACTGAAGGTCCTTGGTTCGAATTTATTAAAAAGAATATATATGTGTTATAACGCTTCTTGTGCGTGAAAAATAAACTCCTTGATATCTGTTTTAAACATCATTAATATCGGCATTCCTAGAACATAATTCTATCGATAAAAAAAAACACATTTGTTGTAATAATGATAAAGTGAGTGTGTAAATATAAGTGTCCGATGAAATGAACCCTTTTTTTCTCATGAATAATATACTTTTGTTAAAATTAAAATTCTTGTCTCATAATAATAAGTTGATAAGTAGACATTTCATACTTTACTTCAGTAGGAAAAAAATCACTGACATTTTTATAATGTTATTGTATATGTTTGATGTATGATATAATAATAAATATTTCATTGAATTACTTATTAATTGTTATTTTATGTGATTATGTTATAACTTGTGGCCGAGTGGATGCCCTGATAATGTTCAACGTCATAATACTACCAATTAGAGAGCACTGAGTTGTCGATCGGACCAATGACACATGAAACCCCGTACGATCAGTACAGAGTACTTGTCGGTTCTGCTTCTGACTAGCACAACCAGTTAAGTCCAGAACACCAATAACAGCCTCTGCAGTATGAATCATTATATTTCAAACATACTGGGTTTATATACCAATCAAACAGACCACATCGTACTATAAAATGGAAAATAGCATATGTACAAGATTCAGCCAAATGTGACTGTGAATGTGGGAGATAGTAAATGACAGACAAGGCATAGTTTAAAAATGGTAAATCATATGACAATAGTTCATAGGTCAAAATAAAGCTCCTAATAAGGGGAACATGAATATGAATAGTTTAGTTATTTAGCAATTTTACGATAAAAAATACATGCATAGTATTGGTTCATAAATGGATCCCAAAGTTACCGTTCGCTATTTTTATCTGGATATAACAGATTAATTAATTTTTATTACATTGTAATCAAAAGATAATTTGAAATTTACTATTCGATTTTAGGATGTATTCAGCAATTTTATATGAGTATTCTGTGGTTTACATTAAGCAATTAGACAGTTTATGTGTGGAATTTTAGGAGATTTTCTTTCTTACTAGACTGACAGGTCCTGGATTCGAATCTCGCGAGGAGGGATCGTGGGTGCGCACTACTGAGGAGTCCCATAATGGGGGGAAAAGGTCGTGCAGTGCTTCCAGGTTTTCCATGGTGGTCTAGCTTCAATTGACTCATGATCTCAACTATATATATATATATATATATTTACAAATTTAAGGTTCATTTTAAGTGAAATTATTATTTATATAGTATTATTACTAGTGCAAAATTAATAACAATTATGTAGACTTATTTCTTTCATATCTTAAGCCAAGTAAACATTGTCTCATATATTTCGTTTTTTTCTAGACTACAATTCTTATATTTAACTTCATTTATGATGAAGATTATAGTTTCCTCATTCCTGTTTCTATTCTGATTGAATTCACTTGGTGTCGTTTACCTGTATCTTCTCATTGTTATTTAGAGCTGAGATTGATCAGTCTCTTGTTTGCATATGTTCATCCTGTGAGCACTGCCTCGATATCGCCTGAAGTTATAAGCTTTATAAGCAAAGATGGATAGTGGCTAGCAGTGAAACCCAAAACGCTCATTTCGTCCTATCTGGGACTCGTCAGCTGGATGTGCCTGCATCTCAGAGTTGATGTTCACTCTGGGTCTCGAACTCAGTACCTTTCGCTTCAAACGCCATAGCGTTATCCAAAGTGAACATCAACTCTGAGATCAAGGTACATCCAGATGACGAATCCCAGATAGGACGAAACACGTGTCCTGAATTCCACTGCTAGCTACTGTCCATCTTTGCTAATCTGATTAATTCCCTTTCTTAATATTCGATCCAAGTCGTATTTTGTGTTTTTTATTAACTGATTCACAATGCCAACATTGACACCAAGGTATTTATTAAATTAATTTTTATAAAGTCTAATACATGATACTCTAACGTTTAGTAATGAAACAAATCGATAACAATCAGTGATGACATTATTGTTAAATTAAGAAAATCCTAGAAAGTTTGAACTACGTATATATGATTCTCTTTGTAAAACACCATAGTCGATTTTCTCACTGTAGCAATAAAAAGGCCGTAAGTTGAACAGTATACTTGACATTTTGGATGAATATTATTAATATCAGTAGAGGGTTTTGTAGAGATTTTAGTAATTTTAAAGTTGAAATCATGAGTCGATTGAAGCTAGACCACCATGAAAAACCTGGAAACACTGAACGGCCGTTTTGTCCAATTGTGGAACTCCTCAATAGTGCGCATCCACGATCCCGCCACGTGAGATTCGAACCCAGAGAACTACGGATGCATGCTTCCGTCAGTAGATTGATTGAGGGTTAAAGTGAGATTTTTATTTCAAATGGTCAATATTTTTGTATTGCCTGAAGTGTTTTCAATAAAATCCTTTTTTAATAAGGGTTTTTTTCTTTAAGATGTTTCGTTTTTTTTATTTTTCTCATTAGAATAAAAAAAATCATTTTAATGATTGACATTCTAGTACGTCCTCCGGAAATCCTTTATACATGAAGTTTTATTTTCATACAACAATAAATCACAAAATTTTTTTCATCAGAATTCATTTGCAAGAGAAAATCTTTAAATATATTTTTTGTAGAGGGGGGGAGGAGAACTATAATTATATGTTTCTATTGTTACATTTTTTCCAATTGGTCTGATGACATTATTCATTGTTGTCTGGATAACTTAAGTCTTACATTGATTTGTAGGCAAACTGATCAACATTTCGTCCATGTTTTTGTAGTTATGTCATATTCAAGTCAACTATATACTCCATTTATCCAGGTAAGACGAATACATTTGTCAGGGTAACAATAATATCTAATCAAGTCATTAGTCAATTCTCTTATTACTCAAAACAATTTGGATTCGACAGATCACGTGCTGCGATTGATAAAAAATGTGGTATCAAAGTCAACAACATACAAATTCGTTCAAAAAATCTAATGGTCAACTTAAATGTAATTGTTCAATGGTACTAAACAGGTTTTACGATTCAAGTTGCTTTGTTAGTTGCTTTGTTGATTTAATCAACACAAAGTTAGTTTTATTGAGTGTGACTTGTAAAATCCAGAACACCATTTTTTTCAATAATTATATTACTTAGATGAGACGGCTTTTTGTACAATCTTATTAACCATCCTTGGTCTAATTTTACATTATATCCTATCCAGTTGTTTTTTTTAACATGATCAATATTATGATGTACTGATAATGTAGTTTAGGAATCTTTTCCCCAGTATTCTTTTTTTATTCAGATAACAAGATAGAATTATATTAAGTACAAAGTAGCAAACTATAATGAATATGGTTATTTAACTAATTAAATTGAAACATACTGTATTTAAAAGACATTGTTTACGTAGAGTTAATGTTCACCATAGAGTAGCTTAAAATTAAGACGTGTAATATACATATTTCGTCCTTATTTAGTTGGTTCATGATTTAAATGATATTCAACAGTCTCCATAACCTCAAACTGAAAATATTATGTGGTCACTAGTGACTAGCTTAGAGAGGAAATTCTCGGAGTTCTAGTGATAAGCTATGACCATTGGAGTTGAACCGTGTCGAGTGTGGGACAGTTACTTATCGAAGACAATAGAAGATGGTCGAACAATATTGTGAATTGTTTGAAGTTAGATATTAACATCGTTGGATGCCAACTCAGTGTTCTGAAGGTTAAGCGTTTGCGAGAGAGACCGAAGGTGATGTGTTCAAATCCTCCGCGGGGGATCGTGGATTCACACTGCCGAAAGGTCCCATACAAGAACGAGCTTAGAGGTTTTCAGTGGTGATCTAACATTGATCGGTTCATGATTTCAATGAAATTCAACAATCTCCACAACTCCAAATTTAAAATTTCTCAACATAATATAATAATTATGTAATGTCATTCAGTGCATACATCTCAACCATAACACGGTTAATATTTTGATTGTCGATTGCTTTATTCCTAGCAAAACATTACATTTTCAAACGTTCAATATTCACTATACTACCATGTAATTTTATATTCTGTAATATTTGAAATCAATTTTTCATTTTTTGAAAAACAATTCCACTTAATATCATATTATCAATGGTAATAATTCATAGGAATACCCATTAAAAATAATAAATTTTATGCAAAACACACGTTTTGTAGATCATTTCATCTTTTATTCTGCGTGTATGTGTATGTATGTCGATGCTCGCATTTCGTTTTCTTTTTTTGTTCCTCTTATTGAAATAACACCTAACTTTGTAATTATCGATTCATCTTTTTGAAGGTTCCTTTTTTTAGTTTTGCATGGTTTTGCATTACCATTTGTGTGACCTCAATGAAAGATACCAATTACATCTTTCTCCTTTTTTCTGTGTTTCTTATTGCGAATTACAGCCAATATTGTTTTTTTTATAAAATAGCGGGAAACATATTCGTTGCTTTCTGTAGGTGGTGACAATTTTTTGTATTTTCTGGTGGAGTCTTAAGGTGTCATGTGTTTTCTACTTATTAAAATAGATTCGATTAGAATAGTCGTTTAGCTTTAAGAAAAAAATAAGGTTTGGTCAATCTATCTCACTCAAGCCTTTCACTAATAATCAGACGATTATCATTCTCAAATGTTTTACATAAAAACGTTTTATGTAATACTTTGTAGTATTGATGCCTTTGATTTAACTTTGTCCACATATGATTATTAAAGGTGGTTAGCAAAGGGAAGTATATGCGATAATGTGAAGCGTTATGACAACTGTATGTAATGTTTAATTTAAAAGAATATATTTCACACTTTGCCTCGCCTGATCTCATGCATGTCTTTTTTGAACCATTCTGTTTCAGTAAAACACTAGTCGACCCAAGTTAGAAAACCATTACAAGTTTGGAGGCACTGAACGTCCATCTCGTACAAATGTAAGACTCCTCAGAAGTGCTCATCTATGACCTTGCAATCGGGTCTTACATCCAAACGTCGAACCTCCATTATTAAATCATTATCGATACGTTAATTTTAGCTTTAGATCAAGATAATGGAATTAATCAGACTTAGACTTTTAGTAAAAGTTAATTCAAATATTATCATAGTCACTTTGATTCATTTATCAGAGGATATATTGTATTGGAATAGCTAATATTATGAATCTGAGCCACTGTTTTATTTTGAAACACTGAAATTGAATTAGTTTTTATGAAAAGATACTTTATAATAAGTTGGCAGTTGACTTTTATTGGTAGAACTAATTATTTGTATTATATATATATATATATATATATATATATATATATATATATATTGGTAGTTGCCAATAAACCGGACCACAAATCGAGCACTGTGAACACCGTAGCGTTCTGCAGCCGATCCAATGTTTCCGCTACTGTTGGCATTGCACAAGGTTTAAGTTCCGTTGTGTCATTCAGCTCTCCAAAATCGACACAAGATCTATACTTTCCATCCAGTTTCCTTACCAAGAGTACCGGCGAGCTATATGAACTATTAGCTTCTTCAGTTATACCTTCTTTCAACATCTCCTGGATCTGTCGATTTACCTCAGCCTCTAAATGCACAAGGACACAACGTGTTACAATTATATTTAATCGATTGTTCTTTATCGGGATTTCGTGCTTTACTTTGTCACAAAATCTGTAGGGCTCTGCGTCTCCAGTGGACAGTTTAGCATAATTTGTACACAAATCGTTAATGTTTGGTTTCTTGGTTGAAACGCCGGTTGCCAGTCTTATTTCAACCACTTCGAAAATTTCATGTATTGGGAATTAACCGTACATTGTGACCACCTCACCGCTTCTTAAATCAACTATTTCTTTTACTTCTCTTAGGAAATCTGCTCCTAATATCGGTCTCTATAGGCTTGTGGTTGTCTTATATACATCCTAAGTAGATTGATATGATCGATTTCTTTAGAACAAAATTTCGCTTACAATCTGTTCATTGAAATGAAGTTATTTACAAAGTAACCATCAGTGATTCACTGTTTTGTTTTTGAAGTTCATAAGTTAAAAGGTTTGATTTTGAAGTTATTATTCAATAATCGTATCATTTCCACTTAAATAAAACTATATATCATCTATAAACACATGTACCTGCCAAAAGTATCATTCCGTGAATAGAATGATTTTATCAAAATATTTTACTATTTCTTTTATTTTGAATCTTAAATAAGTATTTCTGAGGTAACCGTCGAACTCATGGGTTATTCACAATTCAATGGATTTGGTTAAAAAGACACAGGGATTTCAAAGAAAACTACTTAAGTTATGACAGTAACACAAACCTGATAATAATATTAATAAAAGAGTTCAGTAATATGAGTTTATTCATTAAAATATTTACCGTATATCTATGGTATTAAAGATTTTATCATAATGGTGTTTTAAAGTATTAAGCTTATCAAATTTTTACCCACTATTCACTGTGTTAATAATCTGTTAGTGGTATATTCATGATGAGTTAACATCATTTGAGGTACTAGTAAAAGTTGACCATATGAGGCTCTGAATCCGTTTACATTCACAACCATTTGAGATGAATTTCCGAAGTGCTACTAGACAGTTGTGATTAACATTATTTAACGATCTCATGAGTAAAGCGTTCATCATCAGTAGGATTGAATAATTCCTGAGCTATTTCACAAGGTAAATGAAGTTGAAAATGTGGTCCACTGGGTGCTAACCAAATGGTCTAATTTTTAGGCTCTGTACAGCAGAAATAAAGTTCCTGAATTCGTTTCTACTTCGTGGTTTTCAAAAGTACTCCAATTTATACAAATATTTTGAAACCACTACCTACAAATTAAATTGATCTCCTCTTAAACTTCTGTTAAAAATCGTCTTTTGGACACTATTCATTACTATTTACAAATATCGGTATGACATTCTGTGTGGAAAATACCACTGATCAGGATAGAGAAGTATTTTAAAGTTATTCATAGTTTTATTGTGGCAAGCGTTTTTTTAGCAAGGTTGTTTTCTACGGGGTGGGGTTTCTAACTCTATACCCACCCCTCCTCTTTTATCCGAGCTTCACACTAGCAGTAACCTTAGAAGAACTACAGGTGGAGTTCCATGGAGAATGCTGGTAGGTAGCCTATACTCCTTTACGAGGGGTAACAGTCGTTAGTAATACTTTTATTTAGTTTCATGTTTCAAAGAAACACTAATAAGACGTTTCACAGTAGATCTGGATATTTATATATGCATATAAATTCGCTGTTTGATAAGTAATATTTTACTGTGTGTTTGCATTTTATACATTTCATTTACTTTTAAGATGTCCGTCTATTGTTTCTATGCTTCCCAGCTTATTCAATATATACAAATACAGTTCAATTTTTCTAAGTATTTAAAGTATTAATTAGATTTCTTTATTTCGACCGAAACATGAGGGAGACGTTTATCAAATCATATTTATGAATAAATATGAAAATGAATATAGTAGAAAGCAGATTTCAATCACTTGTTTAGGTTAGACAAATATAGAAACAAGCATAAACAATAGTAAATTTGATACAAAACTGTATAGTTCCACTTCATTACATCTGACATCTAAAAAACACTCTAGGGCATCAACCGGAAGAAAGAAAAACGAAAGCAGAAAATAAACTAAGTCAGAGTATGAAAAGTATAGATTATTAAAAAGGAACTCAAGATTGTTCAGTTATTGGCTTATCCATATGTGAGCAATGTTTGGAATAAAACTAATGTTTGAATATTTTCAATCGACACCCATCCTTTTACTTAATGAGCCATTTGACATAAGATAGAGCAAACTTCTGTGATTTATAATTACCATTCGATAAGTAAATGAGAGTGCAGTCTGCGTCGCTGATATTATATGTTTATAAGAGTTGAAACGATATAAGCAAAGATGGATAGTGGCTAGCAGTGGAATCCAGGACGCGCGTTTCGTCCTATTTGAAACTCGTCAGCTGGATGTACCTGCATCTCAGAGTTGATGTTCATTCTGGGTCTCGAACCCAGTACCGTTCTCTCCAAACGCCATTGCATTATCCACTTGGCTATCAGCACTCAGTAGCTAAGTGGATAACGCATAGCATTCCAATATTCATCTACTGTCACACTTCTCCAACGCTTCAAATACATAATATTGGTATCGCCTATCTAGATCTTATTGATTTCATTTTTTATTCCTAAATTTTTCCGGACACCATCGTTTATGTGTTGCCTTTTTCTGCGTTATTACGAAATGTAAATAAAATTTTCAGAATTTGAAGAAAATCAAGAAAAACATTTTAAATTCTTTCTTTCATTGTTTAATAGTAGTGGATAAATCTGGGCTGTTAACTAGATCATCAGTAATGATGATGTACTTTGTACTTGTTTTTGACATTTTTTATGCAGTGAAAACTGTTTATTTCATCATGATAATAAACTTATATATTTGTAATAACACAATGAGTGGAAAATTAAATTTCTGACAATGTAGTATAGTCTTATGTAAGTCACTTGTTCAAACAAGTGGTTTGACATTACAGCGTGCTAATGTTAGCTAATATAAGATGATGGTTGATAAAGGCATTATTCTTCATCGAATTGATCCTTAGTTCGAAAACACTAGTTTGGTGTTTTCTTACACACGTTTATTTATGTTTTTTTCTAATATAGATTCTGTTATTTGTAGGAGATAAAATTGTATTCCATAAGGCCAAAAAATTACACGTTAAATTACTCTGAATGACCTGACTATACTTATTCTATAATTGCTTTGATGGATTTAATATTTCACTGTATATACATACTGAAGAAAAGCTTGATAAAGATCTAAGTGATAACAATTTGGTTAGCCTACATGGGTTATTCTAACCTACAATATGAATAATTGATACACTTTGAAATCATCTTGAACTATTATTATTGTTACTATCATTATGATTATTGGTGTCAGTCATAGTAGTGTAGTTGACGAGAATACTGGTGGGAACAATCAAATGTATATCAGTACAAAATTACAGAATATCTTAGTAAAATCTGCAAAATGTCCATCAATTGTCTCAGACATCATTGTTCTTTCATTTCCGTATTGATCAATCTCTGTTTTCGTTCTCTTCACTTCGATCTTTTCTACCTCCATACATCCCATTTTCGATTAATGGTACATACTACTGTCTACATCAGTAGCACATACCACAGTACTATTATCGTTTATGTTGTTATTACTGTGGTTATATTGTAGTATTTTGAATATTTATAATTTACCTGTGTGTCTATCTTATAGATAAGCATTTCGCATACCACCTGTGGCTGATTATTTCATGCTTCCAATAAATATGACAAAACATTATCTTATAACACAAATAAATCTACGATTGTTATTATTAGTTCTTCAATTATAAAGTTTCAATGAATCTTGTTATATCATTATCAAAATAGTCCGTATTCTAATGTAGAGTTAGTCCTTTGTATGGAGTTTGACCAGTAAATTATTTATTGTTTTTGGTATAACATGTGACCGCCTGGATACACTGTTAATGTATAACGTGGTAATACCGCCATTTGGAGAGCACTGAATTATCGATCGGACCAATGACACACGAAACTTGTACGAGCAGTCTAAAGTACTGGTCGGTCCTGCTTCTGCCTAACCCAACTAGTTAAGTCCAAAACACCAATCTCAGCGTATGCAGTATGAATCATTATATTTCAAACATACTGGGTTTATATACCAATCAAACAGACCACATCGTACTATAAAATGGAAAATAGCATATGTACAAGATTCAGCCAAATGTGACTGTGAATGTGGGAGATAGTAAATGACAGACAAGGCATAGTTTAAAAATGGTAAATCATATGACAATAGTTCATAGGTCAAAATAAAGCTCCTAATAAGGGGAACATGAATATGAATAGTTTAGTTATTTAGCAATTTTACGATAAAAAATACATGCATAGTATTGGTTCATAAATGGATCCCAAAGTTACCATTCACTATTCTTATCGGGACATAACAGTTTTTCGAAAAAAGTGTTTTCGTCTTTCGATTCCTTCTTAAAAAAGTATTTTGAATTGTGATTTTTTGAAACTATATTTTTCCCTATCAAAATTTTAAAATTAGTTTCATCATGTTTCTAGGATGTTTTACTTTGTATTTTGATTTTTTGTAAACATTATTCAATATAATAAATACGTGTAATTTATAAAATACATTGTCGATGATGATGACCAACTAATTACATAATTTGATTGGTCAGTAATATAGTGTAAAGTGTTATGTGAATGACTGAAGTAATTTAGAGTTTAATAAGTGAAATGATGATTTATTTATTTAAGTATATGAGTAACTATAAGCGAAGATGGATAGTGGCTAGCATTGGAATTCATGACGCGCGTTTCGTCCTATTTGGGACTCGTCAGCTGAATATGCATACATCTCAGAGTTGGTGTTCACTCTGGAAGTCGAACCCAGTACCAAATGAATTCATTTGAGTAACTGATATAAGTCTTGATAAATTTAACGCTTGATTCAATTTCCTGATAGGTACTAATAACTTCAGACTACATCTCTACAGTAGCATTAACACAAAAGGGATAAGGATTAATTCGACTCCTAAAATAAATCGAAATGATTTAAGAAAAACAACAAATTTCATATGATTTATTTACAATAACTTACTATATGAAGGCATTTACTATACTATTACAACTAGGCATCGATAATTCATCATAAGATATGAATACATGTTACATACAGTTGGAAAACAATTTCTTTCATATGTCATTCCCACTTTTATTTATCAAGCTATTAATCACTATATCAATAATATATTTCAAAATAATTAAATATATATTTTTTCATAGCTGAAAGCATGAGTCAATTGGTGCTAGACCACTATGGAAAACCTGGAAGCACTGGACGGCCATTTCGTCCTATTGTGAGACTCCTCAACAGTGCTCATCCACGACGTCGTCTCGCGATATTCGAATCCAGGACCTACCAGT
>NC_031496.1:27929879-27933973 GCF_000237925.1 Schistosoma mansoni
GGGACGAAATGGCCGTCCAGTGCTTCCAGGTTTTTCATGGTGGTCTAGCTTCAATTGACTCATGCTTTAAACTATGAAAACACTGAAATCTCCATAAAACCCCTTCTGATAAAAATATATATATTTTTGTGATATCTAAATGAGTAGAAAACTTTGGTATTGATATCTACTAACATGTTGCAAACTTTGAAATACCTACTTTGATTCAATCAGAAGTACAATATGAAAATTTTTTTTTCCTTTTTACATATCGTTTATATGGAAGGAAACATAAAATTTCACAAAGAATAATAGTATAGTATTTTTGTTGTAATATATACATATAACAATGCAGAGTAGTTAAAGAGAGGAGATTTATCTCAGTTCATCACTTAACATGTGAATTAATATATTTATTTCACTCAACAATTATCAATTGGAAATGAAATAGGAGATGAGTGATGGCTAGCAGTGGAATCCAGAACAAGCATTTCGTCCCATTTGAGGTTCTTCAGTTGAGTTTACCTGCAAACTAGAGTCGATATTTACTCAAACCCGGTACTATTCACTTCAAACATCCACATAACTACCGACTCCTTATAGCCACTAGCTTGTGCTCATAATACTTGTGACTTAAGGCAATATCAAGGTAATCCTCACAGGATGCATATATACCAATAAAACACTGATCAATTGAAGTCTTAAACATCAATGAGAAGATTCAAACAAAGAACATAATGACTAATATCTATCTCTATCGTTATTACTATACTGAGACAAATTTAAACCTAAACAGGATGATACTAATGCACCTAATTTGAACGTTTATCCAACTTGTATATCGTTCATTACATTGATTATATAATATTTATTTTTATTTTAGATTGTCATAAACAAAATTACTTATGATTTATGATAAAATTAAATTGGTTAACTACCAATATTTAGCCATTTGTATTTGATCAAACATGTAAAATGGTGTATATTCAATACTAATATTTAGAATATCAATTATCATTATTATTATTACAGAGTCAATGTCTCATAAGTACACATTTGTTGAATATATAGATATGATATTAAGGTAACCAGCATATGCTTGTTTAGCATCGTTGACATTTTACTGATTTAAAATAAAATGACTTTTAACTGTACTTTTAGTAAATGGATCAATATTTGATTTGTAACCCATCGTTAACAAATTACGTATATATATCAGTATAGGGATTTATGGAGATTGTAGTACTTTCACAATTGAAAACACGTGCTTATCTAAGCTAGACCACCAGTAGAAACCTGGAAGCACTGGACAGGTGTTTCATCCTAGATTTAGACGCTTCAGAAATAAGCATCCACGATCCCTCACGTGGGATTAAAACCCAAGACCTTCAGTCTAGCTCACAGATGCTTAACTTTCAGACTTCTGAGTTGGCATCTAATGGTGTTAATGTTTAACTTCAGTTAATAAATTCTCTTCGTCCTATACTAGAACGAAATGGCTATTCAGTACTTCCTGGTTTTCTAAGGTGGTCTATCTTAGATCAACTCATAGTTCTAACTATGAATATAGATATGCCAATTTTACTATTTATATTGATAATGAAATGATTGAACTTAGCAATGAAAATTTAATCCACACTAATAATATAAATATTATCTTGGTTCCTATTTAGTTGTCCATATTTTGATTTTATTCGTATAAATATATATCTATGTATACATACTGATTTGATGAACTGAATAAATTTTATCCATAAAATGGATTATACCCGTATAACCTATGCATAACCTAATTAATGGCAAGTAGACGATGATTTCAATTCTAGTCAATCACTTCATTGAAATGATTTGAATATAAATGATGTAAATCTACGGTGTTTCATTCGATATACTTGCTGGAACATCTTTTTGTTTGTTTGTTATCTTTTTTTGTTTTTATTTGCTAATTAAATTACACAAATTACTTCAATATTACAGTTTGTAATGCACAAAAAAATTAATTATAGTGTAAATGTCAAATGCATCTATATATGTATAAAGGTTAGATATTTCTTAAAAAAGAAAAGTACCATTGTACTTTTTTTAAAATAGCGTTATATCGAATAAAGTGAAACACTTTTAATTGATTACAGTATGTTTGTTTTTGAATGAAACTACACTGTTTCTGTGAACAATATACAAAAAATAATCCCTATGGGACATAGTATTGATTTTTCCTCTTCACAAACATGATGTACCAGTCTTCCTATTAAGAAAATATTAGCTCTTACATGCCTACAATATTCTAGTTATGTTGATTCTTCTTCTATATCATATTTTAATTTTTTTCATAAACTATTTGTCAAAATACAATTTTATGTTTGTTTTTTTTACGATTGATAAGTACCGAAGTCCGCATTCGGAAACGAAATGCGTGCTCCAAAATGGATATGATATCTAACTATTTATATTGGTTACATCATAGATGTTACATGATTAAGATTACTGAAATAAATATTTAGTCAAAATGATTTATATACCACTTTTATTTTAAATATTCTACCTTTATTTTATACGAATAATGTATCCATTTTGTATTATCTTGATAACGTTTGTAATTGAGTGTGAATTCTGAAATGATTTATAGGATATAGATATATATATCGAACTTCAGTCGGTTTATAATATGACCAATTTCTTATTGAATGTCATTGTTGAATTATTGTCTCATTATTGATTTAATTGACTCCATAAATCACAAACGCTTTATTAGGAGTTTCAGAAATTTATCAAGTTACTAATGGGTACATAACTATTATTTACTCCAATTTGTTCGTTAAATAATATTAGTTGTTGGGCCATAGAAAACTATAAAGCATTATACAGGTGTTTAGTTGATATGACGGAAATGAAAAGTCAAAATAAGGTTGATTTTTGTTTAACATTAATTCCGTTTTAATTCAATGTGATGATTACCCAGCGTAGTATTTGTTTTGTTTTCCTGTATGATATTTTATTCAGTAAAACATATGATATTCTTGTATTAAGTTAACATGAACTATATTCAGGATATGATTTGTTATAACTGTAAGTATTTTTCATATATGTGATTTCATCCTAATTATTAATCAAAATAGGTATATGAAGCAATTTACAAATGAGTGTATTTCCAACTAAAGTCATTGTTGTTGTTCGTGCTTCTGGCTGCTTGTGGAATATATTTCCCCCTTCAGAACTTGAACTTCTCTTTTTAGCTAGCGAGTGTGGGACGCATCGGAATAGCTAGCTTATTGATCGTTGTGTCACAGAGTTTTCGTTCCGTTCACAGACTAGGTGAACTCGTAATCTCTTTAAACAAAGAATTAGTGCTTGTAATTCATCAACGGGGTTGTTAGATTTCTTAATATGTAATAATACTTTTGAGAAAATTCACTTCTAATTCATAAAACATATCACTACTATCAAGGCATATATTGTTTTTAAAACATAATTCTTTCATAAATTCATCCAGAATTATCTCGTCTATACATTAAAATCCAATGACTGTTACATATGAATCAATTGAGCTTATTTCTTATTGTATTTCAAGCTACATATTCATTCATACAATCTGTTAACACTGAAATCCTTTGTAGAAAATCATGATGACCTGATCAAGTAGTGTTTAATACAACTCATTCCAATTTATAAAAATCTGACTGTAAATAAATCACACAGAAAGCAGTGTATTTATGTGTCGTTTTGCTTTAATTGTGAGGTCAGATAAACCCTTATCTATCATCTTTATGTTTTTACTTTTATTATCTGATTCTCGGATTACTAGTACCGAATCTGAAGTCGGTTAATTAGTTAGCGGATAAAACATCAGCCATAACAGTATTCTCATTCAAAATAGATCCAGATTTTCTTTGTCATATAACAGTAAAACTAAAGCAGATATTCAGGTAATACATCCAGTCATGATGTATTCCATACCATTAAAAACACACTAAATTTAGCTATATTTTAGGTCATTGAGACTTGCGGCATTTGTTCTGATAACATGTTTACTATGTACTTAAGGAATATTTTTAATATCTTCTGTAAAAATGAATATTCAGAAGTAACTAACAACACGACTGACATAACTAGGAACC
>NC_031496.1:27934173-27954271 GCF_000237925.1 Schistosoma mansoni
AGGGCACTTCTTCAGCGAGTAAATAACCAAATTAACATTAAACCAAGTTTAAATAGTACAACGGAACAACACGAATATTAGGTGATCAATCATGTGTCGTTCCGTTGTACTATTTAATCTTGGATTAATGTTAATTTGGTTATTTATTCGGTGAAGAAGTTCCCTAAACTCAGTCACGAAACGTCAGAAAATCTAATTTTTTCAACTTATTGGGATATTCTGAATATATAAATTTTATTTATAACAATGATAAATGATTACTAAGGTTATTGGTCTGTTTTCTTCAATACATTAAAAAATTCAAATATTTGAGTTGTGAAAAGACCCAGTTGTTAATGTCTAATTAAAACATAAAAACAACCTTCATATTTAATTCACTAATTATTTCTATTTTATATTTAATGATGAAATTTTTCGTTGAAACATATTTTTGTTTGATGATTACAACAGAGACTCAGTTATATTGTTGCCTTGGTAGTTAACTGATATATTTTCTACGTGTATACTACATGATTACATTATTGCATGATAAAGATTAAGAAATAATAATTGATTTTTAGCATTGCGTCATCTGTTTGTTGTTTATATACGAAAAAGTTTTTGTTTATGTATTCAGAAAAATGAAACAATTTTCAATTTTAATTCATTTGGTATTGTTTGCTTGAATCTTCCCATTGACGTTTAGGACTGCAATTGATCGGTTTCTAATTGGCTACATGTGCATACTGTGCGAACTGCCTCGATATTGCCTGAAGTCACAAGCTTTATAAGCAAAGATGGATAGTGGCTAGCAGCGGAATCTAGGAAGATTCAATCAAACAATACCAAGTGAATTCAAACTTCACCCTACTGCACAAGCAAGTAGCTATCAGGATTCAGTAGCTAAATGGATAAAGCGATTGCGTTTGAAGGGAACGGTACTGGGTTCGAGTTCCAGAGCGAATATCAACTCTGAGATGCAGGTACATCCAGCTGACGAGTCCCAAATAAGACGAAACACGCGTCCTTGATTCCAATGCTAGCTACTATCCATTTTTACTTATGATTTTTAATTCACTTCATAAATGACATTATTATTCAGAAAAGATGAACAAGTATTTGTAATAATCATGCATCTAATTAAATATTATTGATGAGACAATTTATTGAATGAAATGATGATTATTTCAAGCGAAATTACTAGACATTTTTTCTAATCAAATTATGTAACTCAGAACAGTCTTAAGTTACAACTAAATATGATTTGTAAACAATAATTCTGATTAGATAACTAAACTGATATGTTTAGTGATGTATTATGAAAGATATCATCTTTAGGTTTTCATTCAATATCTTCGTCCAAATCTATCATAGACATTTATAGATAAATACTATGTCAACTTGGATTAATTTCGATCTGCTTATTTATTCTCTGAAGAAGTGCCCTACATTGAGTCACGAAACATCAGGAAATCTAATATTTCAATTCATTGGGATATTACAATTATATTGTTTTTATTTATATCCATCTACTTAATGCCCAATTGATTTAAACTTATCAAGTCAAATCTTGGTAATGATACATACTATCATAGATTTGTTTAAATTAATTGACAATCGACCAGTTTTATGAGTTTTATGTAATTAGTGAAAGTGTTCAAATGTGAAATTTTACATCTAATTATGAGTGTGTCATAAAATTATAAAAACACCATACATATGTATATATATACGTAATTTATCATGGTTTTTAAGAATATTCTCGAAGTTAGTATTTAATATCATTTTCCTCAGATATAAAGGACGTTATACACAGGGAAATTAAAAGAGATGAAAAATGATTAAATAAGCATATTTTATCCCTAAGATTTGTGTAGTTATCTAGAGAAGAATTTTCCCTGATTCTTGGTCGTTGTCGTCGTCTATTCATATGATTTATTGGTTAGATTATAATCGACATTGATTGTCATTATGGTTTTTAAAGTCTAGGATTAGATTTTTACTGAATCGGAAATATGCTTATACTTTTTAAGATGTTATTCAGATCTTTGAATAGGTGAACAAGTTTCTTTCCTTTTTTTAGTTGTATGAATTGAATCGAATTATGTATTGTCAATTCAATCTATTTTAGAAAATAATACTGATATGTACTATTGTATAGATTGAAATCTTACTAATAGCTTAAGTCAGAAGCGCACTGCTAAGGAGTCCCATAATAGGACGAAATGGCCTTCCAGTGCTTCCAGGTTTTCCATAGTGGTCTAGCTTCAATTGACTCATGATTTCAACTATGAAGATAGCTTAAGTCTTTACGCTTTTGAAATTTGAACCCCATATGGCAATATTACCTAGGTTTGACTTGACAATTTAAAATAAATTGAGTATTAAGTAGATCGCTATAAATAAAAATAATATATTTTTAATATCCCAGTGAGTTGAAAAATTAGATTTTCTGACGTTTCGTGACTCAGTGTAAGTCACTTCTTCTGGAAATATTCTCTGAAGAAGAACCAATCTTGTTATATATATAAACTTTCATTTAAAATCTTCATCGTACGGTATCAAATTAAAGGTGAAACAGAAATTACATAAATCAACCATTACATTGAGAGATACTTTAAAAAATCAGTATCGACCAATTATCTGGAAAGCGCTGGACAGTAGTATGTGACTTCTAAAGAGTACATATCCATGATGTCAGCAAGGGTTGACCTAAAAAAGCAAGGGCTTCGTATCTAGTACCAACAATAATAGTCTGTTAAAATTCACTGTTTTCCATTTCGAGCGTCTCCTAATTCGCAATTCATCTCGATCACCATCTAATATCTAACTTCCGATATGACTGTGGCTCACCGATAGTAGCTTCTCATTCGAAATTTAAAGCCCATCTCTAAAGCTAGCTTACAAAAACCTTATTTTTGTGATGATATCATTCTTTTATCTCATGATGCTTTTATTCTGAATTAAATAAGAAATAAGTAGCTTATCATCAGTGATTTTTCGTTAAGAAATCCAGTTGTATTTTGTAAAGTTAAATATATTTTAAATAATTTCACTCAGCAATTAGTATACAAAATACATATTGGATTAGTTGAAATCAGACATAAACACCTTTGTATACCGTCTCAGTGATCTAGCGGTCAAGCGTTCGCGTGCGCGACCGAAGGTCCTAGGTTTTCGAATCCACGAGCAGGATCATGGATGTGCACTACTGAGGAGTTCCACACCAAGACGAAACGACCTTCCAGTGCTTCCAGGTTTTCCCTGGTGGTCTAGCTTCAATCGACTCATGAATTCAACTATTACGCATTTGAAACATTTGATCATTTACCAGAATAATCAATGTTACCGAATTGATATTCTATTCATGAAACTTATTTTTATATCGGAATCAAAAGAAAATATCGACAAAAGACTGATCAATCGCAGTCCTAAATAACAATGGGAAGATACAAGTATCGTTTAAAAAAACGATATATTCCCAAAACGTTCTATCCATTCAAATTGTATTTGTTTAAGTGATCTATATGTGTTTAACAATAAAATGGTATATTATCGTTTTTAAATAATGATGTGTAATGGTAAAGGCTTGTTTAAAGGGTTATAAAATCATATTTGATAATATCTCAGCGAATCTAATTAGTTTCTTTTTAAAGTTCAAATGACATTTAGTTTTCAGTTTGTGTCAGACCTTTTACATGGAAAAACAAACTAACGTCATAAAAGATAAATAACTTTCTAAAAATAACTTTTGTAAGAGAATATTTAATCTTACATTGGGATTTCCTAGTCGATGAATGATGCTTACCCAAACAACTGACTGTTTTACTTTCTTACGCCTGTTACCCCTCGTGGAGAAGCATAGGCCGCTACCCAAACAAAGGATAGGTGAATTGAGTTCACCTTTTTAATACTTATCTACAAATTGGAAATCGCTCCATCTTGGCGTACCTGGTTAACAATAGACATATGGTAGATAAAACCAAATCATTTTGAGTGACTTACAGTAAACCTTCATCGTTTACAAATGAGATTTGATCCTGTCTTCTAAATATGGCTGAGACTATAGGGGTTCGGACAATTAACCATAGTTTACGTATTCAAAAGTTCGTGACGCCCATGTTCCTTTCTTGGCTGAATATTACTTAGTGAATGATTTAACTAATTTTTTCCCTTAGCTTATATCTGCTTGTTATTCTTCACTTCTTTCCGTTTATATGATTCATCATCTGGCTATTTACCGACTTATTATCACTTAGTTTGACCTACTTCCTATTTCGAACTATTGATTAGAACTTTTATTATTTCATGATACTAAAAGTAAACCTGTCTTGTTACCATTAGTTTGTACTGTTTATCTGTTATGTGTAGTTATACAGTCTATTTCATTCTGACCATTGACTCATAAATTGCCTTGACTGGTTCTAATATTTTCATATATCCATACAAATATTCTTGTATATTAAAGTAGATCAAATTGAAAATAAAACCGTTCATTCATTTGTGTTAATCTAAATCTGTAATAAACCATTATATTCTGTCATGTTTAAATATTCAATTTGATTGATTGTGAATTAATGTTTGTGAAATCTATTGGAATTGTTATATTTATGGATGTGTGTGTAAATCTTTTATAAACCTGATGACATGATTTTCTATTTAATGTTACTATATAGGTTTTGTGTAGATTGCTATAGTTTAACACCACCTACTGATCTTAGTTAGATGATCATTAAAAACCAGGATTTCATGTGAGGGCTTACCTTGTGACTCGGATGCTTTTCTTAATGTGTTTCCTATCCACCTGGAGCCCCTCTGCGGGTACTGCCGGTTCCAAATCCGGATAAAAGAGGAGGGTTGGGCATAGGGTTAGCGTTCCCATCCCGTAGAAAACTAACTCGCTAAAAAGGCGCTAACCAGAAAAAAAGAATTCAATCTCATTCTTGTAAGATATTTGTTAATTGAGTTTATTACTGAATAACGTTTTTTCTGTTTTTTATCTAAATGTTGTCAGAATCGACGTATCCGTTATTAAACTGTAAAATTCTGCAATGTTTTGAACTGATGAAGGTAAATACTATAAGAGTTATTAACAACTAGGGAAATTTGTAAATGTCAATAAGACTTTTTTATGAATGTCCTAGGTTATGGAAAATTGACTATCCAAATCATGAAACTCATTGACTAAAGACAATTTTTTTAATTTGAAGGAAAATATATCAGAGAAATGTCTCAATCTTTTGACGGTCACTCATCTGTTTTTAACCACAACTCTGTCCAGCCAACATCCGTATCCAGGCAATACTATTGAATCTATTAGTCTTCTATCTCTATCTTAACGCTTAATAAGTAAACAAAAGTAATGTAGTGTTGAAGATACAGTTCGATTAAAAATATAACCAAGAAAAACTTCCTTCGGTTTACAGTCCCCCTCCTTTTTTGGTATAAGTGAAAATCACAGCACTGTTGTCATCGCCTTTTATTCTGATTCATGAGTGATTATGTCGCAAGCCATAAAGTTGCATTATTTTCCAGACCCTAGCTAAAGTCTTGAGGGACTTACAGTTGTCCGTTTTATGGGACTATCTTTTATATTACAGAGTCATAACATAAACCAACCACCGTTTCACCCTTTCCACACAGTCCCAGTATCAGTAAATAATGCACAGCGTGGAAGCCATTTGTATTAACTTTGTGAAACATGTCCAACTTTTAGTCAATTAAGTACTGTTCTAAGTACGTTACTTTATGGTTGAAATGTAAATTATAAACTATTTGATCATAAATGAACTATGCTTTACATAGTTATATTCAGGTTCCTAGTATTACCGTTTAATTGGGTGTCTTTATAGATAAAACGTGAAATTCGAATATTTGAAACCCTGTTTAATTAATCAGTATGATGTTTGAATATATTTCTATTAAACTAAGCATTTGAAACAAAAAGACGAACATTAGACGTTTAACGAAGTATATTCAGCATTGGCAACTAATTACCTTTCAAAGTCTGCTCTTCAGTTAACTCATATTAATTAAAATAAACAAATTCGTGTTTCAACTAACCATATATATTGTCGTCTTTTTTTAAACAAAGTGGGTTTGGAATGTAGACAACTTACTGTAGTCCTTTTACAATATGTGCAATTTACCAGACAAAAGTAAATTGAGCGTAGTCAAAATTTAACTTTTTTTTACCAAACTTTCATGCTATAGTTGGTTAGGTTTCAATCCATTGTAAATTCGTATGATAAAATCATGCTGCATGCTGCAAACAAACAAAAATTTATTTTAATAGTTGACATCATGAATCAGTTGAAGCTAGACCACTATGGAAAGCCTGCTATTTATTTCCCTAGTAATAGACTATAATAGAATATGTTCTCACTGGAGAATAGCATAATTTCCTAGGTTCTAATAAGAAACCATGACCATTGGTTTTTGACCTTACAAATTGTATCGACAGCAATGGATGATAGTTGTATAATAGTGCTTTTAAAACTGGTTTGTATTGTGCGTTGACTTCAGAAATACAATCACTGGAAATCAAAGATTACTGGATATCTCATTAGTCCTAATATGGAACACTTCGGCAGTGCACAGAAAGGATGCCATTAGGGACTGAACTACAGACTTTCAGGTCTTTAGGAGAGCACTCAATCCGCAGATCACTATGTTAGTGGCCAATAGTTTATATTTCTAACTTCATTCAACCCATCATACTACGCAACCCATCCTCCAGTATAATTGGTGGGTACTTGTCTAACACTCGATGTGGCTACGACTTCATCCTACAACCGCGAAACTGAAGTTAAAAAACTAAACGATATATGTTTATTAATTTATTGATGTTTTTAACATGAATTAGATTATATATACGTTATAGAGAGGCAGAAGTACACATAACCACACCAACTTACCTCATTTAAGTGGTTTTAGATTTAATCTGACTAAAAGAACATACTGAAAAAATTCTCTTTAGTTTTGGTAGTTCGTTGACTTTGGAAAACTTATTTTTAGGAATTTTTCCAAAACTATATCTCTTTTTATCTTAGATACTTTATTTGGTTATCATATCTCTTCTTAATTAACCTTCAGATTAAAACTAAACGTATTATACAGGCATTAGCGCTATATGATTGTAATAGTAATAGAATTGTTGTTTAACTGTTCATTTTTTTGTTTTCTTTTCTATTCTTTAGATTACTCTATTTGTTTTTCATGTATACATATAGATGAATATGTTAGTTTGTAGTGATCATGAATGACCTTAAAATAAGATTATAAATAATAGTTGTCCTGAGAGTTACACATGTCCCAACATATGTTCACAAATATTATATTTATGACCTCTTTTCTACTATATCTTTTTATTAACTTCATTTACACAATAGATTGATATTGGGTTTTTCTTTAAATTTTTAAATCATTTTTCGTTTATTATGTACGGTGCGTTGGATAACAAGCCAACAAACCTGCATTATATAGTTGCAAGCGTGAGTCAATTCAAGCTAGACCACCAAGGAAAACCTGGAAGCACTGGACGGCCGTTTCGTCCTACTGTGAGACTCCTCAGTGGTGCACATCCACGACCTCGCCTCGCGAGATTCGAACCGAGGACCTATCAGTCTCGCGCACAAGCGCTTAACCATTAGACGACTGAGCCGGCATCCGATGGTGTTTATGTCTAACTCTAACCAATCCATGAAGTTGAGCAACCGTTTACTAATTGTCTTCAATGATTTGCTATCTCACAACAGACTTGGTTTGAACTTCACTGGTCACTGCTTCTCACTAGAACTCCTGGATTTACTTCACGAAGTCAGTCACTAGTGAGCATATGATTATAATCAGAAGGGGTTTTGTGGAGATTTAGTATTTTCACAGTTGAAAGCGTGAGTCAATTGAAGCGTACTAAGACGAAACGGCCGTCCAGTGCTTCCAGGTTTTCCTTGGTGGTCTAGCTTCAATTGACTCATACTGAATCTCCACAAAACCCTTTCTGACTACATTATATAATTTGGCTGAGACAAGGATTTATGCACGTCTAACCACTGCCTACTCTGAAGTGACATGTTTGCTAGCGTAAAATTAAGTTGGGAATACTATTGTATGGTATACATTAAGATATAATACAAGTCCATGAACTCATTTTACTTGGGACTGAGGAGTCCCATGATAGGACGAAACGGCCGTCCAGTGCTTCCAGGTTTTCCATAGTGGTCTAACTTCAATTGACTCATGATTTCAACTATATATAAATACTAACTTGTTTATTAAATGATATGGACTAATCAATTCACCATTTACATAAGTAGATGGATGAACTAAATGTATTACCATTGTTGACATTACTATTTTTTTCAAATATCACTATTACTGCCACTACTCTTCTACCATTAATATCAGTAGTATAATGTTTAGTGTTGGCTATCAATCATTCCATGTTTAGTTCTGTTTATTGTGAAAAAAATAAACAATAAAATCATAATCTATAACTTTTAGTTAAATTTCAATCATTTTTTAAATGTGTTATAACATTTATTCACTTATTTATACATATATCATTCATTTATGTGAATAAGTTGAGAATATGAGAAATTGGACTAATTAATAATTTGATATACATATGATTATTAGTAGGTATCATTATCAAGGATTGACTTGATAATTTTAAATAAATTGTTCACAAGCAAGTGGCTATCAGGACTCAGTAGCTGAGTGGATAACGCGATGGTGTTTGAAGCGAAAGGTACTGGGTTCGAGTCCCAGAGTGAACATCAACTTCGAGATGCAGGTACACCCAGCTGACGAGTCCCAAATAAAACGAAACGCGCGTCCTGGATTCCACTATCAATCTTTGCTTATAATCATTAAGTAGATTGTTATAAATAATGTATTTGTAATATTCCAATGAGTTGAAAAGTTAGATTTTCTGATGTCTCGTGACTGAGTGTAGGTCACTTCTTCAGAGAATAAATAACCAAGTTAAAATTAACCTAAGTTTAAATAGTACAAAGAAACAAAACAAGAATATCAGGTGCGATTGATCAATATCAATATCATGATGTGGTAGTTAATTTATTATCAAAATAATTACCCTGACCAGGGTAGTACAACCGTGTCGGGTGTGAGGTAGTTACCGACCGAAGACAATGAAAAATGGTCGCGCGATATCATGCATTGGTTGGAGTTAACATCGTTGGATGCCGACTTAGTGGTATGAAGACTAAGCGTTTGCGTGCGAGACCTTAGATCTTGGGTCCGAATTCCATGTGTGGGATCGTGGATGTGCATTGCTAAGAAGTCCCATGCTAGGACGAAAAGACTGTCCTTTGATTCCAGGTTTTGACATTGATTGGTTCATGATTTCAATGAAATTCAACTATCTCCACACCTTCAAACAGAATACGAAATTATTCACTGTGTATAAAACAATACTAATAACATTAATAAATTTCCATGTTAAACTGTGAATTGCATTGATCTCTTTTTTTTTGCTTAGATAATATTTGGTGAAATATGTTTAAACAAACTGTTCATTTATAATTAAGTTAAGTGTATAGACTGAATTGCTTGAACTTATCCCATTACATATGAACATTGTTAAAATCACAGGGTGGAATACACTAGAATATCATTAAATATTATGTCGCATTCAACAAATGTTTCACATGAGTTTACATCTCCATCAGTAGTGCTCTCCCATGACTACAATCATTGTCGAACGCGTGATTTTCAAGTCTAATAGCATGTGTTCTATGTGATTCAGTGGAAATAATTAATGTGAAATTGATCATCATAATTAAGTAGCTGAAGTTTTTTTTTGTTTTTCTCCATTAATTTCACCATATAGTTTATACAAAATTTGATTAATAATGATTAATATGACACAGAATAATTCACATGTCAGAGAATATTTTTCCAGATTTCAAAAAATGACATTTTCGCCTGACAACTATGATGAAATGGTTATAGTAATGAGAGTTTAATCATAATTGGTTTACTATTTATAAAAAATACAAAAAAAAACGGTATCATCTCACTTTAAGTTTCCTAACTAGAATACAGATACTTATGATAGATTGTTTTTGTTCTGATATTCAGTTATAAAGACGTTGATACTGCCAATTTTTTTCTAGATTGCTAATGAAACACTCAGGTGATCAATCTTTCCTCAAACCAGACTATATATATATATATATATATATATATAACTAGGATGAAATCAGATGGTCTAAAGTTTTTGTTCCACAATCTGAATTTTATAAAAAAAACTGACGGTAACGGTGACACATGTTCATCACTTCACGTTGCTGCACTATATCAGCACAGCGGGATAAAGTTTTCAAGACAAATGTTAGTGCTAATATGAAAGATTAGGGATAGACTATATAATTCTAGAAGAAAAAGAATCAATTTACCAGTAATACTTATTTACTTACTTATTTACAACTGTTTCCCTCGTAGGGGAACATATGCCATCCACCAGCATTCTCCATCCTTTCCAGTTTCTATTCATTCTTTTCATGTCTGATTCCGATTCCCGACGCACTGTGTTCTTCAGCCTTCCTCTTTTCAGTTTCCCTTCACGATTCGAAGTTAACGCTTGCATCGTGATTTAGGTTGATGATTTCCTTAATGTATGTCCTACCTACCTCGATCGTCTTTTCCTAATTTTCTCTTCATTTGGAAGCTGATTTACCCTCTCCTACAAAACACTGTCGCTGATAGTATCCGGCCAGTAAACGTTGAGTATTTTGCGTAGACATCCATTTATAAATACTTGCACCTTGTTGATGATGGCTGTAGTAGTTCTCCACGTTTCAGCTCCGTACAGTAGGACTAACTGTCTTGAAGATCCTCACTTTGAAATTAGTTGAGACTTGTTTTGAGTCCCATATGTTCTTCAATTGTAGGAATGCAGTCCTTGCTTTGCCAATCCTCGTCTTTACGTCTGCATTCTCTCCTCCTTGTTCATCACTGACGCTATCCAGATACGTGAAACTGTCAAACTCTTCCAGAGTTTCTTCATCAATTGTGATTAGGTTGGTGTTCTCCTTGTTGTATTTGAGGATCATCCTTTTTCCTTTGTGTATGTTGAGGCCTATCAATGCAGAGGCTGCTGCTACATTAGTTGTCTTCATCTGCATCTGTTCATGTGTATGGGATAGAATGGCCAGGTCATCTGCGAATTCCAAATTGTCTAATTGATTCTGAGATGTTCATTGTATTCCGTGCTTCCCCTCAGATGTTGAGGTTTTCATAGTCCAGTCGACCACCAGAAGAAAGAGGAAGGGGGAGAGTAGACAGCCTTCTTTGATAAAAGTCTCATTGCCCTTCATGGTAGTTTTATCTTCCAGTAGATCCTGTAAGGCTTGGAATTTTTTGTTGAGTATTATCTTGAATTGGTTGAGTTTGTTAGTATCATGAAGGATGGCTGTGTTGAACCTTTGTAGTGCTGTTTCCCCAGTTGTCCTATGTTTTTTAGCTTCAGTTTCATTTTGGCCACAACCAGGTGGTAATCTGTAGTTATGTCATCTCCTCTCTTGGTTCTCACATATTCCATCGTCCTTCGGAATTTTTTGTTGATACAGATATGATCTATCTGGTTCTTTGTGGTGTGATCCGGTGGGACTCATGTAGTTCTGCATATGCATTTTTCGGAAATATTGTGTCAACCATAACAATTTTCCGAAGGCAACTAAATTTGAAAATCTGTCACCATTCTCGTTCCTTTCTCCTAGTCCATGCCTTCTCCAGATTTCTTAACAGTCGGTGTTGTCCATTACGACTTTGGCGTTTAGATTGTTATAGTGTGTACGTGTTGACCATATTTAATGCGTCTCTTAATCACTTTAGTCTACGAAGGTTCACTATCTCATCGATCTGCTTTCTATCCTTACTTAGCACCTCAAATCTAACTTCATCACTGTTTACTCAGTGGTTCCAACATTCAGAAGAAATGCTTCAAAGTCATCACCCATGTATATCCTCTATTTCTAAAAAATTATCATATCACAATCACAAAGTACTTATGCAAACATTTTCATTGCAAACTACTTAATTAAGTGAAATGGTCAACTGAAACTAAGGTCAACATCCTGAATTCCACTCGAATAAACTTTATTTTTGTAAATTTGTTTCGGTCTATACTTATCAGTGTCTGTTTTCACACAGAAATTCTACTTAATTTATCGAACTAAGTTTAAAGATTAATTTTATTTGCATATATTGCAATAATAAAAAAATTAATTTCTGCAAAATATACATGGTTACATTTTTAATTAGATTAATGAAATTGTGAGTAAATGAAACACAAAAATAGGGTCACAATGAAGACATGATAACAAGTATACGGATAATATAAAAGTCAATAACTTGACATTTGTAAAGGTTGAATGATTTCCAAATGCCCTGATACAGTCGAGGGTGGGGAGAGTCAGTTCTCCCTTTCGAAATGCTCTCACATGGTCACGTGCATACAATCACTGCCAGGAAAGTCCTACTCACTTCATTCTCGCGCCACTGGTGTTGTTTACGAAAGTGAGAGGACGAATAGCGAATATCCGGCGCTTTAACCGGGTTGGTATATATGGAGGAACCACGTACGGCAGTTGGAGAGATCTGATTCCAAATCAATGGTGCACATGGGCTCCAGGATCCAAAGGGAACAAATGACGTATGAACCTATTGTTGGTCACCCGCTATCATGTGACTGCATCTTCTTACGTTGTTCCACTGTCTTGTGGATCATACCTTTAGATCGAAGTCTCCGTGTGTGAAATGCAAATAGAAATTTGGGAGCAGATACAAAATTTTGTTGAGTCTTTACCATAAATTAAAAAATGAGCACACTTTTTTGTGGGTACTTATAAACGATAACCATTTTATTGCTATAATTACATTTGTAACATAAAACTGTTCATTCATTTGAAGTGCGTATAATTTGACGAAGTTCTGGCTATATCAGAATTGTGAAGAGGTGGTCAGTTTATACCGTGATACTTTTTCAGAATAAATAGCTGTATAAAACTTATTTTTGTGGGTTTATCACAACTCTACTGTCATGACCCTAGAGATTTTATCAGATATGTCAATGAAGACACTGATATAGTCTCAAAAACACAAGACGAACCCTCTAATCAGAAAGAAGTCTTTCACACTTGGATTTTCAACCAAAGTATAACTCTTAAACCTCACTATTTTTGTTGATTTAGTTATTGACGGTACAACTCTTCCCTCATTTATTTCTCCACAACGTTATCGCTTTGTGAGTAGGGTTAATCATACCAGAATTTATAGCGGGTTAAAAAATTGATAGACAAATGAATAATCTTCATAGTTTAAAGCATTAACTGAATTAAACTAGACCACCATTAAGAACCTGGAAGGATTCAACGGCCGTTTCACCCTAGGATGAGACTAGTCGGCAGCGCACAATCGCGACCACATATCCAGGAATCAAATCTAAGATTTCGCCCTCACATCCGAATGCATAACCTCTAGGCTACTATTGGGATTCATTTGGATAAGTTATAGTTGATCACTCAACGAAAAGAAGACTAATTTTCACACCTTTTCTTACTAGACTATCAATAAATTCGTCCATATAGTACTATTTTACGTACTTGTTTTTTTGAACTATTTCTAATATGTAACGTCTTGGCATAAGTACTTATAGGTTCTATCAAAATTCTTACTAATTTAAGCAAGTTTTCCTTCATTTAAGTTTATGTGTTAAATAATCCTTCACATAATTCATAAACCTAATTCTTTATTTCATTTAATTTTGTTTTTCGTTCTTCTCACCAGTATCTCATCAAAGTCTTAAGATTATTAATGGGTAGACCGAGAAAACTCGAAAAAAGCCAACAAAGGGTCTGAAAACGCTGAGCAACATCTTATCCAATCAGCGTTCACTACACGTTATACTAGAAACACCTAGAAAGTGAAAAGGTGTATGTTGAGTCATATGTCGAATTTTCCGGGAACCCAAGGCCATCTAAAATACTATAAAAACCCTAGATTTATTGTACGTAAACGGGATATGGAGTAAAGCGATTCTTCCATATCTCGTGCTTTTTCTCTCGTTTTCAAGTCACTGTGTAGATTTAGCCTGAGGGGTTACCAGTAAGAGCTTATGAAACAGAATCTGGTATTCAATTAGAATACTTATCAATTATTAGTGATGCATTATAACCTACTAGAAGGTCTAATTCATAAAATAACAATTAATTCGAAATATGTCGTAACTTAGTTTCGGATATTCAGATATTGCGAGCTGTTTATCTAAAACTAATTTAAGAAAACATGTTCCAATGGGTCTGAATCACTTTAATATGATTTCCTTTTACTCGTTTCGGAAAGAAAGTGTTTTTTTTTAATTTTAAAATGATGAGGAAGATTGACAAGTTATTTCATGTAGACTGATCCAATTAGAGAATTCTCATTGTTCCTTTACAGAGAACATTATCAGCACTGACTGATTGGATTAGTAAATCTTGAATCATGTTTTACCATCAAAATAATTATATATTTATCTTGTTTATGATTAATATCACCAATACATTACATTTTATTGTCATTAATATCTATGCATTAGTTAAAAGAAACATTATTTTGTTAATTAGATAAGATCAACATGAAGTATGTCTGGTTCTATACTATTTACATAAACGACTAACGAATGGCATTAATCATTTGCTCAAAAAAGGCTTTTCTTTTATAGCAATATACCACCATCATATAAAGAATTATAGAATAATATTATCCCTGATTTCATTGAGATTATAAGAAGAAGAATTCTATCTTATATATATCCATTTTTGCATTAGTTATCTGAACCTACCCCTTGATGTTCAGGACTGCAATTGATCAGTGTGTTGTTGGCATATGTGCATCTAATGCGGATTGCCTCAATATTGCTTTAAGTCACCAACATTATAAGCAAAGATGGATGGTGGATAACAGTCGAATCTAGGATGTGTGTTTCGTCTTATTTTTGGGACTCGTTAGCTAGATGTACTTTCATCCCATCAATGGGAATATTTATACAACCAGTGGAAAATGAATTAAACTTCACAACATTACACAAGCTAGTGGATAACAGGACTCAGTAGCTAAGTGGATAACACTATGACGTTTGAAACGAAAAGTAATAGGTCCAAGTCCCGTAGAAATCATCTATCTGACGGGTCCTAAATAGGACGAAACGCGCATCTTGAATTCCACTGCTACCCACCATCCATTTCAGCTTATAATATACATATTGTTTAATAAGTACACTATGCGGCGTAAAATAAAATTCATGTAGGTTGGATTACTTAACAACTGATCTAGCTAATTGATTTTTAATCTGAAAATGTTTTTCATTTACGTAAGTCTAAAATCTGAGTTACTTACTATTATCATCTGACGACTTTTCACTTTCATTAGTGACGTAGTACAATTTAGGAAACTGAATTTGTTGATCAGTCTAAAATCTATCCAAAATAGACAATTACACAATAGTGATTTAGTATTCTGTTTTTTTTGTTTTTCGTGCCCCAATTTAGATGTTTTCGAGATTTTTTCACGAATCGAGTTTTCATATTTCATTAAAACTTTTCTTAATATTACTAATGTAACCTATTAAAGAATTACAGAGATTATCGTTATAAATTAATCGGTCATTATTCACTGACATATTCGAGGCTTGTTACTTTGTTGGGGCTGATAATATGTCAAGCTCAAATAGGTTATTCTAGCTTCTGGACGGATCTATTCATTCTCCTCAAGCTACATTTTTACGCTAGCACTTATTCGCTTATCAACCTTAACTGTTTTTATGTAAGCGTATGTGTGTGTATTTCCTGTCTTACACGTCACATGTCTGTAACCTATTTTTGTCTGACTATAAATATCGAGTCACTCATGTTCAAGACGAGGTGACTCACTTGCCTTCTCCACCACGCGTCGTTTCGTTTTGCTTCGATTTCCGATCAACGATTGTATGAAATTTACGTATTCAAAAATCAATTCTCATATTTGGCTTATTTAATTCCGTTATTCATTAACGGAATTTAAGTCGATAACTGTGTACGAGAATTGGCGGCATATGTATTTCAATAACAATCATTCATAATATTCAAATAGAGTCAGATTAAGGGTCACGAAAGCTTCAGTAGTCACATTTATTTGTACACAGACATGTTGCATAATCACCTGTATATAGTTGTAACTGTAAAGGTTACATATGAAAATAAAAGTAAAAATTCCTTGTTATTGTGAATTTCCGGTTTCGTAAAAAATCCCATTATTAGGTTACTGTACTTCTAAAAATGACTATCTAAACAAACACGGACCACTAAAGAGTACTGAATAGGTATCTTTTTCTAGTATGAGATTCCTTAGCACTTCCTGCCCCTAACCTTGATAGAAGTAGAATCGAAAACGTACAAACATAACATAAGACCACCTAGTATATAACAACAAGTCTACTATTATTATTCACCTAAACTGGCAATTCTTATTTCACACCTAATAAGGATAATCATCATCGGTTACATCTCTCGAGAGATGAATTGCCAACATTGCAATGGGAAACTGTTACCAATATTTTCAAAGTGATTAATTGGTTAAAGTCCGTTCTTCGAGTCAATCATCATTTAACTGCTAATTGTTCTTTCACATTACTGAAATAAGCAATTAATTTACTAATTGTCTCACATTCATTATTGTTTCTTTTTACAATTAGCTGATCATAAAATATCAAACATCACCATTTCACAAAACAATACAAATGATAATACTAGAACCATATGCAAACCGGCAATTCAAACTACAAAGACTACAACAACATTACCAAGGAAACTGAATGCAGATAATGATGATAATAATACTAATAGTTTCTTATCCTTATATACCAGATGCATTAAAAATCCAAATAGACGGAAGAAAAAACAGTTAGATAATAATAATAATAATAATAATAACAGCAATCATAATCATCAGTCACATTTTTGTTTAAATTTTTGCCGAAATTGTTCATCAAATACACCTTCTTCTTCATCGTCATCATCATCATCATCAACCGCTACAACTGAAGCGGGGGCTTCGGTAGCGGTTGCAGCAACAACAGGACGTAAAGAATCGAATAGTTTTTCGCTTCCATTTCCACTGGATAATAAAAGTCATGACAGTTTAATTAGTTACTCGTCAAAAATTACTAATAACACTAATTTTACTAATGATATTTCCAGTCCTGGAACTAAAGTTACACTTACTCCTAATCATACAAATAACATTATAATGTCTGTATCCAATTGTTCAAATCAATTTAATAGCATTTCAGTTGATCCTGATAAAAAGGATAATCATAAAATTGATGCTCAAAACACATCTGTACATATAAATAAAAGGCAAACAGCTGATAAATTTCATTCCAATACTACAGAGTACCAAAGTAAATCTAACATGACCACTACTGTTATGACATCTATACCTACAACAACTACTATTGAACCTATAAATGTTCATAAGAAGATTAATCCATCTTTAATGATCGCTGATAATTCAGCATACTTTAATGATAATCATGAAAATTTATTAGAAATATCTAAACTTCCAATCTATGACTCAACAAAACTTTGTATTAAATGTCAAAAGAATATTCAATTAGTTAGTAAAGATTATGAACATATACTACTTTTAACAAATAATCAGGGAAAACATGAAAAGATCACTGTTAATAATAATAGCATTATTAACAATAATAATAATGGGAATGGGTACATGGAGCATACTACTGAAATGATTGATGACATCAAGTCCAAAAAAATTAAAGAAATGGAGTCAGATATTGAAGAATACGTCAAACAGTAAGTATTCATGCATTGGTTCTTTTTTTTAATGACATTACTGGGAATAGTACATTATTTACAAGATCTATAAATTGTATTATCCTCAAATTGATTTTAGTTAATGTACCGGTTAAAATCAAGAAACATTGATGAATGAAGTTTATTAGTTAATGCCAGTCTTTAAAAATCCTATCAACCAAACTATGGTATTTACCAAATTGTTCCTAAAGTTTTAGTGAGAAAATTGTGAGTTTTCAAGCTCAAAAATATCGCAGGTTGTTACCACTAACATTAGTTAATCGCCGAGCTATATTGCGAATTGATTGAAGTTGAAACTGTACTATGAGGCTTCAACATAGTGGTCCTAATGGTTAGACATTCACCTTGAAACTTGAAGACATTGGGTTACAGTGATTATACTAGGCAGTAATACCTCAAAAGAAATAAAGTTGAGACCTAAAAATCAAACCAATCTTCGCAGAACCCTTTCAAGTAAACTATTTACATGATCTACCATCTATCTTTGCTTATTTACAAGATTGTAATTAAATAATGATATATTTGTTATATCCTGGTGAACAGAATATTTAATTTGTTATATTTCACGTCCTAATCTAAGTCTATGCTTTAGAGAATAGATAAAATAGTCGAATTAAATTGGCATAAGCTTAACAAATACCAAGAACCAATGCAGAATATTTAATTCAACTAAATTAGATAATGATTAGATCAATGTCATGTAGTTTTGGTTTAAGCAATTTTGTGTGTGTATGCGTATATGTGTACTTATGAACCTGCCTCAGGTCGTCAATAGTATTATTTTCTACCGCTTAGAACGTCACAAATATATCATTATTTTCTTATTGACACTTTAAACAACGCTTAATTCATTTGAAATTACCAAATAAAACCTTAATAACGATACTTATTATTTATAAGATCATTCAATATATTTGATAGATTTAATATGATATTATTTCAAAAAGGGACCCGTTCTAGTGTATAACACAATTTTCTAAAGTAAATTGAATGTTATCTTAGTGAATTCACTATCAAACATTTAAATCGTCACTAAATGTGACCAAATAATGATTCTATTATAGTTCAATCATCATTTCATTCTTGGTGTCATATTGTAGTGAACAAAAACACGAGTGGGGATAATCAAATGTGTTTAAGCGCAAAATCACAGAATATCTCACTAAAATATGAGAACCATATAGTAAATAGCTTATTTGCAAACTATCAATCAATTGTCTCAATCTTCACCGTTCCTTCTGTAAATATCAGTCCATTGTGATTTAGAAGAACATTGTAATCTCTGATCAAAGATCGTAAATGATAGAATCCATGAATAGCAGCATCATTGTCAAAGATGAATTTATGTTTCTGTGTCTTATAAATATTACATTTTACCATTACTTCATACTTGTTGTTTGCTTCATTTTAGAGTATAATTCGTATGTTTGATTTTTCCATGCTTAAAATTTTATGTTCTTATGAGGTGAAGTTCAGTAACTCTTGGCTATATACTTTGGTATCAGACCTTATAGTGTGTATAACTGATTTAATCTTCATATCTCCCTTAGCCAGTAATGGATCAAATATGATTAGAGTTTATTATGGTGTCAATATTCAGATTATCTGATTATTTTTTATCCATTATTGTTTGAACTATGTTCTTTATGTTTGTCATTACAACTAAATGCTTTTTCTGTGCACCTACCTTATTCATCAATTCACACTCTGTTGACATTATATAGAAACTTGAACTAATAAATATCTCTTGTAGATGCTACGTTAGGTATAACAAACTGGTGAACAAACTAGTATTATATGGAAAATCATTAAAGAGACTACAGAACACATCAAATGAATGTCTTGTTCCACTTATGAACTATTCAACAATGTAGACTCAACACCTCACAGTGGAACAAACTCTAGAAACTAATATTTCACGATAGGCAGAATTCTTGTGCAATCTATTACTCTATATTTTCAGTATCTGTTAATTTACAATTTATTATCAAATAGCATCGACGGACGGTACTGATCTAATCGAGATACATTTATGAATTAGAAGGGGTTTTGTGTAGATTTCAGTATTTTCATAGTTGAAAGCGTGAGTCAATTGAAGCTAGACCACCATGGAAAACCTGAAAGCACTGGACGGCCGTTTCGTCCTATGTGGGTTAGACCTTTGGGTCAAAGGCTCCGGGTGTGGTCCCTTAAGAAAAGCACCTGCTTCAGTTTGGGCACCTGGGCAGTATCACAGCCCT
>NC_031496.1:27954471-28038794 GCF_000237925.1 Schistosoma mansoni
TGAAAGCACTGGACGGCCGTTTCGTCCTATAGTGGGACTCCTCAGCAGTGCGCATCCACGAACCCGCCTCATGAGGTTCGAACCCAGAACCTACCAGTCTCGCGCCAGAGCACTTAACCGATAGACCACTGAGTCGGCATCCGATGATGTTAATGTCTAACTTTAACCAATCCACGAAGTTGAGCAAGTTGAGATCGTTGGTGCGCACTGCCGAGGAGTCCCACAATAGGACGAAACGGCCGTCCAGTGCTTTCAGGTTTTCTTGGTGGTCTAGCTTCAAATAACTCATGCTTTCAACAGTGAAAAAACATCTATAAATTTTTGAATTGTCATTAAGGTATATCATCAATCCCTAATATTCTTTGACTGCATTTCAAAGAAAAGAAAGCTAATGCATAAAATAACTGTGTCGAAAAAATAGGAAATTGATTTTTCAGGTTTCATTAAAATCAAATTTGATGTGATAGTTCCAAATATATATAAACAAACAATATTGTTTTTATTATTAGACGTTACAGGAATATTTATATGCATGTATTTGAAAACATTAAATTAGTCAAGGTTACTTATGAGTTAGTGATAGATTTCTTATATTTTCAAATCACAAAGTGATCTCAGTTAAACTATCAATGAAACCGGGGATGCACTACACTATAGTTTTATCCTAGCATGAACCTACTCACTAGTGAGGATCCATGGGCCTTCGATCAACTGCGCGAACGACTAACAGAAATTTAGAAACAACAACATTGATCATAAGCAAGTCAGACAAAGGAATGGTGCTTATTGAAATAGACATAACAAATGACATGGATAAAATGAACGCATTTTTGAATGAGCCGACAAAGTTCCAAAAATTCGGCGGCGTTACTGATATAAATATGAAAGCAGAGAAACGACTGACCAATTAACTTAAAGAATTGAAAATTAAGGGAAGAATCACTCCAACCGTTCATAGTTCATAGACACCCAGGGGGTCGAACACTCCACCACTTTGTGACTCCCAAATTCTAGTCTTTTTTGTCCAGTTTTCAGTATGTATATTTTTTCATAACATAAAAATTCCAAGCGCTTAATTCAAATCTTGGATGCATTACACAAATGAATCGGTAATGGAAGCGTTAAAGATGTTTTGAGTTTCATTCCCAAAGAGGAACATTTAAACTTAAAATGTAAACGTATGATATCTCTAGATCTTACTTCTTTGCTCTCCATGGCATCAATAATTCTAAGACTATTTAATAACCAGATCAATATTGGAATTTCCGGAGATAGTTACAAAGAATTACTTTTGAAATTTACAATGAACGTTCATTTTGTGTCAAATAGACAAATCGGTGGATAAGCTCATTTTTAGTTCTATCCTCAGATGATACTATAAACAACGAAACAGAGCTTATTCACAAGATTTTTTAAGAAACACGTGTTCGTAATGTACAGGAAAAGTAGTGACGTTGATGTTTAATAGGAAACCTGAAGCTTTAATTCAGCATTGACGGACAGGATAGACTGACTGAATCAATGACAAAGACGTGTGGTTATCTTTTTGTAGCCGATCTGTGTTGTTTCCTCAACTAAAAGATAAATTACTTGAATTTAGCACATCCGTGAGTATCCACGAAATAATTTGTTTCTGTAGAGAAAGCTATATTGAGCATGCAACCAGATCATTGAGCTAACGAGTTAGTTAATACCTGCCTTCGTGCATGGGAGAGGTTATGATCAAAGTAATACGCAGTTCCGTTGTCATATTTAATCAATAGAGGTCTTGTAAAAAATATAAATAAATCGTGCGGAATAATTCATCGTACACTCACTACTTTTCCTTACAGGCTTTGACCTCGTGTCCTACATATAGTTGGAACTATATAGATTCCAGCTAACAGCTCAAATTTTCATATTCATATGAAATTTATAAAACTCTAATGTCCTCCTTAGCCAAATTAACCTTGACATACGATTTTATTTATTATTATCTACCATACTCTTTGTTTATCCATTTTTCCTTACCTCTTTTTTCCAAATTGATGCTTCACTGAATATTTATTTGGAACACTTCATACGACGTAATTTTAATTATTTTTAGTGGATTTTATTCAAAATCTTTGACCTACTTCCCATTATGAAACATTGATACAAGTCCTTAGTATTATTATCACAACTAGTAAATCTGTCATCACACCGTCAGTTTGTACTTTTTATTTATTATGCATATTTATGTGATTGACTTTAGTGTGATCGCTGACTCAAACTGTCTTGATTGATTTAATATTTTGATGTAGGTTTGTTCTCTGAGCTCAGAGAAAAATGTACATCAAAATCACCCACCTGAGCTACAAATCGTCTCCACCATCTCAAAATCATTGATTCAGTATTCTCATGCATACCATAGGATCTAATGGAAGACAATATTGCTCGCTTATATGTGTTGTCCTAATTTCAATGAACCCACGATAGTGCATATGTAGTGTTTCTTGACTTAGGATCAATAAAGATAATCAAAACCAGTCCGTTCATACTAATGGGATGCTATTTAAATCAAAAGTGAGACAATATTTATGTGTATTCGTGCATATTTTCGTGGGCGTGGGAAACGTGGTATTTATAGTGTGGATCAGAGCTGATATATGTGTGCAATTTAATGATATGAGATTCGAAGAGATTAAATGTAGTTGTTTGGAAAAGAATCTTAGGAATGTCTTATTAGTGTTGACCTGTTTATCTTTTTGATATCGTCATATCTCTGTACTACTTAAACTTGTCTTATTTTAATTCGTCGAGTAATTAGAATCGATTAATTGTTCAACAAAAGAACTACCTGCAATTTCCCTCTCGCCATACTTAAATATGTTCTCACATCTGTTTTGAAACAAACTCTGGTCACGGCCTATATAAGTCGCTTATTAACAGCTGGTGAATCGATGGACGCAGTTAAAAGCTACCGAACGAGGGAACTTGTTCATTGTTCATATATAGATAAATAATTATGCGACTTGACACTAATTAGACTGAATAATTATAGTCCTTAACATAAACAAACGAAGGACTGAGACTCTTCCAAATAAGTGACGTAAGTTTTTTTTAGAAATGATTGACTTTTTGATATTTCGCCTGAAATCTAATCAGTCTTAGTTGGCATGTGGACGTCCTGTGCGGGTTGCTTCGATATAACCATTATGACACAAGTTGATATAAAATAAATGGATCGTTGTCGGTAGTTGAATATAGTTTGCAGTTTTCGTCCCCTTCGGTACTCGTCAAGTGAATATACCTGCATTCCAGAGTTGACATCCACTCTGAGACTCCAACGCAGTACCATTTGCTTCAAATATTATCGCGTTGTTCATTTAGCTACTGAGTCCAATTAGCGAACAGTTTTGGGTTCGAGTTTTGAGGTGAACATCAACTGTTGTATGTAAGTACATTCAACCGTTGAGTCCGTAAAAAGAAGGAAAGGTCTGTCCTAGACTCAACGGTCAGCCACATTCTATCTATTACATATCATTTAAAATTGTTATTAAATAATTCAAATTCAAAGTGATTTCTGCCACTACATGTGCTTCTGTTTCTAATATAGATCTTTTATGTCTTTTTTGGAATGTTTATATTCATATCTGTTTAGGGAGTTAGTTAACTCTAATGCTATGTAGGTTGGCAGACATTTTATGTAATTAAAAGTTAGTCACGTTAAATAATTAAACCATAGTTTTTTTTTCTTTAAAGTTTTATTCAGCTGTCTACATTTACTAACTGTATTATTAATAAATCATCAATTAGTTATCAACTAGACTTACGGTATGTAGAACAAATAAATTCTAATTCATCTTATTCATAGAACTTATGTAATAATCGATTGATCACTGGTCTTCAATTATCTTTGTCTGCCAACTCAAAATTACATTTACTCTTCACTATTAGATATGCCACAAAGTTTGTAAAACTAATTTTTATCATAAGCACATATCAGCTGATGATGATCATATGAAAGTAAAGACATCAAATAGTTGTTCTGTTCTCATTTAATAAAAACGTCTATAATACACTTTTACGACCATATATCACTAGAATAAAGCTTTGTTAATTGAGATTGTGTTATATGGTGACTACTAATTATTAATTTTAGCTAACAAAGCATTGAAAACTATGAAGCACTAGAGAGTTGTTCCATACTAACATGGAACTTCTCAGTAGGACAATACCACGACATCACCAGACATTAAACTCCGAACACTCATGTTTCACGATGAGTGCCTCACTTTCAGACAATTCGATTGTTATCTATTTGTTTATATTTCTTGCGTCGATCAATCCACTATATTGACCATCTGTTGTCAAATGTCATTGGTGTGTAGTAACTGCACTGTTTACAGCTTGTCACAAGAAACCTAAGAATGCCCTCTCGAAATAGGTAATTGATGAAAAACTTACAGTTAATTATTCTAGTTAATTAGTCAGATATTCATCTCACTATCCATTTATTTTATTATATGTACATAAGTTTATAATAATTAGTTTCTTTCTAAACATTTTTCATTAATTAATAACATTTCCTTTTCATTTGTCATGTGAGCATGTCAAATCCATGAGAACTTAGTCCCTGTTAATATGTATAGAGACAAATTGTATGTGGGTTTAATTGTGGCTATCATTAATTGATTATTTCTGAGTAGCATATTCTTATACAGAGATGATTATTATAAATCATCGTACATAGTATATTTTGTTTGAAATCAACTCCATTTGACTTTGAATTTTTGATTTATGAATTTTGTCAGTCAATAACACGCAACGTAGATTCTGGTGCATACATATATCGATTCAAGTTTCTGTGCACCGTTGGCATAGTAAGATGACAGGTTTCAATGTTTCACATTCTGTATCGTGAATTGCCCGATGTGGTAATTGTGAAACGGTGTACTTTGAATCGGTGTTCCAAAAGTACCGCTCTCATCTAAAGACTCAGAGGTCACGATTTTGAGCCTGTCCAAGGTCGCGAGTGGCCATTGTTAAACTATAAAACTGGAACAATGGATAGTTGATGCACGTCGTAGAGAAATTCTAACCGATCTATTCTATCTTAATTTTGTGATGAAAGTATTGTCTTGAAAACACTGAAAGCTTTATGATTAGGCCGCTCAGCCCACAGAAAGCAGCTCCACTAAGAAACTCTTTGATTTTCATTATTTCTCTAACTGATTACAGTTTACCATGATAACTATTTTTCTAAATGAATGAATGTTTATCAGTACACATACATGGATATATTCGACCTTTCTAAACTTATACTCTTATATTCTAAATACTATCTAGTTATCTTTATTAACTATTGTTATTCAATAATTGATTTTCAGTCGTCATTATATGATTATATTCTATTTTATTTGAATAATATATGTATTGGGAATGAATATGTTGGTAAGCTAGATACTAATTTTTTTTTCTAAACTCACTTTCTGCAGTGGTTATCCAGTTCATGTTGTTGTCGCCTAAGGAGATTTAGCTATGCAATTCAATTTTTATAAGCGAATAATTATTTTAGCCTGTCACCAGTCCTATTTTTAGTTACCTTTATTTGTTCAATCGTTTATCATAATTAACCTTGATGTTCTAAACATAAACTTATTTACTAGTTCCTTTATAGTTCATTTCGGTTATATATGGTTTGTTTATTGAAGACCAAAGCATATTTACGTGGTTTCTATGGTTTTTATTATTTACCCTAATCTAATAAACATAAATGGTTTATTCCTGAATTTGTACTTTAAAGTTATGTCAAACGTACAAAAATTGTATTTTAAATCTTTCAGAAATGTTCCTTTTTTAAAAAAAAATCTCCTACATGATGCCTTTAATTTAAATCTTACTAGGACAACTAATCATGGTTAACATAGAATCAAGTATAAATGAATATCATTTCAAGCTGATACTTTATACATCATAGTTTCGACCAAATAGGCAGTCGTGGGTATGAAAACTGCTAAAGAGTGCCACACTAGAACGAAACAGCTGTCAATCTGACCTTAGTTTTCAACAGTTCTGCAATTGATATTAGTGTATTATTAAAACCAGACTCAAACTGAAGTAGTCTTCAGAAACCATCCAATTGAGAAAATAATAGGATTATCGGCCCTACAATTTGATACAGTTCTATATATATGAATATAAATTATTAACTAATCCATATTCTTCATTTTATTTAATAAATAAATAAATATATTCTCTCAAAATATTATAAACTGATATTTTATTAGTCTTGAAATGACACGATATGATAAATGCGCATAGCCATTGTTTGATTTCGACTTGGGGTTTTTTAATTTATCATGAATTAACCGATTGATACCTCATACAAGTTATCATTCTGTAAACCAAGCAGAACGATACAAATCACAATTTGTAATGACAACGTAGTAATACTCTATACCAATGATTTATAGAATAGTGTACTATGTTCATTACGAACACACTTCATCTAAAGAGGAATGTTTAAGACCTGGAAGCTATTACACAGCTATTATTACATTACTTTTAACGACACCTAGTGTTCCCGGGCACTTTTCATCTTGCGCTGGATCGTGAGGTTTTCAAACTAATAAACTGACTTCGAGAGGTAAATCCAGGAGTTCTAGTGAGAAGCAGTGACCAGTGAAGTTCAAACCAAGTCTGTTGTGAGATAACAACTCACTGAAGATAATTGGTGAACGGTTGCTCAACTTCGTGGATTGGTTGAAGTTAGGCATTAACATCATCGGATGCCGGCTTAGTGGTTTATCAGTTAAGTGCTCTGGCGCGAGACTGGTAGGTTCTGGGTTCGAAGCTCTCAAGGCGGGTTCGTGGATGCGCACTGCTGAGGAGTCCCACAATAGGACGAAATGGCCGTCCAGTGCTTCCAGGTTTTCCCTGATGGTCTAGCTTCAATTGACTCATGCTTTCAACCGTGAAAATAATAAATTAAACCAAAATAATCTAAGGCTATATTTAGTTGACCAGACGACAGGTAAAATAAATGCAAACTTCATTCTTTGACCTCATCCATTATCCTTGTATATAGAGTCAACTAAAAACTTGTTTATTTTCACATAAATAAGGTCTCATTAATTATGTTTCATGTTTTCTGTTTGCTTTTATTTTATTTTAAAAACAAAACTTTTTTTAAGATCTGTATATCTTAGGTTATTTAAGGTCACCGAAATGTTATATTGATTTGATAATCAAACACTTTGACGCTTATTTCCACGCTTTATCTAAGAGTTTAACATTCTTCTATGTTTCGTTTTATCTATAAATTGTTCTAATTTGAATCTTCGAAACTTCTCATTTCTTCTATCTATATAAATCATTGAAATACGAATGCTCAATCTCGGTGTGCTTCATTTAAATAATAAGCTTTCGTGATTATAAATTGAAGTAAACCCACAAATTCATGAATGAATAAAAAAATGAATGAGTAAATAAGTATGAAAGAGAAAAAAAAAGTCTTTTTATCATTCCCATAAGAGTAGAAACTGGAGAATTTCGTCTTGAATTGGTTCGTTATTGTTGAATATTCTTTAATATAAAGTTATATTTAGTACTCATAAGAAAATTAAAGTATATTGATTCAATAAACAGGAAATATTATGAAAATGTATATGTAACTAAGCAACAAGATGGTTACCTGTTGGTAATATGTGTTATTTTATTTTTAATAAAGTGACAAGGTAGTTAGTTATAATTGCTAAAAAAATAACCAACCTGTAGTATAGAATGAACTATAATTACATTGACTTTTTTAAAAAAAAGACAACAATGAATAATTGGAGAATGCTGGTCGGCGGCCTATGCTCCATTGGGAGTAACAGGCGTAAGTAGGTAAGTAAGTAAGTAATACTTATTAACTTATAATATAGAATTGTTCACTAGATAAAGTTTTATAATACACTAATAAATCTATTGAAATACTACTTTAATATCATCGGATGTTGGTAAAGCCACATAAGTGATAGTGTTTTGCAATTGTGTGATTATTGATTCAATCAAATATCACAACATTGGCGGCCTGTTTAAACATCTGGGCTACCTGTTCCTGTCATCTAGATATTTCAACAAGTTATCTAATTTTGTTTGTTTTAATACATCATTATGCCTATTAATCGCACAACCTATTCAGGTGCGTTTCTGTAAAGGTTACAGAAGGCTTAATCAGAGATATCGTGGTTGCTGGCAATATGCAGCGAGAAGAATGTACATTACCCAGATGTCGATTGACTGGGCTGCTAAGTTCTAACTGGCGATCACTCAATATTTATCGTCAGGAAGGACGAAGAAGTAAGAAACGGAAACTTGTTGAAGTACTTTGTGCTGAGAATTCTATATTGTACCAAAAATATAATACTGAATAAAGCTAATAATAATAATAATAAAATGGAGTTAGTAATCAAGGTTAGATACATCTTGTTTGTTATTACAATTGCTACTACGTGTTGATTTGTTATGTGTTAACTTGAGCTAATGTTTATTGGTAGCCACGATCCTATACTGTTTCCAACCAGTGATTACCATACAGTTTCAATTAGATTTTCACAGCTTTCTTATGCTTCAAACATTTACTACTGATAAACACTTGCAACCACACATTTGAAGCTCAGAACTTTTTTTCTAAAAAAAATGTTATCCGAAAAATTTTCGCATATCAAGAAAGTCATCAACGTAAAAAAGCTTTTTTTTACACAAAGTAATTTAACGACTCATTCAATAATCAACTTCATCTATATCAGAGCTACTGTGGTGTGGTCTACTTATATCCATACAGGTAGTATGTGGTGATGGTCAGACATAGAATGTATTTTGGCAGAAGATCGATAAGGAAAGAACAGGAATGAAGCTCAATTTGTAGGAATATGCATAAACAATGAAATCACAGAAGACGGACTGATATTTGCAGAAGGAGCAGTTATGATTGAGACAATTGATTGTTATTTTGCAAATTAACTGTTTACTGTTATCAGAGTTTAGTGAAATAGTCTGTAATTTGTGCTTAAATACATTCGATTGTCCCCACTCGTGTTCTGTTCACTACACTACTAAATGGCTTTAGCCTTGATCAAATTAGAAATTATTTTTACGAATTAATAATCTATAATCTGTAATTCAAAAATCAGCTACAAACATCAAGTGTTACAACCGCCTCTATATCTGTTCAACAGTTGAACTACTTCTGTGAAGTCAGTTATATTGGGAGTACAACCAGGTTTATTCCTGAGCATTATTCCTCCTACATGATCAAAGTATAGATAAGGAGTGTGAAAAGCTCTGTTTAGTATATTTAGTAGATACAAGCAATCATTTAGATATGAATTTACCATCCAAAGTTATTTATCGAATTCTATCGAACTTGCATCGTGTTTCCAGGATTCGTCTTTTACATGTAACAAAACCGATAAGTATTTATCTATAATCGTATTCATTTTGTACGGAGGACGTTTGTATAGCCTCTTAATTTACCAAAACATTCTACCTAATCACTCCTTACGTTTCTCAAATTTGAAATTTCATTTTATTTTAATTTATAATTCGAGTTTCTAAATTCTTTAATTCTTATTCGTACTTTTACGTAATGAGTTGCTATAGTCAGCCGATTATGTAAACTTGTCTTTCAATATAATTTCGCATCCATCGAGTTTTACGGTTTCCAGTGTTTGACTTCAGTAATATTAAACAATGATGATGTCAACCCAATGTAGATTCTACTTATTTGTTTTTAGGATACGTAAGTTTCTTAATGTTAACACTGGATGTCAGAGAAAGAAAAGATTCAGAGATTGTACAAAGCATGAGAGTTCGGAAATAAATCAACTTAAGGGTGAACAAATTTTAATAATTCCTGTAAAAAAATAAGAATCGGATAATACATATGCGCTACCATACATAAAGTATGTACAGAACATGCACGTAGTTGACAAGGTCAAATGTATGGGTGACAATAAACGGAAAAATTAATATAATTCATCCGTCCAAAAGTTAGAATATATCATCCTGACGTGATATAATACTGATTGCAAAAGGATACTGACTACTGGGTATGCGGAAAATAATAAGTTACTTTGTTATACTAATCAACCACCACTTACTTGGCATTAACTTTATCCGTAATTACACTGTGTATGGAGCCTTGAGGAGGAACTAGTTGAAAGGAAATACTTGACAATTTCTTGAAAGTAAATGCTTAAATCTTGGTACTTTTAAGTCATTTAAATACATACATAACACTCGGAACAAAATATCATAACCTTGAACAGAACTAGCATGCGTATATATATATATATATCTTCCTTTCTTTACCACATCTTACTCAATGTAATACATCTACCAAGTACAAATGTAATGTGCTCGGTTTTTAAGTTAGGATAATGGTTTTACCCCTACTGCTTAGACTGAAGTAAGTGGATATAAGTTCTCTAATCAACGATCTGTAAGCTATAGGCTGAATATTTTTCTATACTATAAAATCAGTTGACATCTTTGTTGTGTATGAAGATCGTGTCTTACTTTTATGTTCTCAAAGAGAGAAATTTTTAATGAGTACAAATATAGAATTTCATTGTTATCAACCTAAATATTTGCTTGATCTTCTCATACAACTCTCATCAATGTTTTAACATCATTTAAAAAGAGACTCATTGATATTTAAAGAGTGCTGGTTCACCGTTTCATCTTAATTTGAAACTTGACATCACCTACCTTATATGAGTTCGATTAAAGACCCTCAAATTTATTTATATCACATTCAAACGATCTATTTTAATACACTTTTTTTTGATGTTCTTTTTAGTGTTCAACATATTTTTGATCACATAAATCTGACAAAGGATCAATTCTGTCAAACTGATTCAAAAAGTAATTATATTATTGATAATAAACAATTATGGGATGCATTTAATACAAGTTATGCAAATCAAGAAAAAATATTTCGACCTTCACATAATGATATAAATATATATCATTTAGATGATGATATGAATAATGGTGATGTTAATGATGATAATGATGAAGAGATCATAGAAGCTCATTATGATAATGTTCATAGTTACCGTAAATGTAACCATTTCTCCGTTGATAAAATGGATAAAAAACGAATTTCAAAAATCTATAGACAACTTCATAATTTACGTTGTCAAGTTGAAGTAGGTAGATGTTATATTTGTTGTTTTATATTTGATTTTATACTTGCTTACGCCTGTTACTCCCAATAGAGCATAGGCCGCCGACCAGCATTCTCCAACCCACCCCGCCTGTAGCTGCTCCGCGGGCTACTGCCAGTCCCAAGCCCGCGTAAAGGGTTAAAGTGTAGGGTCATGGGCTGCCGAAGAGAATTCCATACATGAACTAAACAGATGTCTAGTGCTTCCTGATATTCAATGGTTGTCTAACAAAGGTCAGTCTATAATACAATCTATGAAATTTTAAATCATGTACTACAGTTACAAAAGGAAATATATGTATATTTGAAGACTTCAATAGAACACTAAGCTTCATGTTTGATTTTCAAAAGTTTCAGTTCGTTACCTTCAAAGTAAATAGAAATGGAAGTCCAGACATGTGTTGATAGAGACTGAAAAAAAAGATTGAATTCACACATGAGTTAATTCAGTTATATACATTAATTTTGTCTTGATAATAATTTAAATAATTTGTCAACCTCAAAAAGTTTCATTTGAGTAATAAATCTCTATGGATTAATAAATAGGCACGAAAAGTTAACTGAACAACAATCACCTTGAATGAATTTATGAACTTTAAGATCAATCTTAATACATTGGATTTAGAAAATTAACAGTCCTAACAGATTGTTTCTTAAATTTTTTTACTTATATATTCGTTTAGTAAATTGTAAAGTGAATGTGCATTGCTGAGGAGTCCCACAATAGGACGAAACGGCCGTCCAGTGCTTCCTGGTTTGGAATGGTGGTCTAGCTTCAATTGATTCATGATCTCAACTATATAAAATTGTAATGTATTTGAGTGTTTGAGTCTTCCTATTGGTGTTTAGCACTGCAATTGATCAGTCTCATATTGGTATATATGCATCTTGTGTAGATTACATCGATATTGCTTGAAGTCATAAGTAAGTCCCAGAGTGGAAATCAACTCTGGGATTCAGGTACTACCAATTGACGAGTATCAAATAAGACGAAACATGCGTCCTGGATTCCACTGCTGACCACCATCCATCTTTGCGTATAATAAAGTATTTGTTTTATTTTTCTGAGAAACTCATTGCTAGAAATGATTATACTGATCAAATGTTCCAGCTATTACGCTATCTTTTGATGTTGGTTAGGCTACAAAATATACTCATGTTTTTGATTTTAGATAATTTTTATTTACTTTGGATGATGTCGTATCTCTGTCTAATAATATGGTCGTTGTTTATAAACTTTTGTTTTCTCAGTCGTTCTCCTATCTCAGTTGGCTTGGATTAACCGCAGAACAACCCCCAACACAAAAAGTTCTAGTTCCTGGTTTTAATGCACCAGCTCCAAATCCTCAAATGCACTTAATTCGTCGATCTGATGCAGATAGTCGAAGAAATATACAAGAATTTAAACTTTTATGGTAAATTAATATTTATCATTTGTCATGTGTATCATATTTTGAAAAGAAAGTTGCATGTTAACAGTACATTATTGACATAATTCATAATCTGATACATGATACTCGGTTAGAGTATCGTGTCCTCTGGTATCAGTTGATAAATCCAGATTCTCATGTAAATAATTTCACCTAGTTGAATTATTACAATCATTGGTTAGACATATAAAACACCCCACTTATCTCAATTTAAATTTAGAATTAAGCTAGTCAGAATATATCATCACTTCATGAAGTCATTTATTGTACTAGTATGACCCCATGGTAATATATGCAAACTATCTAGTTACAATCCATTCGATATCCATGATAAGTGGTTGAAGCCTTTAGGTGACGTGGATCAGGATCATCCAAAATGGAGCAGACACCTTCAAATTAGGTGATGAATTATTTTGAATCTTATTATCCTTGTATACTTAGCTTTTCCTTTTATCTTTTCCAACCTCATTCACATCTCTTAATCTCTCTCATTTCGATCGCTACTACATTACATTGACTTTTTTTGCAATCCATCTTGTTAATTTCATTTTGTTACGGTGACATGATATGATGGTTTAGGCTAATGAGGATATATACCAAGCTTCATATCCGTTTACATCCAAAGTTCCTAATAATTATTTTGTATTAAAATAGGGTAATCACTTGTTGAATATGGATAAGTAATTTGTAAATTATGTTTTTATGAAATGACAAATACAGCCAGATTGTTTTTCATCTGTAATTACAATTTACCTATGTATGTCATAAAGATGTAAATACATAACACCACTTGATGATATCTCCATTTAATATCATTTATTGTTTTGAACTTAACAGTTCTCATCATAATATATGCAATATTTTGAACCAGTCCTGTATTATAAATTCATTTGATGTTGTTTACTTATATTTTCCCATTGTTATTTAGGACTGTAATTGATGAGTTTCTTGTTGGCATATGTGCTATCAGGACTCAGTAGCTAAGTAGATAACACGACGCGTTTGAAGCGGACGGTACCGGGTTCGAGTCTCAGAGTGAACGTCAATTCTGAGGTGTAAGTACATCCAGCTGGCGAGTCCTAAATAGGACGAAACACGCGTCCTGGATTCCACTGCTAGCCACTATCCATCAGTCCTGCATTGATTCTATTTTAATAACCATTTTTTTAAAGAAGACAATAAATACAGAAAACCAATCATTATAGTGGTTAAACTTCATCTTTTCAGTAATTAACTTTACAATCTAGGCTGTAGACAACTTATTGAAGTTTATGTTTAAGCGCTATTATTATAGACAAATAGTGAGTTAAAAGAAATTTCTATTCTCTTAGTCAAAGGATAAAGAGTTAGCTACAACACATCACTATGAATAGTTACCACTGTTTCATAAATATGTATTTTTATCAGTCTCTTACATTATCGATGTAACCAGTCAATTCTTTATATACTATTCCTGTAACAATCTATATTTAACTATTTATTCTCTAAAGAATACGTTTGAGCAATGCCGTGAAATGTCAGAAATTCAATTTTTTTGTGTGTGGGTTTTTTGCTCATTGGGAAATGATTAAATATATATATTTCTATCTTTATTATTCTACATATATTCCCTGTTTTGTTTAAATGTATTAACATCACATGTAGGAAACGGTGAAAAAGAAACAATGCCCCCTCCATCATTTGTTCTTGGTTGATTTTTTCACTATTTATATCTTTACTTACTTCTTATTTAGTCATATGAACTAATTACTTTGATGAAAGAAAATGAAGAGTTAAAATAATCAAAGTTTTTTAAAAAAAAAATATTGTCTTATTAGGATGATCTTATAGGACTAGTGTTATGAAAGTATAACTCGTACCGAGAATGTATGCATATATAGCATAATTAGTAGGCTCTTGGTTTTTCTGTATTTTCCTTTATTTTCTTTTTTCGTTTGATCCATATACCGTCGTTATATGTTTTTTTTCATTCCAGACATATCATTAATTATTCTCTTATTATCAGAAGGGGGTTTTCTTGTGGAGATTTCAGTAATTTTATATAGTTGAAATCATGAGTCAATTGAAGCTAGACCACCGTGGAAAACCTGGAAGCACTGGACGGCCGTTTCGTCCTATTGTGAGACTCCTCAGCAGTGCGCATCCACAATCCCGCCTCTCATGATTCAAACCCAGGATTTATCAGTCACGCGAGCGAGTAAGCACTTAACCACTAGACCACTGAGCCGGGATCGTGGGTGCGCACTGCTGAGGAGTCTCACAATAGGACGAAACGGCCGTCCAGTGCTTCCAGGTTTTCCACGGTGGTCTAGCTTCAATTGACTCATGATTTCAACTATATAAAATTACTGAAATCTCCACAAGAAAACCCCCTTCTGATAATAAGAGAATAATTAATGAACTATATATTCTCCTATTACTCTGATTTTGTATCTCTTATGACTAAGTTATAAAGGCATTATAATTTAATAACTGTGTTGGTGTGTTGTCAAACGTTTTAATTATCTTATAGTATGAAGCTGAGACTGATGATTGAATTGACTATAAATGAGTAGTGATCAGCGTACTGTCTTATCTACGGACTGGTCACTGGGTGAAGAGTTTGAAGGCTAATAAGCGTTAAGCTTTTGATTATTGTTCATTGGTCAATATAGATGAACTGATCGAAAATCGGACTAGAGATAGAAAAAGAGATTTATACGACTGTTCTCCTGTCATTACGACCCGAATACTTAGGATCCCAATGACACCCAAACAGTTAATCTTTGCATAGCTTTGATACAGATACTTAATTGCATCATAATGTGATATTCTACAGTTTTAAATTTGTTCATGAAACAATAAGTTTATTAAGTCCATCTGATCTCAATTTTCTATGTGAAAATTACTTTCTCTCTACCAGATAAATTTAAAATATGTCATACAACCTGACCATTTGATAAATTTAGAAGGAACAAAAACAACAGAGTTTGTAGAGTAAAATGAATTCGTTTTATTTTTAAAAATCTTGTACTCGTCAGTTTTCCATCCAAGAGAAATTAGACTTCAAGAAGAATCATGGTGACATTGAAAATAAGCTCTCCTTGTGCTCAGCTGGTTTGACTACATAACATCAAATATTCATTGTACTATTCCAAGATACATCAATACTCCAGCAGAATTAGCCTCGAATTGAATCTATAACTTTACATGAAACTGAGTAAAAATATATAAGAAGCATGAATAAAATGGTTTATAACGGGTATTTTTTCACACGTTTTCAACTTCACTTACGTATGTAGAAGTAAGGCGTCATTATCTTTTCTCAACCTTGGTGACTGACTGTTAATTGAATAAACTTTTTATTATTTTTCATTTGTTTTTGGAACCTTTAATTTTTATTTCTTATATGTATCTTATTGACGTTCATATACTATTCAGCATTTTATTTTTAATCATATTTAATAATTATACACTTACCCATTGATTTGACTTAATTCACTCAACTTACTCTTACCTTCACTTCGTATTGTTTGTTTGAATCTTCCCGTGGATGTTTAGGACTTCAACTGGTTAGTCTCTTATTGGCATATGTGCATACTGTGCGTATTACCTCGATATAGCCTTAATTCACAAGCATTATAAGCATAGATGGACAGTGGCTAGCAGTGGAATCCAGGGCGCGCGTTTCGTCCTATTTCGGACTCGTCAGCTGGATGTACCTGCATCTCAGAGTTGATTTTCACTCTGGGACTCTAACTCAGTATCTTTCGCTTCAAACGCCATCGCGTTATCCACTTAGCTACTGAGTCCTGATAGTCACTCCTACCTTTATTAAGATTATAAATAAATCCGGTATCTATCTATTATAGTATACATTACTGCTTTCCTGTATATACATACAGATCAATCTTAATTTTATTGAATAATTTATTTTCTGTCTTGTTCGTCTTATCATATTTCTCGTTTCGATTTCGAACATTCATCTCAACTTCACTAATTAAAAAGTATGTTTAACCTTTGATTTATTTTTGCATTGTTTCTTTAAATTTTCCTATTGGTATTTAGGTCTGTAATTGATTAGTCTCATACTAACATATGTGCATCCTGTGTGGATTGCATCGATATTGCCTGAAGTTACAAGTAAGTCGCAGAGTGAATATCAACTCTAAGACTCAGGTACATTCAACTGACGAGTCCCGAATAGAACGAAACGCGCTTCCTGTATTCCACTGTTAACCACCACCCATCTTTGCTAATGTTAAGCCTTTTTTTATGATTACATTAATCCTTATAATTTTGGTCAGTATAACAGCTGATGAGAAGTCATAAAATATAGGGAATTCAGTTTAATACTCATACCTCTTGTTCTATTTAAGTTATAATCACTTTTTCTTGTGATTGTATTGTAATGAAATTTGGCTGGTTCAAGATATTATTTGTAATAAACCATTATTTATTAAAATCTAAGTTAGACACAGGGTATTGGGTAATGACGGTAAATCAGTTTATGAGGTCATGAATCTTCATAGTCTGAGATGGTTGGGCCACGGGTTACGTATGTCTGAACACCGATTACCACGACGCGCAATGCTGACTAGTATTGGGGAAGGTTGGAAGAGAGTTAGGGGCGGCCAAAACAAAACGTGTCATCAGAGCCTGAAGTCACCAACTTCTAATCTGAGCCATGTTGGTAGATACAGACTACTTGGTTGGGGTCCACGTGACTATCGTAACCAATAGTTGAGGACTCCGAGTGACATAGCTCAGAATCGATTACAATGGCGTAGGTGTATACACTCTTTTTCTTCCCTTAAATCGTGAGATTAAAATTGATACATATCTGTCTTCTTTCCTATACTATATCCTTATGTACAACCTTTCTTTTATATATTACCACCACTAAATTAACTACTTCTATGAATCCGGTGTTCATCTTGTTGTGTTAACGAGGTATGGCAACTTTTACCCGATGCATAAATGTGCCTGGTCCTACGTTGTAGCTGACTGACTGACTGACTATAATCGAAGTTTTAGTTATTGTACGTTCAAGTTCTTGCTCATTGTTCACGTAAGTACTCTCAAAAAATTAATATACCGAACGTTATTTGTGAAGTAAACATGAAACTTGATTAAAAGTTTGTTGGTAATTAAATAGCTACTAATTCAAACAACGTCACGCTACAGGCTTTCTTTGACAACATCCACTTCTATTTTTCACGCAATTCACTCCCCCGACTACGTCTATTAAAAGTGTATCAAAATAATTAATAAATCGATGTAAAGTTTTACTTGATAAAATTATTCGGTTTATGTTTATTTTGTTTAATCTGGTTAGCATTTTTTGGCTAGGTTTTTCTCTACGGGATGAGGCTGCCTACCGCATACACAACCCTCCTCCTTTACCCGGGCTTGGGACCGGCTATAGCCCTAGAAGAGCTGCAGGCGGAGTCACTTCGGTCTAGAGAATTAGCGATTTTTGAAATTCCGCCTGCAAAATCCAAAACATAACAGTTATCCAGCCCTCTATAATTATCAATGGTTGAGTGGTAACGTATCTTCCCTAAAAAGTGATCTCCACAATAATCTTTTGATAAGATGATTATTGATAATAATAGTATATTCACTACTGATCAGCCTAGAAGTAAATATATTTATATGAATTCAGCTAATTTGTGAGTAAGAAAACCCTTTGTCGATGTAACTTGATAATGATCCTAACTTACCATGAATGAACTGAAAATACCAAATGATAACCATATGAATCGTTCTCGTCTTTAGGCCTATATCTCATGAATTCGATACAATGAACAACATTAAACTAGGACTAAACATCTTTCTAATAGTGTTTCAATCTTTATCAATCTAGTGTACAAACTAACTTGAAATTTGGTTAGACATTAACACGGTTGAATGCAGGCTCAGTGGTCCGTCGGTTAAGTGCTCTGGCGCGAGACTGGTAGGCCCTGGGTTCGAGTCTCGCGAGGTGTGATCGTGGATGAGCACTGATGAGGAGTTTCACGATAGGACGAAACGGCCGTCTAGTGCTTCGAGCTTTTCCATGGTGGTCTATCTTCAATTGATTCATGATCTCAACTATATAAAATTACTAAAATCTCCACGAAACCCCCTTCGGAAAACGTATAAAGATATATGTGCACATATTTCTATGACCAAAAATTCTTTTATCAACCTATTCTGTCACTTTATTGCACAAATATTTATGAATTATTTGCTTGTTAATACATTTTTATATCATATATAGTAAAGAACCTGTATCTAAAGAAGATTTAATTGAATTACGCTCATCTACTTTTAATAATTGGTCTAGAACAGATGCTCAATTAATACGTTTAGTTCGGGAAATGTTTCAAGAACTTGGATTTATTGAGCATTACAATATACAATTACATCAATTAGATTTATGGCTTACTGATATTTATAGACGTTATAATCGTGTTCCATTTCATAATTATAAACATGCATTTATGGTGACACAAATGGTAAGTTAAATTTTTAAAAAATCATCATTTTCTTTTGTCTTGACTTGGTTGGGACTAGCTTTTTTAAGTCTTACACTCCATGCTAGCAACTGTACTATGTCCGAATATTCTGTGGCTAAATATACATACTTCATATTTTTGGCACCTGAGTCAAATTCGGCACTACACACTTAATTGTCCAACTGTACTTAATTGATTTTTCACAATCGTGTATCATCAAATACATGAAACATGGATATGTCTTTTGCCTTTAAAGTTTATAACCCAGGTTTGAATATTGGCAGTGACATTCCAACATTAAGTAATGCTGAATGGATTATTTCACAGTCTACTCGCGATTCCATAGACTAATCTATGTCTTGCTTGCTCACCGATTAACCAAATTGTTAAATATTAAACAGCATCCTTCTATCTATGCTAACATTTCGTTAACCACCAACTCTCAATAAGCTTGGTAAAACAACCATAAGTAGATTTTTCAAGAAGTATAATTATTTTAATGTCTGTGGTCAGATCATGCATTGAGTTAGAACAGTTTTGAGTTAACCTTTCATATTTTGACCAACCATCTAATTTATATTTACATTTATATAAGGTGTTTCTTAAAATAGACTTAATTTACTTTTCGTCCAATCATTTCATTTGTTTTCTGTAGTAGTTTATTCTTAATGTTAAGTTCATCACTACTAATGATATTTTATTGTTTCACCTCCCATGTTTTTCATCTGAATAATTTTCCCTATTGTTGTTGCGATTCCTGTGATAAGGTGAAATATAACGACGTGAATCAATTCATGGTTGTAGTACAGCTTACACTGTTAATAGTCGACTGAATAATATAACTTACTTACACCCTTGCAAAGCGTTTATTCTGAACATTATATGCACATATGTCTAAAGGAATCTCAAATTCTCACTCGTATCACTCAAAAAGCTGAGTATAGTTTCAGTCTGATTTCGCTAAAGTGATATATATATATATATATATATATATATATATATATATATATATAACGTAAATGACTATTTAAATACTGTTTAATTTCTTTGTTTCAGTGCTATGTTTTAATCTGGGGTGGAAATTTGACCAATCTACTTGACATAGATGATCAACTTATTTTGATTGTATCGGCCATCTGTCATGATTTAGATCATCCAGGATTCAATAATGCTTATCAGGTAGGTCCTAAAGTAAGACAGAAGAATATATATATATATATATATATATGTAAAGAGAACAGCAGTTACTGAAAACTGATCAAGAGAAAGACAGAAAAAGTAAACTGTTCAAAGCTAAAAATAGGTATCGAAAACATAATACATAATAAAGAAAACTTTTGATAATTTCTGTTTCTCTACCTCTCCCTCTCTCTTATTTTAAGTTATTTTTACCCTATTTTAGCAATCAGATAATCATTATTTTATACCTAACTAAATACCATGATATTCGTTGAATCCATCGTTTATCACCACATAAATACAGTATATCTTTACTACAATATGTAAAGTTATTTTCAAGGAAATTATTATTGATGTACTACGGGATAGACTGACTAGAGCAATGAAGAGAACGTTTAATGCAGCTGACCTCTGTCTATCGTACTCGACCCGATCTATGGTGATTCCCCAACTAAAGGATAAGTTACCTGGTTACGCCACTTCTATGTGTATCTATGAATTCAGCTGCTCCTGTGGAGAAAGTTATATTGGGCGCACTACCAGACAACTGAATCAGAGAGTTAGTGATCACCTCCCTTCATGGTTAGGAAAAGGTATTGTCAAGTCGATACGGAGCTCGGTTCTTTCACACTTGATAGATAGCAGTCATAAAGTTGACAGAAATCGGGCATTTAATGTTATTTATCGTATTCCTACTAGTTTTCCTTATGTGGTTCGATCTCGTCTCTTACACATAGCAGAAGCTATAGGAATTCGATCCAACGATACAAGTCTTTGTGTTCATAAGAAATTTGTAACACCCTTATCTCTCCCTTGGCCTTAATAAATAATTTTATTTTCCATACTCTTTCTTCGTTTATTTTTCTTCACCCCCCTACCAATTATTTATTTATTTATTTTTTCAAATATTCACTTCACGGTCCAATTATCTGAACACTTCTTATTACGTAATCTTATAATTTTTATGAATGTTATTTCAGTGTCTATATTTTTCTATTATGTAACATTGATTCAATCCTTTTATCATTCTTATCACAACTAGTACACCTGTCATTACACTACCAATTTGTACTTTTCACTTATTGTTTTTAATTATGTAATCTATTCCACTGTTATCATTGACTCATAAACTGCCTTGATTGGTTTAATAATATAGTATATGCATATAAATATTACTGTATATTAAAGCCTGATGAAGATTTAATCGAAAACAATATTGTTCGCTTATATATGTTGTTCTAAATTATTATTGGAACAACATTCAATATTTACATGTCTTTAAGTTAACTTCATCTGACAAACACTGAAAATGGACAAATTGAGTTGTAATTTTATATAACTATTCCTAATTGAGTGAATATCTGGGCTACCTGTTACAGCCATCTAGATATTTCAGCAAGTTATCTGTTTTTGTTTAACATATCATTACGTTTATTAATCGCATAATCTATGAAAAGTTCACGACCTTTCGCTGTACAAGTTACAAAAAAGTACGGTCAGAAACATCGTGGTAGCCGGCAATATGAATTAAAACGAATAAACATTATTTACATATCGATTCTTAAATTGTTAACATTTTGTAGTGTCGGTTACTATGTTAAACCTATTCTAGCTTCTGGATAGGTCAGTTTATTCATTCTTCTTAAATCACATTTGGACCTTATCAATTATTCACTTATCAACCTTGACTGTTTTCTTATAAGCGTATTAGTGTGTACTTCTTATACCATTCATCACATGTCTGTAACTTATTTTCATCTGACTATACATATTCATTAACGCTTGATTAAATAAAGTTGGCTTACGTGCCTCCTCCACTGCGCGCCGTTTCGTTTTTCACTTTCTTCTTCACTTCCTTCGCTAGGTCTGTCTGATTATATGTCCCGACTAATGATTGTACAAAATATACGTATTCGAAATCCATTCTCATGTTTGACTTATTTAAATTTCGTTATTCACTAACGCAAGTTAGGTCGATGATTATATGAGAGGATTGGCGATATGTATATCTCAATAGCAATCAGAAACGGTCCAACTGGAGCCAGACCACGGGCTACAAAAATCTAACTAGTGACCATTTAATATTTATCATCAGGATCGATCAAGAAATAACAAATGGAAACTTGCTGATAATTCTATATTGTACCAAAAGTATAATATTGAATAAAGCAATTAGTAATAATAATAGTAATTTTAGTTGATACGTCATGTTGAATGTGAAATTCTCAAAAATGTGAAAATGCGGGAATAGTCTAGGTTTTTTCCCTAAAAAAAAACACTGACACATCTAATAATTGCCCATCTAATTCTCGTTTAGTCTCAGTTGTTTTTTCCCATACACAAACACACACTCTTTTTCCCATTGTTTTCACATCCGGAAACATACTGAGTTTCATTGAAATCAATAGCCGAGTTAAGTTATAAAACCACTAGAGATCTGGAAGAACTGGAGAGCTATTTAGTCTTAGCATAGGCCTTCCTAGCATTTTACATTCACAACCCCATTAGAGAGAAATAATGATAGAACCTTCGGTCTCTTACACAAATTCTTTACTTCTATACTGTTGAACCGTAGTGTGATTCTGCACATGTCTTTTATAACGAAACGTATAATTTAGAAAATTGGAATTGGTTTTTCGAACTTTTAATAATGGTTTTTGTGTTGTATAATTACTGAGTAACTTGTTGTGTCTAGTACCATGTCAAACCGACATTGGTTATTTTAGCTTCCAGACAGACCAATTTATTCATTCTTCTTGAGTCACCTTAGAAGTTATTCGCTTATAAACTTGACTGTTTTTATATGAGCGTGTGAGTTAATCCCTTACCCTAATCACCACATATCTGTAACCTATTTTTGTCTGACTACAAATATCGAGTCAAGCTTGGTTAAATTGAGCTGGTTTCCCTTACCTTCTCCACTGTGCGTCATTTTGTTTTGCATCACTCTCTCCTTTTCGCTTTCTCCGCTTTGTTTCTCTGATCGTCTTTCTAGATCAACGATTGTACGAAATATACATATTCGAAATCCATCTTCGTATTTGACTTATTTAATTCCGTTATTCACTAACGCTAGAGAAGTCGATGATCATATACGAGTGTAGTGTTTTGATGACAATCATAATACGATTTAATTGGAGTCAGATAAAGAGCCACACTAAAAACTAGATTGCTTTGTGTATGTACTCCATTTATTGTGAGATTTAGGTTAACTCACTAACTACGGTTACATTATTTACAATTTTTATTTTGTTGTCAGTCTGTTTCAGATGTTTCACTTAGATTGGTTCGTGACGTCAATGAGTAAAATTTATTTCATTAAGACCATGAGCGGATCGGTGATAGACCACCATTGAAAACTTGGAATTACTGGTTGGCTGTCTCATTGTGGTACCGGACTCCTCTGTAGTTCGAATCTACGATCCCATACTGTGCACTTAAATCCGAAAGCTTCTGTCTCTCGCGCGAACACTTAAGATTTAGTCCACTGAGCTGGAATCGAACGTTGTTAATGTCTGACTTCAACTCACTCATGATATTGCGCGATCATCCTTCATCTGCTGCGGTAGGTAACTGCCACACTCTCAATACAGTTGAACTCCAGAGGTCACCGCTTCTCACTAGAACTTCGAGCATTACCTCTCAAAGCTAATCACTATTTCGTATATGGTAGTCCTATACTAGGATGAAACAGACTTACAATGTCTTAAGGTTTTCAATGGTAGTCTAACACTGGTCAGTTCATGGTTTCTATGAGACTCAAAAATCTCCGCGACCTTATTCCCTATGAGATTTATTTCTTAGAATAAGAATTACAAAATTAATCTGACGCCATTTTTCGGAGGTTTAATTGATGTCGTATCATTTAGTTATTGAATATCTAAACATTAAAACAAACCACTTCAGTGGTTAGTTGTTTGATAGATGATAAATCCTTAAGTACTATTTATGAATAAGAAATTAAATGTATTGAAATAAATTCGATATCCTTATATTTTTGTTCAGTTTGTATTCTTAAACCTCCAGTAATTTTATATCCATTCAGTATAATATTGGTTTGTGTTAATTTTAAGAAAATTTTGTCTGTTGTGACACAACCATTGAGTCGAAACCTGTATATGAATGAAGATATTCGAATGATCAATAATTTTCTTGGGTCTCTATCAATAGATAGGCTTGAAGTCCTGTTCCTAGTTAAAGGGAAAGGAAGAAGTCTGTGTTGGAAATTATTCATCCAGTGCGAAAACAAATCACTAGTGTAGATTTAGATACCTAAATGCTGAGTCTTAGTCAAGTTGAAACAAAGTGTTATTCTAGGAAGTTACTAACTTTAGGATCGAGTAGTGTAATAAGAAGAAAACATCCATATTCTAGTTGGGCAAATGACGGTTACCTATGGTTGTTGGTTACAACTGGTTACTCGAAATTTGATTTATCCATCTCTAAATCTTTCGTTTAGTTTCTACTACAAACTTCTCACTTATTGATATCCTCCGTTATTTTCATAGTACATTCTTTATGTTTAGTTATTTCACCACTATTAGTAAAGCAAAAAAGAATACACTCTAGATAGAACTGTCCAATATCGTTTTAACCATATTGAATAAGAAATTAATTTTAAAACCGTTCTAATCAAATTATTTAAGCTTATCACTAAGCAAAAGGAAGTTGATGACTAACTACTTCTCACCTCCATTTTTATTTCCATGGTGATTGTTTTCTTTTACAGTAACAATTTTTTTGTTAATATGAATTTGTGAGAATCTAGTTGTCAAATCATTTTTATCATAAAACTATTATATTCTGCAAGGAAGATAAGAAAGCAAGTTTTAGCTAAAGTTTATTACCTATTTCTTAATTGTAATTTAAGTTATAATTAACTGGTGTCACACTGAACTGAATTTGGTTTCTTGTGAAAGATAGTAAATTCAGTTGTTGTTTTTTTATTTCTAAAAATTATTCCTTCAAAAGATGGGTTAGGGTTACTTGTATGTGAACGTTTAAGAACATTGACAATAACAGACCACAAACCGACTAAAATTAGGTAACAATTAAAAACTAAGAAGCATTGAACAGCCGTTTTGTTCTGATATAAAACTTTTAACTTAAAGGTTAGACTGTCACTGTGAGACTTGAAGGTCTTTGATTCTATCTGAAAAAATGATTGTGGATGTGCACTGTTGAGGAGTTCCATATCAGGATGAAGCACCTATCCAACTCCATGTTTCCACTAGCTGTTTAACGTTGGTTGGTTTGTTGTCTTGGTAATATTCTATAATTTCCACAAAAGCTTTTTTATTGGGTAATCCACAAATATCCTATTTGAAAGTTCCTGGAGGCCCAGAAAACACCAAGGAGTGCTTCATTCGATCAGCGCTGAATAGAAGCTTCTCAGAAACACCTAGAAAATAATTAATCACTTGTCACATTTTCGACTGGATATCCGCATATACCGTCACTATGTGTAGTGTGTTTCCGGAAATTTATAGAATCTTAAGGCTACTTTTAACTCTCAATATAAATACCCTCGATTTTCCTCCCATAAACTAATCTTGCAGTGAAGCTCTTACTCGCATTTTGACCCTTTTTTCTATTGCCCGGTTTGTTGTGCAGAAGCAGCCGGGACCATAGGAAGAGACTATAAAGTCAGCAATAAGTGTTTCAGTAGCAAACTTATCACCTATATTGACAACAGTAGAAATATTTCATCGGAGAGGAATTACTGTGCATACAAATCAAGCAAAAGACAACTTTTTTTAAATCACAGATTAAATTGTTCATGTGTGTAGAAATAATAAATATTTAAGCTGAACAAAGGCATTTTGTTAAATACTATGAGCATGAGAATATTTTATGGAGGTCAGTTCAGGTAGCCAAATGATTCTTCAAATTTTGGATACAGTGCTCCAATCTTTAATAAGAATATCAATTATTATTATGCTCTCAACATGGTAATTTAGTGAGTGAATAGTGTTGGCTTTATAGTTCATTTGGGCTAGGCGAAGCAATATCGAACTGTTTATGATTTTAAGTACATATTTGTTTAGCCTCCAAATGGTTTGTAGAAATTAGTCTTGTCTTATAGCTCTGATGGAGAAGCATTGAAACGTTATAAGTAAACGGCGATTTCGTTCTGGTTAAATACAGCTCTATAGGCTCATTTACAACCCTACATGAGACTAAGCTTTTAGGTCTACCACTAGACCCGATGCTGCTTATCAGTTAATCGAAATTCCAGTGATCTTGGTTTCCAATTCCCACTAGTTCTTAGTGAAAATATCTTTGTCAAACTATCACTAATTTCTACTTAAGTTGAGTGACTTTTGGACGCTATCTTAATTTGAAATAAACTTTTTTATGGACTAATGGTAGTTGTGAAATTTGAAGGTTCAAGGTTCGGTTTTTGACAAGGTCATAAATGTGTTTTACTGAAGAATTCTTGAATAGAACGAAACATTTGTACATTTCTTTTTAACTTGCAATACTCCATAATTTGTTTGTCTTTTCTTTCATCAGATCAATGCTGGAACCGTGTTAGCGATGAGATACAATGATCAAAGTCCATTAGAAAATCATCATACGGCTGTCGCATTTGATCTATTGAGTCATAAAGAAGTCGATCCGTTCTCACATCTTTCGACTACTACAAGACAACGAATTCGCAAAGGAGTGATTAGGTAAGATTATTTAATACAATGATTTAGTTTGATAGTCTTGATTCTTTTTATTTTCTCTTCCCAAAGAATAAGCACTTATTATGGTTTTCAAGTTAGTTGTTTTATCATTTATGCGTAAAATCATCCTTAAAATATCAAACCTAAATTGACAATTCGATGGTTATTAAGAAGCAAATTAATCTTCAAAAGTTCCGGGTATTGAAATTCGCACATGTTAGGAGGTGGATCGAACGTAACGCCTTATTATAATTCAGTATGATATTCAGTTCAATTGAGCACTCCTTTGCATAACATTCGTTACAGAAATTCATAACAATTATAGCACCATATGATTTACTACCACAATAGTGGCACCTACAAATTATTATTATTTGATTAAACTGCACGATCTCGTTACTTAAAATATTGAAGTAACCTTAGTATCATGATATTCAATGTAGTGTTTTAGCCTATTTTGTTCTAATACAGATAGAAGTTTCAATCTAAAGTATGATTATTTATCATGAAAGTCACAACCATCGCTATTCGATAACTAACTATATGATCATTCAGTATGGCTGAACAACTGGTTAGCAATAACATATTCCTAATCAATTAAATATTTTAATTATTTCGAAATGAGGAGATAAAAAAGGTATGATTAGTGTGATACATCACCGGCGTCGATCATTATAAACTCGTCTAATTTAACATTGTGGGATGTCATTAAGTTTTGTAGATCACTTATGTCGGTAGTGGTGAGTCTACTCGAGTTGAACTTCCATGGTATGATCTCCTAGCTTACATTGAAATTACATTTCGTGGTTACTACTCTATCTGGATTACCTTGTCGTGATGCGGTTGATGTAGTGCCTGCACGTAACAAATAGAATCTTACCAAAGCATATTTTGAATTAGTAAGAATAAATTAGAAAGTTACAGAGTAAGGACACTTATGTATGGATTGGTCCATGGCAGGTAATTGACTATCTCACGTTAGTCGTCCTAGATCATGAAAATGTTTGATAAATTATCCAATATTTAGTAATCCATAGTTTAACGATTCGGTTTCACGGGTGATTTGACTAGGGCTAAGTGATGTTTTACTAACCCTGCAGTTTTCTGTTTGTTATGACGAACAAACGGTCGTATTTGTATGAGGCCGATGATTGAAGATTTTTGAGATATTCTACCTAATACAATAGTCATTTGCATATCTCTCTAAATGTTGATTACTTAGTACATACTTATGAGATATTCGATTCCAATACCTGTAACGTTTAGGTTTCTTTTAAATTTCATTCAATACCCGTGCGTTATTAATCTAGAGGAAAGTTTCATCACGAAACTTACATTTGAAAGAAAGCGTCGGAAAAGCCTTGGAGCAGTGAACTATTTTTCTCTCGTAACTAAAAAGGTCATGACAATTGTATTTTAAGACATCTGCACTAGATCAAATCATGACTCTTCAGATGTAGTAGTATTTATTATCATTGAGTTACTCAATCGGAGGCTTACGCTTACTGATAGAGCGTACCGTATAAGTTGAAAAGCCACCAACCCTGACGAAACCTCGGCAAAGATTCAGCAACCTGATGTGGCTTCTGACAACTTTCTTCAGTTATATTACAGATGAGAAGACGAGGAAACAACTCGAGACCTTCGGTCTCACCCTTGAACACCTAAGCTCTAGACTTGTTCATCACTGGATACTGGCTCAGTTATCTGAAAGTTTAGCGTTTACGTGCGAAACCGAATGTCCTGTGATCGGTTCCCTCTTTAAGGGTTGCAGACGGGCACTGCTGAGGAATCTCATACTAGGACGATATGACCGTCTAGTGCTTCCAGGTTACTAGTGATCGTGTAATTTTGATCATTTGGTGATTTCAATATGGGTCTTTTTCCTGTAATCACATTTTTCAGGCCTAATGTTTTCTTACTGTCACTGATATTTTTATTTTTATTTCAATCCAAATAACTTTATTTCACTGTGCTTGTACGGTCGATCTATGTACATGTCTTTCGGATTCTACGTTTATTTTGACTGATCACTGTACTCCTAACTTATTTGACTCCAAAGAGTTCTGACCTCACTTGTAAACGTTCATAACTACCATTGTTTAAAGTGACTTTTCTTGGTGAACAACTGAAGTTGACAACAGAACTGATGGAAATAACGCATCACTTGATCGAATCACATTTGTCTTTCCCTAACTGAGTAAAATACTTTTTTTTGTATTTCACAGATGTATATTGGCTACTGATATGTCACGTCATAATGAAATATTAGATGAATTTAATCGTCAAGTTTTGACTGATTTAAATGCTGCATGGGAAATTGATCCAAATACAAAAAAACCTACATGGGTTATGAATAAAACACAAAAAGATCTTGTTATGGTAATTATTTTGAAAATATCTGATATATCCAATGAAGCACGTCCTTTAAATGTTGCTGGTCCATGGATCAATCGATTATTAGCAGAATTTTTTCATCAAGTAAATTTAATTATTATTAAATTATAAATGCCGTACGATTTTCTTCATTTTCATGGTGTTTCTTCAAAGGTTTCATCCAATCAGTTTCACCAAGGAAATGTTTTCCATAATCTCATTTATTTATTTAAACACATAAATATTGGTACAAAGGGGCACTTGATATATATGCGCCGCACAAGCCATTTGATTTGTGTGAGGACTGTGATACTGCCCAGGTGCCCAAACTGAAGCAGGTGGTTTTATTCGGGGGCCACATCTTGGGCACTTTACCTAAAGGTCTGATCCAAAAGGCAGTGGAGCATCGTGGGGAGATGCAGTTCCATGGTAGGCGGTGACCAACGATCGATTTATACGCCATTTGTTCCCCCAGGATACTGGAGCCCATGTGCACCATTGTTTTGGAATCAAGGTTTTCCAACTCCCTTTGATGGACCCTCCGTGTCCACCAACGCGATTAAAGCTCCGGACATTCGCTTTTCGTCCTTTTAATTTTGTTAACAACAACCGTGGCACGAGAAGGTAGTGAGTAGGACTTCCCTGGCAGAGGCTATATACGCGTGGCCATCTAAGAGCATTTGGAGAGGGAAAGCGGACTGTCCGCACTCTCGGCCGTACCAGGGCATTTGGAGGTTTCGACGAATAACTCATTTCCTTTGACAAGTTATTACATTATTTATACGTTCATGAATAAATTATAGCCAGTTCGTTTTCATTTACATAAAAACTAAGATTTTAGACATTGATTAAAACTTTGGGTTATGGCATTTAATATCATTTAAAGTGATCGTTCTATCGTTATTTCGAAAGTGTGTATCCACAATCTTATATATATATATAAGTTATAACCGAGGATATTCAAGTTTCTGCGTGATTATGGTAACTTTTAATTGAGTTTTTAGAAGTCATTGGTTCATATTTTGAATAAGTCTTGTAATCGACTGTTAAACATTGACTTTCTAGTTGTTTGCTATTTCTCAGATGAGTTCTGCTTTATGACCTCAAAGAGAAAACATAAGAACCTTTATTTCAAGGGTTACTTCATATGACACTTTGAGAATAATTGTGGCTTCTTAGACACATGCTAAAATTAATAACAAATCCGGTAATTATTGGATTATAGTGATCCAGACATAATCAGTTATTTTCCAGATTTCTTTTGTAAGTTTCTGAGGAACACTGATCTATCGGAGTATTTTTTTTTAGCATTATTTCTGATTTCTAATGACACTTTCAAAGAATTACTGAGGTTATCTAATAATTTCCTATTTGAACCATCTTATAATAGTGTAACAGTAAATTACTTCCCCAAATTTGTGACCTTTCTCTATGAGTCAGGAGATATTTAAACAGTACATAATTAAGCTAAACATTGTCTCATGTGAAGAAATATCCACCGAAGACAATGGAAAATGGTGACGTCCGATTAAAGTTAGACTTGTATACCATTCGATGTCATTCAACGCTTCCACGTTTTCAATCGTTGTATGGCCGACTTATAGTTGATATGAAATTTAACTGTCTCAGTTTCTTTATAACTACATAACTAAGGATTATCGATTATGTTACAGACAATAATACTGTACTCTGATTTTGTCTACGTGTCACTTATTTAGAATGAAAGAAAATAACGTTATTTTCTCAATATTAATATATTCTTCATAAGTAATCTTTAAGTGTAGTTAGTTCGAGAATACAAGTAATCAAGTACAGATCCATGTAGTCAGATTCGCGTCATACTTTTTATATACGGATATTTGATACTGTCCCAATGTATACACCGATATAGATGGAGCAGCATTTGAGTTGATCGGTCAATCGATCAGTCAGTTAGTCAGTCAGTAGTTGAGAGTTAACCACTTTAATTTTCCTACATGCTACTGATTCATTCAATTTTAAAACAATGGAATATGCATTATTACATTCGTGTTGTAACATTGTGACTGTGTTCTTTTTTTTCACTTGTGATTTATTACCATTTAAAAGATTTCTTTGGTTCAATTTTTTTTGTAATTAATGTTTCCAGGTAATCATTCATAGTTCTTGTTGATTGCATTCTTTAAAAACAACTATATCATATTATATTACTGAAATGTTTTTATAGTTGGTTCTCTTAGTAAAATGTTACAAATCGATACAATTCATAATTAATTTATCGTTGGTGTATAAGATTGAGATATATGCACCATGTCCTCATATGATCACTAACAGACTGGATAATAAGTTAGATTGTTCAAGACTTTTCATACTTATTGACCATCACATCGTAACTTTGGTGTTTTTTATATTAGTTTCGTCTTATGTGTTGATGCAGTTTTAATGCAATCACCAGTCTAAACAATTGAACTCTGTTTTTAAAACATCACAAACTATTTCCATTGACGAAATGGAACCTGAACTGTATATACAAAAGACGTATTTTTTATTTTTGTATTTTTCGTGACCTTCATTATTACCACAATTATTTCAATTATTTCGTTATAACTTGTGGACTCGTGGATTCCCTGTTTATGTATAACGTGATAATACCGCCAATTAGAGAACATTGGCTTTTTGATTGAACAATGACGCATAAAACCCGTACGAGCAGTCTAGAGTATTTATCGACCCTACTGTCGGTCTAGTCCTGACTGTTAATTCCAGAACACCAATAAAAAACCTCTGCAATATGAATCATGTATTTCAGACACACTGAGTTTATATACAAACCAAAAAGACCACATCGTACCATTAAATAAGAAACAACATTTGTACAAGATTTAGCTAAATGCGGCTGTGAATAAAGGAGACAGTAATTGATAGATAGGGCATAATTCAAGAATGGTGAGTCGTATAATAATAGTTCATAGGTCAAAATAAAACTCATAATAAGGGGGATACGAATATGAATAGTTATTTAACAATCATCTAACAATTATACAATAAAAAATGTAGGCATAATACTGGTCCATAAGCGGGTCCCAAAGTTACCATTCATTATTCATATCAGGACATAACAGATTTTGCATTTGGAAAGTCTCACTTATTTTTAGTTATTTCTCATATCTTCATGAATCTATTCATGATTGTTTGTGATATCACTTTATTTAATTCTTCTGATACATTTAATTATTGTGACACAAACATAATAGTTAGCTTATTGCATTCACACTATAATCTAATGTTAGCTTACTAGTTTCATATCCTTTCCTCATTTGCAAATATGAGGTAGAGATTGGACATCGTTTTCAAATTCTTATTTACTCTTTATTATCTAGTATTAAAGTCTTTTTATTACATCTTTATGTTAATTCATCGTTCCTATTTCCTCATTGGAACTACTACTTTTACATACTTCATCATTCTTCCAGTTCTCAATCCCTTTCTGTTCTCCTTTCCGTTTTCTTCAGTTAAATCTCCTTAACCTTCTTTTGACAACTATGTCTTTTTCATTTCTTTTTGTGGTTTTTGGTGAAAAAAACTTGTTGAAATACCTCATGATGAGAATTCTATATCTTACCAAAACAATACTGAATACAGCCACTAATAACAATAATGCATATAACTGTACAGCTTAACAATAAATTCATTTCATACACATAGATCCCTTTATCATTTTGAAAAGAGAAATAACAATGATTCTAGTAGAATAGCATGAATTCATTTTATTTCATTGGTTCTCATCAGCTGCTTACAACCTGTGATATTTAAAATCATAATACATAATGGGTTTAAATTACTTACATGCAAGTGTTTAGTTGGCAGTTATGTTGACGGCATATTAGTAAAGCAAGGCTGTAAATAAATTGAATAGACTTAATATTTGTAAATATATACCTCATGTGAAAGAACATTCTTCATCATTGATTGTGAAAACAGTTCAAACGGCCAGAAACAAGTGATTACCTAATGAGTAAACGCTAATAGGAATAAAATGAGTAAAGCTCAGTTAAATTCAGAATGGGTTTTGTGGAGATTTCAGTATTTTCATAGTTGAAATCATGAGTCAATGGAAGCTAGACAACCATGGAAAACCTGGAAGTACTGGCCGGCCGTTTTGTCCTATTATGAGACTCCTCAGCAGTGCGCATCCACGATCCCGCCTCGCGAGATTCAAACCCAGGACCTACCAGTCTCGCGCCAGAGCACTTAACCGAGGAGATCCCTTTGCTTAATTACATGCTTTTTTGTTTTTGATTTACAATAAACAATTAGTCTCATTTCTTAATAAACAACATTCTGCGAATAGAAATATGATACCTTTTGTTTTGTTTCTTTGACATTTTACTTTGTAGAGTGATTATGAAAAACTTGTTGGTCTTCCAGTTGCTCCATTTATGGATCGACATAAAGTGACTAAATCAGCTAGTCAATGCGGTTTTATTCGTTTTGTTATTTTGCCTCTATTTGAATCATTAGCTAAATTATTACCAGAAGTTAAAGTAAGTTTTGTATATAGAATAAAAAAATAAGATAAATTGTCAATCCTTTATTTTGTCTACTATGATTGTCAAATAACAATCTGATGTCTCTTACGTCAATATTTTATTATTTCTTAAAATGAGTTCTCATTTCCCAAAATGTCTTAATAATTTATAATTCAGAATTAAAGTTGAAATTCAGTAAGAGACAAAATATCGTTGTTATCATAAAGAATATTGATAAAAAAAAGTGATTGGAATATTTTTTTGGAGTTGAGTGGTATTACGAACCGATTTAAGATTGAGACTCACTGAAAAACATGGAGCGCTGAATAGCTTTTTCGTCTTAATTTGGAACTTCTTGGTGGTGCACATCCGTGACGCCATCACTGGGGATCGAACCCAGAACTGTTGATCTTGCGGGGAACACCCAACCCTGAAACATTTGAGCCGGTGTAGAAGTCTTATTTCGATCAGTTGACGAGTTTTTGGTACCGTTTACCATTGCCTGGAGCGGATAATTATCACACAACCTTCATGGTTGGATCACATTATGGCCTCTCACTAGAATTCTAGACTGATACCTAGAATTCCGATGTAGCGAGCACATGGTCATGATCAATAAAGACATGATGCAGTCACCCACCGAAGACAGTGAATGGCTCGATATTGTAGGGTTTAAACGTTCTTGTATGATACCAAAGTTCTTGGTTTCGATCTCCAGTCGGATCGTGGATGAGCACCGATGTAAATTGCTTTACTAGGACGACAAAAATTTCAGTGCATCCTGGTCTTGACGGATGTCTAAGTTACGTCGGTTCTTGAAATCCTTAACAGAAGCTCAAATTCCATTTTTGAGCGAGATCCACTCATCCATATTACTATAGAGCACTTACATTATAGCTGATATCATTTCGTGATAAGAATTTAAGACTAAACTCTTGCTCTGAATCTTAAACATCTAAACCTAATCAAAAACACTGTGCAGATTCATCAAAACCAATTTAGGCCTCTTTGAGAATTCACGAAGGCAGATAGTCCTTAAGGACGAATATATGTGTAGTTTCTGTCTCTCACATCGAGAGTTAGCCGTATATGATTCGAACAAAATTACCAATTATATAAAATCTTATATTCAGTATATTATCATATTTTCTTTCTCATAAACTAGCTATTTACGAAGGGTACTTTTTCATTAGTTAAGAACTGTTTGGAAACTGCGCTTATTTTAAACTCAGTTCTATACTATATTCATACCAAAATTAAATTTATTTTGTGCGACTCAAGAAGGCTATAGTTTTGTCTCTTAAATTGCTTGGCGAATAAATATTATTATAGTTAAATAAAACTCGCAAACCTAGACTGTATTGTAGCATAATTCCACTATTTCATAAGTGACTAATTTGTAAAATTTACCCATGTAGCTGGTTCATTTTATATTAATCGTTGGAAAAACTCCAATTTTTATTACATAATGTAGGCAAGACTTTGAATTGGAATTCTCGTATAGCTTATTACATGCTCTTTTGGCTCTTGAGTTTACTGAGCAGATACTCGGTTGAAATAATATTTTTATCTAACTGAATTCTGTTCTGTTTCTTCCGAGCATCGTAATAAACAATTAACATAGCATTGTCTGTAACAAACACACTTGTATTATACTAAGATGAGTTAGTCCTAAGTTAAATTGGATAGGATGTTTTATAGAGTTCCTTGGTCTTGAAGGTGATTTTTATCAAGAACGAATTTCACATAACTAATCAGTGTAAAGGCAAGGATTAGTAAAGCAAGAACAGCATTTCTACAATTGAAGAATAAATGGAACTCAAAACAACTGTCAACTAACTTCAAAAAGAGAATCTTCAATACGAACGTCAATACAGTCCTACTGTACGGAGCGGAAATGTGGAGAACTACATCCATCGTCAAGAAGGTACAAGTATTTATAAACAGTTATCTACGCAAAATACTCAATATTCACCGGCCGGATACTAACAGCAACAGCGTTTTATAGGAGAGGACAAACCAAGTTCCAGCTGTAGAGGAAATTAGGAAAAGACGTTGGAAGTAGGTAAGACATACATTAAGGAAATCACCAATGTGCATTACAAGGCAATCCCCAACTTGGAATCCGGAAGGGAAGGAAGGTCAAAGAACACATTACGCTGAGAAATAGAAGCGGATATGAAAAGAATGAATAACAACTGGAACGAACTGGAAAGGATTGTCCAGGACAGAGCTGGATGGAGAATGATGGTGAGGGGCCTATACTCCTCCACGAGGGGAAACAGGCGTAAGTAAGTAATTTATCAGTGATAACCAAGGAGTACAGCTGACAACGTCTAGTTTTCAATTTTTTAACAGTAGATACACCCCAAACCCTATCATGGGGTGATTTCAATACATACAACATTTACAGTAAAAATATTAACTTAAGCAAATGAAAATCGTTTATATTCAATAAATCTTTATTCTTGTTTTCTATCTTACAAGCCAATTATTGTTCAACCAGCCTTAGAACAATTGGCCTACTATACAGATTTACACAATAATGAAGAAAAGAAAACCAATACTGAAAATCAGAAATCAAATACTAATGAACATCAAAATGGTAACAATAATAATCATAACGAAAAAGAACATAGCAAATAAAATGTAACTAACAATAACAATAAGAAGATTACTTCTCATGAATAAACTGATCCTGGACAACTCCCAAGCATCAAGTATTTCTTCATCGTTACTGTCATTACTGTTGATGATCATTTGATTATATTAATTTAACTATTGAATAGCCAGATATTTCAGTGTTCATGTTTACAGTGACGAAAACTAATTAACAAAGATTTTTTTAAACAACAATAAATTCGTTTTTAAATAATTTCAGGTAAAAAAATGAAGAAATCTGCTAATCTTCATTCTGTTGTTAATGTCAATTATTTTTATCGTGATATTGTAAATTAGATGAGTACCTCCTCAGAGGTTCTTTGAATGACTCCCTCGGTCGTATCTCTCATCTACTTAATTGCTTTTGCTCAATATCTGTATTATTACACCCTTGGATGATATATATAATATATATATATATGCAGAGATCTGAAATAGTTTATTGTAAATTAGCTTTTAAAAGAATCTGAAGTCTACAATTAGTTTTACCTTGAACAAATAAATTGTATACAAAATGATTTATTTTTTAACAGTAATATACTTCTATTTTTCGGCTGTGTACATTAACCTTTCAGCCTTAATCATTATTATATTCTATTCTTCATTTTGAATAAACTACACATTTTAGGATACTTTTCATACTACTTATATTATAAATAAGTAAGCAAATGCAGTGCACTTAATTTTTCTCTCTCTCTTGAGAACACTATTTTTTATTAATAAATGAACAAAGAATTTTAATAATCTCTATAATCTGTACTTCTTCTGAAACTAATTTTCCTTCATATAGTTTTATCCCATCTCTGTAATGACTTCTACAATTTATGCAGTGATAACGGATCTGTTACCTATGTATTTATTATTTTATGAAACATTACGTTTGTTATAATATGACATACATCCGCTTATTTTGTTATGTGTGTACGTGTGTTTTAAGCACATAGAAACCATAAAATAATACTGACGAAAATATTCATTGACTCAATCCAGCTGTAATTTTAGTCTTTTTTTTGTTTTCGTTCATACAAACTACAACCACTTGGGTTTTTTTTTTCTTTTTGTACTCCTCTTTCTTGATTAGTTTTCGGTCTTGTATTTTTTTTTAACATTTAAACAGTCAATAAGCTATAACCTTACATGAATAAGATGTGAATGAAGTATTGTGTATTCCATTTATAATTGTATCATTTTTATGTTACGTATTGTACTTATGAAAGTGGAAACAAGTTGAATCTGTTTTTTTTTTCAATTTACTGCTTATATGGATGCCTTTTTTTCTCTGATTCATTCATATTGTCCTAATTGCTTATTGAAGTAAATGCATTCCCTTAATTCTAAATAAGACCTTTGTAAGTGTTTTATTTTGTCTATAAAGTATGCGAACATTTCTTTTGTTGTTGTTTGTTTTAAAATGTTCACTCAGAAAACAGAAATCTGTTTTTTTTTAACTAAAATACAAAAAAGTTTTTTATATGATCATAGTACTTTGACATTTTACCGCCTCTATTCTCAACATGAATGATACATACCTTCAACGTTGATTTGTCTATTACTACCTATTCTACTTATCTTCTACTTTATTGTTTTACTGCTTCTATTCTCATCATGAATGATACATACCTTCAACGTTGATTTGTCTATTACTACCTATTCTACTTATCTTCTACTTTATTGTTGTCGAAAATGTTGCTCCTTTTTACTTTCTTATCTACATGCCTTTTAATTATTTGTGTGTGTGTGTATTTGTTCTACTTTTGTTATTTTTCCAAATATTACACGTTTCCTTTTTTACAATTTGTAACTGAATACTCATATTGATATATAACCACCTAATGAAATACACATTCATGATATAGAAAAATGTTATATCCCTTCTTTGAATGCTTCTTGAATAGATCTTTAATATCATGAATGAACATCAGATGAAAATGATAAAATGAGTTTTTTGTTTTACAAAGTTTGGGAATTTTCTGTTATTTGTGATTGTTTAAATTACTTCAGTTGTACATAATTATTATCTAAATGAAATTAGAATATATAAAATAATAAGATGAATTATATGGTATTGAAGTTAAATTGTCTTTATTAAATTCGTTATATAAATACTATAATAGTTATAGTGGCTAGTCCTATGTCGAGTTCAAATAGCTTATTCTAGCTTCTGGACAAACCAACCTATTCGGATGTCAACCTTGACTGTTTCGATGTAAGCGTATATGTGTGCATTCCGTATCTTATTTATCACATTTCTGTAGATAATTTTTGTGTGACTATAGATATTGATTAACGCGTGATGAAATCGAGTTGGCTCACACACTTTCTCCATTGCACGTCATTTCGTTTCACTCTCTTCTCATCGCTTCTGCGATCATTTGTCTGGGTCAACGATTGTATGAAATACACCTATTCAAAATTAATTCTCGCATTTGACTAATTTAATTCCGTTATTCACTAACACGATTTAAATAAATAATTATATACGAGGATTGGCGATATGTATATTACGATAACAAGAAGCATGTGATCAAACAGGTGTCACATTTAGGGCCACCAAAAAGTTCATTCTCTTTTAATAACTATGGGAATTTACATATCAGATCTCAGACGTCCTTTCAATCAGAAATTGTAACCAATGTGATTAACGGTGTTAGAAGTGTTGCCATAACTCACTAGTTGTATTCAATCCCGATCGATAACTGTTCTGCTACGACAATCAGACGAGTATTTCTGGACTCGCGCTTTCATCCAATATCCAGTGCGAAGCAGCACATAGAATATAGATATGAACATGGGGGCTTTTTTGTTCAGCTTATGCAGCTTCAGAATTCGATGTCGTTTAAACTAAATTCGTATTACTTTGTTCCAAAAGAATCGCTACTTATCGAAAAGCATTTGACCGTTTGTGCCTTTTAGACAATAAGTGATCTCTCACATATCGGTGAAAATTTCCGTCTGCTGCTTCGATTAACGACAAATAGCTTTGGAAACTACAAAAGACTGTAATGCATATTTTTATTTACCTTTCCACATTTCGTTCATAAGTTCTAATGGCGCTCTTCAACGCTTCAAGTGATGGGAATGCTTCTGTGACAATGTGAGGAACAACAGAGCTTATACTTTGTGCGTTACAACCGTCCATACTGCGAAGGAAATTTGCTCTGTCTACAAATACTGACGTTTCATACCAATTTTAAGAAATAAATAACCAATTAAAAGGCATTTAAAACTAGGAATTTCATTGGACTAAACGGAATGAAAAAAAAATTGGAAAATGGGATGAAAATTTTTTTCCAAAGGGGATGCCAAAAATATAATTTAAATAAAATACAAAAATCGCCGTCAGTTTAATGTTATTCCACATCAATGTATTCCAACCTAATGATATCGTGTACAATACGACATTTATCTCAAATGTGGGGCGCAATATACATTTCTAAATAGACTAGAATATGCAACAAACTACTGTTCTATGCTATTCAGATCTTATGAGTTTTTTGTCTAGCATCAATTCTTCATGAAAACCATTACTGCAGATTTTTTGACTGATATATTATTATATAAAAATGAGTAAATTCTGATATATTACTTGCATATTCATAAAAATAAATGTTAAAATTTAATTGAAAAGAAAGCAAGTTCTCAAAACAAAGTATTTAATTAATTAGGAAACTCTAATAACTGACGAAAGTATAATTATCCAACAGTCAGTAAAATTGTGTAAGACAGAAGAGTCTCTTAGGATTAAGATAAGGGATATCTAATACGAAACTCATGTCATATCAAGGATTTTTAAATAGTTTGTTATGCTCATGGTGTGGTGTGTGCTACTGATATCGACAGATATCATTAGTATGTATCTTCAATCAAAAGTGAAATGCCTAGAGGCCAAAGGTTAATAAGATCAAAGTAAAGAGAACGAGAACAAAGAATGATTAGTGTGGAAACGAAGGGACAATGAAGTCTGAGACGATCGACTGATATTTTGCAAACGAAGTGTTTACTGTATGGTTCTTAGATTTTACGAAGATGTTCTGTATTTTGCATTCAAATATATTTGGTTGTTCCCACTTGTGTTCTCGTTCACTACAACAGTAATGACAAACAACATAGATATCATAATTGAACAAATTGTTTATTGTCTAAATAAGTAGATGACTAAACCTTCTAGAATGCTTACTTGTCATGTTAATTTCTATACGTTTATTTTAGTGTACTCTAAGTATATCATATCTTCCCCTTGGACGCTCAACACATACTTTCGTCTACTCTTTTGCTATGGTGCATATACTATGATCATGTAGGCTTCATGAAACTAACGTCATTCATCAGATGACATAATATTCATCAACATTAATCAAACAATAATAAACCATGTTGAAATGAACAAAATAATGACTTTCCAGCACTGAAACTTTTTTTCGACTATACTATTTATTGAAACTGTAAAATCATATTGATATTTAGCTTTTTTACAATAGTGGTCTATAATAAAACAGAGAATTATTGAGTCATCGACGCATGTACTAAAAGTCAACCATTATTAATGTAACCTAATACTCAAATGGTAATTTGTATGAAGTCGAACGAGAAACAGGATATTTCAAAGAGATAACGTCTCAAATAGTTAAGCTTAGTGAAATGGGATTAAGTTACTCATGGAGAATTAGTGCCCCAAAAATTGTAAGTACACCTTGCTGACAAGTGCCGAAATACGGAAAAAAATTAAGTCCAGAGCTCCTTAACGTCTACCTCCAATCACTACCTTACATCTGAGCACAGTTCACACGATTCCGAGTCACATAGGTTGGAGATAGTCACATAGAAACTTTGCTGATAAAATTTGATCAACAATATGAAGGATTTAACGTACATAACATTGGTTATTGATCAATCAACTGTAAAGTTTATTTTTCGTATAATGTCAATTAGATAATATTTCAAATGTCATTTCTGTATTTGACCTCATTTTTGTTTCCATTTGACAACCACATAAATTCTATAGACTAGCGGGCTACACCTGATCTCAGCGGCCATATTCATGTGGTTGCGATTTTTGAGACATTTTTCTATATGTTTAACAAAATTAATTAATTTTCAACAGTGTGCACTCAGGATCCCATCTATAGAATAATATTCGCGTGCGGGAACGAAGGTCTTGAGTACACCTCACGCTTGGGAGATTGTGAATTCGCATTTCTGAGAACATCCATACTTGAACGAAACAGCCTTTCAGTTCTCCCATATTTTAAATGGTTATGTAAATTTGATTAGTTTTTGGTTTCTCTGAAATTCAGAAATCACCACAACCACATACTGACAAGACTATTTCCTTCAAAATCCCCAGTATCAATGAAACTCCATTATTTGATTTACTTTATGTGAAACTTGTGGTTGTTTTATTCTAGAGCAGACATCAGATAAAGACTTGAAAATTAACTAATATCATATTCATTTTGATTCAAAACTCTTCATAAGTACATATTCAAGCTCTGACACGTGATAAAATACACAGTCTTCCAATAACACACAGTGCTCCAACCGAGGATAAAAGTACTGAGTATTACGGTTTAGTTGCCAACGGTTCTCCAGGTGATGTCGGTTAATAATAAAAAGCCACTTCTCTTAAAACGATCCAAATGAATGATCCACGATGATAGTTTTGTGCGTTGTTCTCTACTATTTTCGAAATCGGTCGTGAGAAGACACAAAATCCACTTGGAAATAATTTAAATGGCGTTTACTAACTTTGATGTAATTCTCACAGTTTAAATCATGAATCTATCTAGGCCAGATCACCATTAAAAATCTGTAAGCACTGGATAGGTGTTTCATCCTATTATGGCACTCTTCAACAGTTCGCATCCTCAATTCCACACGCGTGACTCGAACCAAAAGCCTTCGGTTTCTCAAGCGAATGTTTAACATCTACATCACTGAATTGTGATTTAAAGGTGTCAATTTCTAACTTCAGTCAATCCATGATCTTTCAATTATGGTCTAGATTAGATCGACTAATGATTTCCACTATGCAAATACTACAATCTCTACAAATTCCTCATACTGATTTATTGTAATTGACAGACAAACGTGCACTAAATACAAAAGTCTACAAGGAACGAATTTAGCTACATCTCTATTTCAGATAGCAATAAAACTATACTTTGATATTAAAATATATCAAAAGAAAGCCCCTAACAGCTTTGACACCAATGGAGCCTGAAAAAATCATAAGCCCCCCCGCACTTTACCGGTGTTGGAATCTGTAATATACCGCTCCTCCAGTTTTATGAACATAATGCTATTAAATTTATCAACAAAGCAAATTAGAGTCCTATGAAGAACATTTTCCCTATAGTTTCACATATAGATAATGATAATATCGTTAAAACTCGGGTGGCTTAACGGTAATCCATTCACCACAATCTATAAAGTATCATTTTATACAACTTCAAGTTTGATACATTTAAACAAAGTTTGATCGCCAACCAGCTTGTTACTTTACTTATATGAGAAAAAGAAAACCCATGTTTCATCAAAAATTCTAATAGCATACAAACAGTAGTGTCACATATCATTGTACCTACCAGTTAACATGTTTATTTATATACACGTACATGGAGGTGAGTAATATAATCTTAGAAGTAAGGGTGAATGTACACGTAAAGAGCTCATTTAAATGTTCAATGTAAGATGAATTAAAAAAACTAAGTTTTGGCTCATTTTGTGATTTTGAAACGATCCTATGTTTCAAACTATGATTTTATATTTTTTTATTTTATTACATGTAATATATATTTGAAGAAACCCATTAGTGGTCAAACAAATACATTACCAGTTCATGAAGTCTTTGACCATTAGATCAGGTGAAATAAGACATGAAAATAGTGAATTCGAAGAATAAATGATCATTTCTGAGGAGTCCCATACTAAGAAGAGACAGCTATCCTCTACTTTCCGATATTCATTGGTTATCTAAATAAGATAAATGCACGTTGTAAATTATGAAATTAAACAATCTCACTCGAATCCTCATAGTTATATCATTAGACTGTTATTCTGGATCGAAACCTACAGTTTAATCAAGGGAATCTAACTGATTTCGTAAATTTATTTTCTTTACCAGAGTATTTCGAAGTCCGACCAGGCTGCTTATTTTCTCCCTTTCTCTTTCTTTTGGTGGTTGACTGGATAATGAAGACCTCAACATCTGAGAGGTAACACGGAATACAATGGAAAACTCAAAATCAATTAGAAGATTTGGAATTCGCAGATCACTTAGCTCTTCTATTCCATACACATAAACAAATACAGATGAAGACAACTAGCGTAGCAGCAGTCTATGCATCATCAAGCAAGATCCTTAAATACAACACGCAGAACACTGACCGAATCACACTTGATGGCGAAACTCTGAAAGACGTTGACAGTTTTACATACCTAGACAGCATGATTGATGAACAAGGAGGATCTGATACAGATGTAAAGGGGAAGATTGGAAAAAGAAGGACAACATTCCTATAGTTGAAGAATATATAGAACTCAAAACATTTATCTATCGACCGATCAAAGTGAGAACCTTCAACATGAACGTCGAGACAGTTAGTCCTACTGCACGGAGCTGAAATGTGGAGAATTACCACAACCATCATCAAAAGTGTACAAGTATTTATAAACAATTGTTGACTTAAGATACTCAATCTCCGTTGACTAGATACCATTAGTAAAAGCCTACTGAGTGAGAGAACAAACCAGCTTCCAAGTGAACAGGAAATTAGGAAAATGTACTGGAAGTGAATAGGACAAATATTGATGAAATTATCAAACCGCGTGACGAAGCAAGCCCTAACATGGAATCCTGAGGGAAAATGGAAAAGAGGACGACCGAAGAACCTACTTTGTCGAGAATTGGAAGCAGACATGACAAGGATGAATAAGAACCAGAAACAAGTAGAAAGAATTGTCCAGGACAGAGTTGGATAAAGAATGCTGGTGGACGGCCTATGTTCTTTCAGAAGGAGTAACAGGAGTAAGTAAGTCAGTAAGTACAATGGTACTTATGCTTACCTGTATACCAATAGATATAATATACAAATTTTTTTTTTCAATTATTCAATTCAAACTTTTTTGTTTTCATCAGGATTTCAAGGTAACATTTAAAAACAAACATATAAACAAACTAATAATAGAAATATATCGAAGAACCAATTAAATATAACTGAAAGTGATTCGTATTAATGAGGCGTTACCTTAATTTAAATTTTCCACTTAGTTTTATTAACAAAAAAAAATAGAATAAAAAGGAAAACGATGGATATATATATTCGTAAGTCAGACTCATAACGACAAAAAGAACTATCATTCTTAACTCATTTTTCATTGCAAACTGTTATCTTAGCCACAGTTACATTACTACATAACATATAATCCATTATCTAATAATAAGACAATTTCAGTAATCACATCAATAATCAGTATCATTTATTTTGCATAGTAACAAAAACAAAAAGGTACATTTAGATATCTCTATACAATTTACACAGAATAAATGGTTAAGAACCGATCTTATTCTATTTAAGTCAATCTACATATGTATGTATAGAGAGAGAGGGGGGAGAGAGATGAACAGTTTTCTTTATTTTTTTATAAAGAACACAATAGATCGTCAGTTCATTTCATAAATTATGCTCATAGTAACAAGAATAATTAATGATATGAGTTTATATATTACAGACTTAATCACTACCCCAATATTGTCATCTCAATTATTACTAATAGCAGTACCATTATTATCCTTTTATTCATTATTATTATTATCATTATTACTAATACTACTTCCAAAGAAGTAACTAAGGTATATCTATATCTGTATCTACCCCTATATATATAGCCAAATATAATTACAAATTATGAAAGTTATCATTTTTATATTTTATATATATACTACTATATATTTTACTATATCACAAATACAAAATCAGAGTCAATTAAATCATTATTATTTAAGATTATTTATTTTAATACCAAATGATGATTGTTTATCATTGAATGGATTATTTAATTATACCGCTAGTATTGAAGATACAATTCAGTTAAATAAACAAACAATAACAAATTGGGCCTTTAACAATACTACTACTACTAATGATAATAATAGTAGTAATATTGAACAATATATCATTCCTATTACCGATTGTATATTAACTAATAATACATTTATAAATATGTTAACAATATATAAACAAATTCACATTTATTCCCAAATTATAAATAATGATCATAAAATGTATTATAATATAATGATAGGTCCATATCATCCAATATTATGTAATCAAATAAATCAATTAATGATGTTACCATATATTGATTGTTTCAAATCATCATTAATGACAACATTAATATATCATACTACTTATCAATGTCCATTAATAAGTAGTATAACATATCAATCATATTGTTATAATAATACATATACTCATCAGAATCATTATCAGAATGATAATAATAATTTTACAAATATTGAAAGTTTAACTATTGGCGCTAATAAATATCAATTATCCATTGCTTTAATTAAACTATTACAATATTTAAATAGATTAAATATATTAATTATATATGATAGTAGTAGTAATAATCATAATCATAATAATAATGATCCATTAGGAATATTTACTAATCATTTAGCTTATCTATTATATAATGGTGGTAATACTGGTATATCTGTTAAAGCAATATATAAATGGAATAATAAAGAAAAGAATATAACAAATATATTACAAATAGGAAATGTAGACATTTCTGGTATGTATTATATTGATATTATTGAATTATTTTGATAACTATAAGTTGTTATCAGGAAAGAGAGTTTTGTGGAGATTATAATAGTTTAATAGTTGGATTCATGAAGAACCTTGAAGCACTGGACGGCTGTTTTGTTTTAGTATGGAACTCCTTAGCGGTGACTGGCTTCAAAAGGTATTTCCTGAAGTTCTAGTGAGGAGGCGTGACCAGTGGAGTTCAACCATGTCTGTTGTGAGATAGTAACTCATAGAAGACAATGGTGGATAGCGGCCCAATTTTGTTGATCGGTTGAAGCTACAAATTAACACCGTAGTATGCCGGCTCAATGTTCTAGATGTTAACCGTTCGTGAATGACACCGAAGGTCCTCTGTTCGAATCTCACGAGTTGGACCGTGGATGCGCACTGATGAAGAGTCCCATACTACGACGAAACGGCCGTTCAGTGCTTCAACGTTTTCCGTGATGGTCTAGCTTTAATCGACTCATGAATTCAACTATTAAACTGTAAGTTGATCTGAAATTAGCTATCGTTACAGTTTGGTATCAAAGTAACGACACGTGGAAAACGGGAAACAGTAAACACATATTTTGTCCTTGTCTAAATTTCTAGAGATATAACTAAGTTATGTTGATGATCTACACATACTCAAAGAAATACAACAGGTTAATTTGTTGCGTCTTTATCGCTTACGCAGTAGGTATAATTTATAATGTGATAAATCAACATAAATGTAATTAGTTACATACATTATTGCTATAGGCTGGATGAGAAATCAACATTCAACCTTATAATCTTTTAAATCCCCCATGCTCCTCTATTTTCAACTTGGGAAAAAGCGGGTAAACAACCTTTGAACTTTATTTGTTCTTTCATTTTGAGTCTTCAAATTAGAACAGTAAGATCAGAAGGCAAGCCGACTTCAGTTAATCGTTGTGTCTTGAAGTATTATAGAGACTAAAATTTATTTGGAATTTTTAAACAGCTATCTGTGATACTATGTACTCCTGTAACGGGATCCAGTTTTTTATGAGCCACTGCAAGAAATTCTTAGACATGAAGTACTTGATTTTAATTCTTCACCTTTACGAGAATGTTATCTCAGATGATCACTCCTAGATCAAAAGAACATACCAATCATGAAGTAATCTTTCAGTAATCACAATATGATTACAGAATAAATCAGAATTCGAATTAAACAACTAAGAATCAGTGTTTTAATATACACAATAAATAGATTAGTTCAATTCCATTTCCATTTATTCTCCAGTGTTAAAGAAACCATGGTTTTAATGATCAAAAAGAGATGTTTACCATAAACCCTGACTTTCTCCTTCTACTATCTGTATCGAACAGATGATCGAACTGAGAAAAAAAAACATAAAGAGCATGAAACAGAAATTCTGATTCAAGAACATGGGAATGTATCACAACACCACACCATTCTCCTATGTGTACACTAATCAAATTAATGATGAAAGAACTGTAAATTAAATCATTCAGAGTACAGAAAAATGTCAGATCATTTCAAACATTTAAGTCATTGTCATAAACGTAGATACTTTTAATTAAGGGAATTATAAAAGTATATCAGTTCCAAGGATCTCCTAATCACCATCAACTAAAACTTTTGTTTTTTTTTAAACATTAATTAGACAAATGTTATATAACCAATAACTGTTCACTGTAAAAATCTATTATAAATGACAATAATCTTTTTTAATTTAACATTTTGAATGAATAAAGATAAGTACTCTGAGAATAATTTTGACATATCACCCCAAACTTAGAATCATTCAATCAACTCGAAAGATCTGATTTTGATTAAGATCATGAATCGATCAATCGTAGACTACCATTGAAAACCTGGAAGCAATGAACGGCCATTTCGTCCTAGTATATGACTCCACAGCAGTGAACATCTACGAACTCGCACACAAGATTAGAACCTAGGAGCTACGGTCTCGTGCGCGAACGCTCTGCTGAAAAGTCCCATACTAGGATAAAATGGCTGTTCAGTGTTTCCAGGTTTTCAATGGTGATGTAACAGAGATCGATTCATGATCTCGATCAAAAACTTAACAATCATAAACTCATACTGATAAAAGATCTGTACCTATATGATTCTGATATTTTCAATGTTTGAAATCAGTATCAGAATGTAAGAACAACTAATTATCACAATATTACTTACTAGAATTATCTTAGTACTTATGATTATCAATAAAATGAAAGTCATTAGTTTGGGCTCAAATTATTACTTATCAAAGTTTGTGTTATAGCTTAGGCTGGTTTTGAACAAACTGACTAAAGAATTATTTAATATGAACATGGTAGTTAACCAGTATATATATATATATATATATATATATATATATATATATTCTATGATGAAAGATTATAACTGTTATCCAGAATCATCACAAACTATAACAAGTACAGCCGAAGCCGCACCCGATTGGTTCTGTTTTACTAAATGAACCCGTCCCCTTGCGGGTCAGGAATTCAAGGCATGTATTAGCTCCAGAGTTACTATAGTTATCCATGTAACGTTTACAATCTAAGGAATCATAGCTGATTTAATTATTATTACTGTCTCTGATAAAATGAAAAATCTAAGGAAGTGTTTGCACACACCTATAGTGTGTGAAACTTTCATATTCCTATAAGGGATTTTATATATCACATAAATGTTTCTATCTCTTAAATTCGTTAGTACGTATTATATATGTAACTACTTGTATCTATATAAATGCCCATTAATATAGAATATGTATCTGATTATCCTAGAAACAAAAACCCATGAATACAGAAGATAACTGTAAATGAAAAAAATCAACTTCCTATTTATTACGTAATAATAATTTTGTAATAAAAGAAGATATTTATGAAACAAAAACATTTTTTTCTTAGCTGAAAAATTGAGTCAATTGAAGCTAGACCACCAGGGAAAACCTGGAAGCACTGGACGACCGTTTCGTCCTATTATGGGACTCTTTTTTTATAAGGTACTTCTTTCAATATCGTTCCATTGATTAATTGATAGTCGACTGTATTCGTTTCTTCTTTTCTTTTCTTTGATTTTGTTTAAATGAATCAGCTTGTATTGTAATCGCTCAACTTTCATTCTATTCTACCTTATTAAAATATATTTATCAATGGGATCAGAATATATTAAAAACAATCATGTTTATAGCATATGATATGAGTTTATTCTCATATGATATACTTAAAGTATGGAAATATAATGCACAGAATATAGATGGTGATTATTCAACACTTATAAATTATGCATTTGTTTTAACATCACATCCATATGGTTCAAAATTACATTTAACCGATGAATATTTAAATCAGGTATGAAAGAAATAACAATGTTGTTTATTATGTTAAAAGTAAATTGTCGTTTAAGAGTTGAATCTATGAGTAAATTTGAGCTAAACCACTTCAGCTGGATGTACTTGCATCTCAGAGTTGATGTTGATTTGGGGACTTGAACCCAGTACCGTTTGCTTCAAATAGGATGACACGCGCGTCCACTGCTAACTACTATCCATGTCTGCATGTCATTCATTTGTTTAGAAATTCTTATTATTTATTCTAATTTTAAGTTTTGTGTCAAAAAAAACATTGCCTAGAAAAGGAATGAAAGTTTTGCGAGTAAACCATTAAACTCACAGAACGTTGCTTTAACAAAAGGAATATAGTGAGTTTGCAGCTTACTATTTACTATGACAAATGCAGTTTATGATAGGATACACATAGTCAATAGACTAAAAATACTGACAAAGAATGAAACTGAACAAATTTTATTTATTTATTTAAACACATAAACATTGGTACAAGGGGGCACCAAATAGATATGCGCCACATAAATCACTTGACATGTGTGAGGGCTGTACTGCTACCCAGGTGCCCAGACCGAATCAGGTGGTCTTCTTAAGGGGCCACACCCGGAGCCTCCGATCTAATGGTCTGATCCACAAGGCAGTGGAGCATCGTGAGGAGATGTAGTCCCATCGTAGCCGATGACCAACGATTGATTCGTACGTCATTTGTTCCCTCAGGATACTGGAGCCCATGTGCACCATTGTTTTGGAATCAGGGTTTTCCAACTCCCCTAGGTGGATTTTCCGTGTCCACCAACCCAGTTAAAGCTCCGGGCATTCACTTTTTGTTCTCTCAATTTCGTAAACAAAAGCCGTGGCGTGAGAAGGCAGTGAGTAGGACTTCCCTGGTAGAGGCTATATACGCGTGACCATGTGAGAGCATTTCGAGAGGGAGTGTGGACCCTCATCACTCTCAACCCTACCAAGGCATTTGGGGGCAATTAAACAAACGTCAATAATTCATAAACCAACCAGATGATGTTTGGTTTATGACTAATTACTAATGACGAGTATAATTTTACAAGTTTTTATTCCATTTGAACTATTATTCCTCATTTCAATCACAATGGCTTCATTCTTTAAAGCTTTCCTTGTTTGTTTTTTCATGTACCATAAACAGAAAGATTATTTAGCAATGAAATTAACTTTGGGCATGACAATATGTAATTTTAAACATCATATACAACAGATGGAACAGGCACAACAATTATCACAACTACCAAAAGATAACGGTTTCTATGGATCATTAAACAATGCAACATTGAAAATTCCAATAAAGTCAGATTTGAGTTTAGCTATACAATTTCATGAACATCCAGAACAAAGTCAAGCTGCATTAGATTTTTATTTAATTAATGCATACACATGTAATGTCGATATTTCAAATTCATCAATGAATACTACTAATACTACAATTAACAATATTACTGATGATACTGTATGTTTAGAGATATTTTCATCAATGATTTGGCCAGATTACAATGTTAGTAGTATGGTATTAGGAAGTGATTGGCAGTTAAGTGCTACATTACAACAAACTACGACTACTACAGAATGTATTCCAAGTAAGTTTAGATGTTGAAATGAAACCTTTCTCAGTATGTATTCTGTTAATTAGTTCCATTTGATAAATACATATATTCCTAATTGTAGTTTTCCCGAATTATCTAATCTAATATTTAGAATGGTTAATTTCTTGCTATTTCGTATTTATTAAAAACTAATAATTAGCTGTTAAATAGGAATAATATATTTGTAAAATCTAAGGGAATGAATTTTGAAGTAAATCCAACGTTTCACCTGGCAACCCGGTCCAAGCTTATTTCTTTCATCAAATCGGCGCCCAAATACTGTGAAACTATTCGATCTAATTCAGTAGCTGGTAGATAAAATTTCAGTTTTTAATTTGTTGAAGTTATTAGCATCGAAACCGTAGTAAAGGCATTTATTACATAAAATGACCGTTTCCACGTATATTGATTGAAATCAGACATGTTAATTTATGGATGATCTGTCAATTGTTTAAAAGCTAGGCACCCGCAATGAAACTTGAAGTTTATGGGTTCGATCCTAAATAGGTTTCTGAATTTACACTATTGAGCAACTCAGTATTAGTTCAAAACGTCTGTCCAGTACTACCGATTTATTAAAAGTCGTCTAACTAGGATCATTCCTTAATTTAAACTATAAAATAATGGAACATTAGACCATGTCACTTTTAAATGCCATAATCAGACTGGTTTCCTACTGTAATTTTCCAATTTGATTTCCTTCAGTCTCATTTATAATGATTAACTTAATGATACATTTGATGTATAGTACCTATCTAATTTCAATTAATTCAAATTGTAGTATTGTAGTGAACGAGAATACAAGTGGGAACAACCAAATGTATTTGAATACAAAATTCCAAAACATCTTAGTGAAATCTGATAACCATACAGTAGATATTTCATTTGCAAGATGTCAATCAATCGTCTCAGACTTCATCGTCCTTTCGTTTCCACACCAATTATTCTCAGTTCTTGTTCTCTTTCCTTCAATCTGCTTAATCTTCTGCCTCCAGGCATTCCACGTTCAATCGATGATATATACTACTTATATCTGTCGACATCAGTAACACACACCACAGTACAACTCTAACCAATTTCTAGTATTTTTTGTCAACATATTAAGGCTTTAAACTAATAAGGTATCAGCAGTTATATTAAAGGAAATTAAATTTAATATAAGAATAATCTAATTCATTCAATATGTTGTCTTCATTGACTTTTAAAATATTTATTTATTTCTTCAGATAATGGAATAGTTATGGCCCTTATATTCATGTCAGTATTAACAGCTACAATAGCACTTTCATTAATTGCCTTCTTATTAGCAAGGTTAGTTTTGAAATCATTTATTCATGTCATAAGAAAACTAATTTAGGTTATATTTTCAATATTTCATCTGCTTTATTATTCACATATAAGGATAAACGCGAATAACTGACACTTTACCGTTGTTATTTCTCGAACATATCCTCGTGACAGATGAATGATCAAACTACCTCATTGTGTATGACTCCACCAGCTACGCAAATGAATTTTCTTTGTCCTTTTCCTGATGCATCTAGTGAGGCTGCTTTCCCAAACGCACATCGTCCAGCTTCTGGCCGTATGTTGGGGATAGCGGATTTCCTCTCGCTGAATACTATTCCAACTAACAGGTTATATTTTCAATATTTCGTCTGCTTTATTATTCATATATAAGGATATAATTCGTAGAGTACTAATTGAACTTCACCCTGAGATAAACTTTGGCCACATTTCTATTCTACACTATGCTACCACTATTCTAGATTACAAACAAGTTCATGAACTTTATAATTTGAAAAGATCTCATCTATTTGACATGTTCTGACTATGAAAATAATCTCATCTTGGATCCTACTGCTAAATAGTATTCAACTACAATTAAATCTTTAAATAATTAAACATCTTTAAACGAATAGTTCAAGTTTGTTCAGTGGTAAATGTTACGTCTGGCCGATTGTGAACGCTATATTTGCTCCCCTAAGCAAGTTCCGTACCCCCGAGCTAGAACTACTCCGCGACTTGAAGACCAGAGAAAAGGCACAAAGTGTGTGGGAAGCACTTTACTACAGGGTTCCTTTATGTACAGAAAATACAGGGATTTTATAGTAATTTAAGAGTCCTTGAGTTTTACCGAAAGTTCTAGAATACTGCTAAACATAGTAGCAGTATATTAATCAGCCAATCAGGATCTCCACATGTGACTTTTTCACTCTTGTTATTTTAGTAACATAACTTCACATAACTTCTAATTAATCGCTGATTGGTTGAAAATGCTCCTTGATGACCCATGAGCTTGTCATGTCGCCTGCGAGAAAATTGCAGGGTCATCCCAACAGTAAATAGAAAAATGAGTGTGAAAACCAAGAAATTCTATTTAGGCACTGAAAGAGACATTTTGAAGTCTTTTTTTATTGAGTAGGCATGTAATCAGTTAATAAAGATACAAGTAGCTAAAAACTACGCAAAACTGTTATTGAACAAACGTAATATACGACAGATCAATCAGTCAGTCAGCTACAATGGAGGACCAGGCACATAGACGCATCGGTTCAAGTTGCCACACCTCATTAGCACATATATACAGCATATAGTATTAGTGCTCCAGAATATCTAAGAAAGTTTCAAAATATTTTGGAAATAAAACTAGATATTCAATCACTTGATTTCAACTTTGTCTATATAGAAATTGTTATTCAGAAATCAAAGCTTGAAAAGGAAATAAGACAGCTGATGATGGAATTTATGCTTATAATCTCAAAAAAATTTCCTTGTAAATAGCATGAGTTATATATCAAGTCAGCTAATCCAGTGGTTGAAATAAGTTTTGCTCTCTGAAGTTGTCAATGATTCTGAGTTTGACTTACGTCATGGTAATGGATACTCGTCGTAGAAAACTTTAGAACTTGACCATATTAGCGCTCATTGATAGCTCATCTTTAATATCGAGTGTAATAAGAAGATGAAGATTATTATGATAGGAAGTGAGTAAATTCGAAGAAAAAGTCCGACTTTAGCCATGATCTTTCACTTGAAAATAATAATTGAATGCTTTAACAGGAAGATTTGTCATAGAAAAGCATATCAATTATGTTGAAAGGCTACTGACTGTATTTACTCGAGTACTACTGGTAGTGTCTAAATGGATAAACAGCTGACGTGTGGACATCTTGCTGCAAGTAGTGTCGACATGCCTATTCTTACTAAATTTACCATAAATATGCTTCCATAATTAAATTCATCTTTATTTGATTCTTCTGAGCCTGGCTTGTCAAATAAAACACCTTAATTGACCTACAGTACGGAAATGGAATGGTTCTTTTTGATCATGGTGTTACATGGCTCAAATGACAGTGAAAGAATGCTTGGAATTCATTTATCCCCATCTAGTTGAAGCAGTTAATTGTAGAGTTGTCTAATTCGACCAAACGAAATGAAATAGATATGCATGTAAACTGATTCATTTGTCCGAAAAGCCACATCAACCCTGTTTGGTTGGTATTTGAATAGGTATGAATAACAATGAAATCTGCCTTTTCTAAATCGCATCTACGTGGTATAGTTGAGTAGTCCTGCTGGTTGTAGAACAAAAAATTTAAAATTTCACTATATGTTCTACATAACTTTACGATTTCCCAATATACAAATTTTACAGATGCCTTTAGGCACTGGTCACTTAGTGAATCGTCAAGGAAGTAAAAGGAGAATCAGTTGTAAATTATTGGGCCAGAAAAGTAGTGAGCTGATCATTAGTGCTATGAATCATCATCTAGGGAAGTGGTCATAACAACTGCTACATACGTCCAGACATTACATGTTTCGACTTGTAATACTGGGTGGTATACGGACTGGATGGAATAATTCCAAGATTGTCCAGACCAAGAAATTCAATTGGTCACTGGAAGAATAGAGAGCTTCATAATCCAGACTGACGCAGTATTCAAATCTCTAGCTCCAAAATCGTTGTATGATCCCTTAACTTCAATTGCGTTTATTCTTTCTGGAATCGTCTATTGACCGCTACTACTGTTATTATCAATACTACCACTATAATTCAAATTCCATTTCTCTTATCATCAATACTGTTACTTAAGTATCCTTCGTTTTCATCTTAATAATTTCTTCTCCTTACCCTGACTTAAACTATATAAGGCCGTATCGACAAACACTTAGTCAGTTACTAAACTGTTTGCGAAAAACTAGCAACAAATGATCATTATCATCGTATATCTTGATTAGGGAATACAAGTCACTTGTCAATCCCTCATTAGTATGATGGTAATAATAAATTTGTAGACTATAATATTCATTAAAAGTACTATTAATCGTATCATTAATGCATGTATGGCCTAATAATTCCATTATGATTATCAACAGGAAACCTTTTTTATAAACCCTAAAAGTATATATTGAATAAACAATTTTCAATATACAACAATCATTGAAAATCTACAATCAGATCGAATAGTTTTTTTTTTTGGTATCATTATTATTATCCTAAACTGATTTTTACTTTTTGGTATAGTTACACCCTATAAGCATTTATTCTTCCCAAAGATTATTCCAAACAAGCACAATCACAAAACAAACAAACAAACAAATAAGCCTGAAATTCATATGATCATTGGAAATATATGTCATTCTCTTTTCATTTGCCCTCCCCCTCTTTTTATTAATAATAATATATAATACTTAATTATGTTTTGATCACTTTTTTTTTCAATTTTTGCTCTCCATTTATTGTTCTATTTGATTTCCTTTTTTTTGGCAAATCCCAAATAGCTACTACTATTGCACATTAGATAAATTTAAAAGTGTTCATGATCTTTTATTTTATGGGAATTGATCTTTTTTAAAAAAATTTTTTTTATGACAAAGTGCATGCTTTTGTTTTCAAGTTTATCAGTAGTTTACCCATCTTCCTCTCTCTCCACTGTTCGCTCGCTCGCTCGCTCGCTTTCTCTAATACACATTTGTTGGTTTTCCATTCATTAGATACATTTTATTATATTATCTTTATAGGACGGATCAGTTTTGAAAAATTTTAATAAAGCTATCCGTATTAAACAAATAGACTGAGAGGATTTACAGATGGAAAGGTCATTGATAAGTGAATTTCAAAAAGAAGGCTTAAATAAGTACATATTGTATTACAGAATAATTTATCAGCTAACGGAGATACTAGCTCTAGTGAGAGGCTGTGACCACTGGAACTCAAGTGTGTTGAGTGTAAGACAGTTACACATGGAAGACAATGGAAGATGGTCGCTCAATAGCGTGGATTGGTTGAAGTTAGACTGTTGGATAGAGATTCAATGGTCTAGAGGTTAAACATTCGCGTGAGAGACATAAGGTTATGGGTCCAAATCACGCGTGCAGGATCGTGCATGCCCAATACAGAGGAATACGATACCAGGATCAGACGGCCATCCAGTGCTCCCAGGTTTTAAATGGTGGCCAAACATTGATCGATTGCTAAGTAACAATCACTATAATGCTTTCTAGTGCTTAGTGTTGATCGACAGAATTCGATACGTACTTAAGACTATATAACTAAATATCCTAGTTCAGTCGGTTTCTGAAAGGTTCAGTAGCAGCAACTATGACTGTTATACCGGATGACATAAAGTAAAATCTTACTGAAGAAATAAGTTCAATTCAAATTTCTGTTACGTTTTCCTTTCGAAACCAAGTTCCCAAGAAAACAAGGTTTCAGACTTCTTGACTTTTGTCTTCAATAAATACACAATGTTAACTTTTATAACAATTAACAAATTAGTTTGTCACTCTACTTGGTTTCGGATGTTATGACTCAGAAATGAAATTGAATTCACTAATCTATAAATGTCACATTCCAACTTGGAAAGTATACTTTACATACTATTGTAGTGAACAAGAACACGGGTGGGGACAATCGAATGTACTAAGGCACAAATTACAGACTATCTCATTAAATTCTGATAACCATACAGTCAACAGTTAATTTGCAAAATAACAATCAATTGTCTCAATCTTAACTGCTCCTTCTGCAAATATCAATCCGTCTTCTCTGATTTCATTGTTTATGCATATTCCTACAAATTGCGCTTCATTCCTGTTCTTTCCTTATCGATCTTCTGCCAAAATACATTCTATGTCTGACCATCACCATATACTACTTATGTGGATATAAGTAGATCACACAACACTATGTTTAACTTAAAATTAGTTGCTGCATTTCATTCAATAATTCTCATTTTATTTTCACATATTCTTCAAGATACCGTGGACAAGTGAAAGTTATGAAGATAATCATAATAATTATTGCTATTTTTAGGCACCCATTATCTAACTTTCGTTGAAAAGGAAGGTATAATGTTTTCTTTATTCATTAACTGGATGCTACAAATTTAGGTTACCAATTTGAGTAAATAATCACAGAAGTTGTGTTCTCTTTTAAAATATAAATCTATATTTAGCTACATTAGGATAAATCGACACCATAAGTAAATGTTACTAATTAATACACAACTATTTCAATCAAATAAAAAAAAACCTATACTAATTGTACTTCATAATTTCCAGATGTTACCGACGACGAAAAATGTATCGTGAAGGACCTAATAAATTAATTCTTTATCCAGATGATGTTGTATTCATGAAAACTCATAAAACAGTTAAACATACCACACCAGTAAGTTATATGATTTATGTTTCAAAATATCATTCAATGATTGTATTTTAAATGTGAGAAGCATTAGTTTTCAATATTTTGTAGTTATATGGGAACATATAAGGCATCGGTCATATGTCAAGCATAAATGTATATTCTCGAATGGTTCAATATTTTGTTATTGTTATTTACTGGATTTGTATAGATAAATTTAATTTGAATTTCTTTACGATCAATTGAATATTCGTGTAAGTAGTATGTACAGATCTTTCCATGTAATAATCGTCACTTCATGATGAAGTTTATTCGTTATGTAACATTATAATCAATTGAATATGTTCTATCTGGAACGCTTAGTAGTTTAGGTTGCCAATTTAGATTGACTGAAGTATTGATTAAGTTGTCGATAATAAAATGAAAGTTGGAGATGATAAGAACCACCTTATTTTGAAATATTGACATATATTCCCCTGTAAAATACTGGATACACATTTATATCTCAATAACTTTGCATTAAACAACAATCAAATTGTGGTGAACGAGAATACAGGTGGGGACAGCCTAATGTACATCAATTATCTTAGACTTCTCTGTTCCTTCGTTTCCATACCAGTCACTCTCTGCTCTCATCCTCTTCTCTTCAATTTTCTCAATCTTCTGCCTCAACACATTCCACCTTCGATTGATGATACTTACTACTCATGGCTGTCTACATGAGTAACACACATCGAATATTATTGAAAGATTTAGGAACTTGGAGTAAACATCAATATCACGTGTAAGCACTAGGCTTGAATTATTCAAATTACAAAACTTGTTTCAACCATAACCAGTCCATTACGACATTTGGTCGTCAGTTGTTAATAAGATCATTAATTCAAAGCATTTATTTTGCTGATATTTTTATATCATACAATTGGCTCCATCGTAAGAATTAGTTCTAGGTTGGTAATCATGTACTCATCAACGCTACTAGACTAATAGGCCTACTCCAATAATGTGAACTTGTCATGATATAACTACCTAATCTATAAGATCTTACGTTGAAGTTACGTCATTGTTTATAATGAATCGTTCTATCGTGATAGTCAGTAATGTTGCGTTCAAGAAGCACTATAGAATATGTTCATAGTGGTCATAGAGTTATATATTTCATATAAAAAGCAAAAGGCTACATAGAGTCTACACACCTTCATGACCAGGCCATACTGTCCCAATTAAGTGTTGACACGTTGAATTTTCCTGATATCCAAGTGTTCAACAACCAGTGTAAGTCTCCCCAAATATTATGTATTCATCGTCAGCTATCCTGTGGTTAGGAATTAATGTCACTACACAAAGGTACGAAAACTTATCATTTTCTTCTAATAATCATGTTAGATATAAACCCATGTACCACAGATATTAATTTGAATTAGTGTACATTTTCATGTGAAGTAAGCGGTTGAAAACTATTCATATTTCTAGTCGAAAGAGATAGATTTCTTGATTGATAAATGACTGCATTGTATAAATTTATAAAAGGTGGAAACATATAACATAGAAATTATTATCATAAGGGGTAGTGTGTGTCGCTCAATTTCGTGGATCGTTGAAGTTAGGCATTAACACCGTTGGATGCCCGCTCAGTGGATTAGTGGTTAAGCGCTCGCGCGCAAAACTGATAGCTCCTGGGTTCAAATCTCGCAAGGCGGGATCGTGAATGAGCACCGTTGAGAAGTGCCATAATAGCACGAAACGGCCGTCCAGTGCTTCCAGGTTTTCCATGGTTGTCTAGCTTCAATTGATTCATGATCTCAACCATAAATAAAGTTCCATTGTACGTGTAAACTATCAAAATGTACATAACTTTAACTCATTTACAATGTGTATTGATGATAATTAATTGTTTATACTTTACTGATTATCTCATTTAAAAAAAACAATCACAGAGTAATGTTGATCTACGTTTTCCAACAATGACTAGTGAAACGAAACTTAATGGATCAACAACTAGTCATATAAATCAAGGCAAAATAGATAATCAAGCCAAATCATTAGTGTCAGTTATGAGTGGTGATGGAATTGAAGATACAAATGTTGCACGTTATAATGTAAGTACTTAAATATTCACATGTTTTCGATATAATTTGAAATTCGATAGATTACTATGGATCATTTATTGAGTTCATAATCCTTATGGGATTCGATGCTCGTTTAGCCATAACTTTAATTGATTTCATTTGCTGATGTTAAGAATATCGAATTCCGAATCAGTGGTCTATCTGTAACTTATTTAACGTAAAATGTCGAGGTCACTGGGTCTTAGGCACATAGTAATAGTGACATTTTGCTAAGATGACACATCTATCCATAGCTTACTGATTTCCAACTGAACCCCGACTGGAGTCAATTAACGAGTAAAAGTGGCAACTAACAATCGTATCATCATCTTTTTGTAAAATCTGTAAAAACATTTATTTCATCAACAAAATAGGCATCAGTTAATAGTGATACAATGCTCAGTAGTTATACTATACTATTGACTATGAATCAATGTAAAAAGAAATAAACATTTATGGGACAGTGAAGTCCATTAGATTGTTACATGTTATCTACTAGAGAATGTAGTCTATACTTTAAATATATTTATTTATAACTATTTTAATAGTATGTGATTCCTCGCCTATCTATTGATACTTGTCTACAAAGAGAACTAGTCTCTACTATTTAACCATCAAGAAACTGATTATTTATAAAAATTATAAACTACTGTTTTAACCTATCATTATGTCTTGAGGGTCATTTGTACAACACTTGAATGACACACCAAATGATTTTGAACATACATAGTAAATTGAACAAGAAGGTAATTACATTCATTTCAATTAGAGTTAACTTTGACAAATTAATATTATATTTCTTCATAATTGAAAACGTATGAATGACTGTTTCATCATGGGAAGGAATTCCTCTACAATTCCTAAAAATCCACCATATTTACAATAATCATACACACACTCGTGACTAGGTTTAAAGTACAACTCCTATAATTCTAGTGAGAATTCGTGACCATATGAGTTTTAATTGTGTCGGGGGTAAGACAGTTATCCACCACAGGAAATGGATGGATGTTGTGGAGTATCAGGTATTAATTGAAGTTGGACATTAACACCGCTGTACGTCAGCTAAGTGGTCTCGAAGTTAGGTATTCGCGTTCGTGATTGAAGATCCTAGGTTCAATTATCGAGTGCGAGTTAGTGAATATCCACTATTAGGAACTTGCAAACTAAGACGAAATAACCATCTAGAGCTTTAAGGCTCTCGATGATGGTCTAGTTAAAAACAGTTCGTGAGTCCAACCATGAAAAGTACAAGTCTCTCTATGTTTATGTCAACCGAATAAACTCGATCCATCAAAGTTTCAAAAGCATCTGTATTATATCGAAAACTGGAACAATAAAATATGGGTCACTGACTATTATCTCTCTGCTATGCTTTAGAAGGGTTTTTGTTTGTGGATATTATAGTAATTTTAATAGTTGAGATTATGAGTCAATTGAAGCTTTAGAAGTCGATTTTATGACTAGAAACATAACAATCTATTTTATGATTGACTACTCATATGTTAAATGTTAAATAACTCATAGCCATGATAACATGTTTGAACATTTTGTTCCTATAAAAAGTTGCATTTTCCTCATATACATACAGCAATGAAAATTTGTAGTGTTAGATTCTATGTTAAGCCGACATAGCTTATTCTAGCTTCTGGACAGGTCAATTTATTCATTCTTCTTGAGTCACATCTTGACCTTGTTAATTTTTCGCTTATCAACCTTGGCTGTTTTAATATGAGCATATGTGTGCCTTTTTTATCCTATTCATCACATGTCTGTAATTTACTTTTGTTCGACCAAAAATATCGATTCACGATCGGTTAAATTAAGTTGGCTCACTCTCCTTCTTCTCTGAGCGTTATTTTGTTTTGCTTTGCTTTCCGATCAACGATTGTATAAAATATACATATTCAAAATCCATTCTCGTATTGAACTTATTTAATTCCGTTATTTACCAACTCGAGTTAAGTCGACAATTATATATGAAGATTGGCAATATATATATATATATATATATATATATATGCATTTCGATAACAATGGGAAACGATCAACCTAGATTCAGATCTTGGGCCACTAAAAAAATAATAAATTAGACATTGGTTCAATCCAATACAATTGAGATTCAATGTTTTAGCGTATGTGGAATCATCCGTTTAACCACTGGGGTCACTATAGTGTTTCATCAATTAACTCGGTAACCTAAATAAGATCAATCGTAAATTAAACTTTAATATACATAATATGTTACGCTAATCAACTTTTTAATGAATCTTATCATGGTTTTGTTTTGTTTTCTTCCCCCCCTTTTTTTTCTTTCCTATCAACTATATTCTAGAATAGTTTAATTTATATAAAACGTTTAGAATTGAATAATGCTGCATTAAAAAGTAAATTTTTAGATCATGTACGTTTATTAAGAGAGATACGTAATGAAAATGTCAATCCATTAATTGGTTGTTATGTTGATATTAGTGCATTATGTCTAGTATTTGATCATTGTACAAGAGGAAGCCTAAAAGTAAGTAAAATGTGTTTCTTTTTTTTATCTGGTTTGATTTTTTTTCTGTTTTTTCTTTTTCTTCGGAATAAAACTTATGTCACAAATGGTCTATCAGTTAAGTGCTCTGGCGAGAGACTGGTAGGTTATGGGTTCAAATCTCTCGAGGCGAGGTCGTGGATGTGCACTGGTGAGGAGTCCCACAATAGGACGAAACGGCCGTCCAGTGTCCAGGTTTTCCATACTGGTCTAGCTTCAATTGACTCGATTTCAACTATGAAAAATAGATATTTCTTTTCAATTAGTTTTTCATCATGGCTCTACATTAATATATACATGATTTACAATAATGAAATAACACTCCTCAAGTAGATACGTTACGTAATAATTATACAATGACATATAGATTATAAACTAACATTAATTATTTGGAAGAAAGAGGATTAATACTAATCAAAGTAATTATTCGAAAATCAAGCTGTTTCTACGTTGCATAATATATAAAAGAGAAGAAAGAACTAACAAAATATTTTGATGAATGGTCAGTAATATAGTAGTTATGTAAGAATCAAGAGACGAATGTAGAGAATAAGTAAAATACAAAAATGGAAGGAATAAAATAATTGTTTACCAAAGTTCAGCTACAAACTCCGCCATACCGATGGCCAAGGTAGCGAGAGTGGTTGTACAAACTTTTTTTTGGATACAAAGGTTAGGTTTGTGAATATGGATTGCAATGGCTTCAGCTATGGGCAACAGACGAGCTCGTAAACCATGCGGCAAATTTGATGGAATATGGTAGATAACTTTAAAAGTTTTATTCAGTTCAACTTGATGACCTGTGTCCACCAAGTGAGCGAGAATAGAACTCTTAATCACCTTTACCTGTCCTTTGCTCAACCACGACGGATGGTGTTCTGTTATTCGATGACGAACTTGCCGAATTGTATGTCATTATATAATTATTACGTAACGTATCTAATAGAAGAGTGTTATTCCATTATTGTAAATCATATATATATATATATATATATATATATTTTTTTTTTTTTTTCAAGGAAATGTAATCGAATATAAATAGGTACATGGTTCTTTGGTTCATTGTACACTGAATAGGTCATCCAATCAACGTTAAAAATTGTCTAAACTAGGTATATGTATTAGTGTGTAAGAGATTTGTGATGTAAAATGATAAGTGTTAAGATAGCATATTGTATATATGTAGAGAGCAGAGATTTCATTCACAATATATATTGTCTCCTGTCAGTGAATTTTTAAGAAAACATACAATTTTTAAATTCACTTAGTATTACTTGTTTGAATTTTCCCATTGATGTTTAGGACTGCAATTGATCAGTCACTCTCTTATTGGCATATGTGCATACTGTGCGTATTGCCTCGATATTGCCTTAATTCACAAGCATTGTAAGTAAAGATTGATAGTGGCTAGCAGTGGGATCCAGGACGCGCGTTTCGTCCTATTTGGGACTCGTCAGCTAGATGTACCTGCATTCAGATTTGATGTTCACTCTGGGAGTCGAACCCAGTACAATCTTTAATATATGATATGAATCATATATGTCATCGCATGTATAAAATGAAGATAAATAAACAAAATAGAAGAGTGAAATTCGAAGAGAAAGAATGTAATTTGAAACTGAATATTTGTGTTATTTTAATGTTCCAATTAATTGTTTAACGAAATCCGATAAGACAACTGATTAGAATCATTGAATGTTATTGTTGTCACTTAGATAATACGAGATAGATTAAACGGAAAGGAGTTCAGGCTATTACTTATTAATTATTAGCTTCCATGGCACAGCTAATTGTATTCCATCTCTCCTATTAATACTGTTTGGATTAGCTCATATGTATAAGGCTTCGGCTGCTTGTCTCTCCTAGTAAGAATTGAAGGCTTTTTGAAAGGTTTTTTGTGCCATCGAAATCAATTGTATTATTTAAATTATTTAAATTTACCCGAGAATTTTACAGTTTACTCAAACAGTATTCAATGTTAAACTAGATCAGTATATGTATTAGAGAGTTTCATCAGCCTAATTACTTTACAAAGTTTCTATTATATTAAAAGATTTTCAATATCCATTTCATTCAATGTATGCTTTCATAATGATGATGATGAAATGATGATACATGTAATCTATCCCTTTTATCTATCGTAACCGATTCACTACGGATAAATATTGAGTTTGATGTTAATTGGGAAACAAGCCTATGATAATCTTTGTTCTCGTATTTTGTTTCATACAATTCATACAACCTATAAATAACTTTTTTTTACAATTTAACGTATATTATATTGCATCTTTTGGTTTTCACTGCAGTTTAAGGTAGCAAAATACAAAAATTCTCAGTTTCTTCATTCATTAATCCTTAGCTTAAAATTAAATTGATTAGATTTTTCAGTAAACTCAACGTAAAACAAAACTAATGTCATCAATCAAATCCTAAGTATCAGCCTGTCAGGCTTGGATATCAGTTGATAACTCCGCTGACCGATATTACCATTCTTATTATTAGGTATTAAATAATATAACGTTATCAAGAAAACACTCCCCATAGTTCCATTCCACGTCAGTTACTGATAATGTGTTTGATAACAACTATGAGAGTAGCAAATTCAAGCTTACGAGAGTGTCAGCTTAATTAAGATCAAATAAAAAATGACTACCCCCCAATATACGATGTCAAGTACGTGCTTTTTCGAAAATTATTCGAATATCTTTGTAAGACACTCCATTCATTTGATTCAAATCGATTGCTATGCAACCCACTTTTAATATCTGAAATTATGTAACTCTCCTATTTTTTCAGTAGACTACTTTATCTGTTAATAAACCACATTACGACTGTACAGTTTGAATAAATGATATCGTCGAGAAGAAACTTTTCTTTACTGAATTGTCATGAACCTTTATTATAATGCTTAAGGTGAACCAACTTAAGTATATGAAGCAAATTCATCCTGGAATTTGGAAAAAGGAGAGATGAAAGCCTTTCTTCCTTCCTTATATATATTTATCAATATTCAGTCATATTCATATAAAATTTATCTATCACTATATGTCATACTCTTTGAATTTGTCTCAAGATTCTTTTTTTTATACATGCAATAAAGAATATTTCAAAAAAGAGGTATATATAGAATAAAGACAGAAACACACCTGAAACTGTATTCTCTTCTTTTTTTGTTGAATACTTTGAAATGCTGAACTTTACAGTTAAGGTTACATCTAATTGTTTATTCAGTTTGATAAACACGCAAAAGTTATATATATATATATATATATATATATATATATATATATATAACATTCGATAGTAATATACATTTATGCAAATAATCTAGCATAGGAAGGTACTGTATACATCCTATTGGGATAATTCACCACGCCTTGTATCTATAACAACGTTTACAATGATGATGAGACTTGTTTACTATAAATATAGTTCTCATCAATACATATTTTCCAGGTTTATTTTTTTTGTGTTTTAAATTTTGAATATCGTAATTATTCGAATATAGAATTGGCAACATTTTGTTTCCAAGAAGATATTGAACGTTTCATCTCTTGCTTTGACTGAGTAATTTCATCAATGAAATAAACTTTTTTTTCAAAGAAATCTGCATATGATTACCATTCAATCATGTAATGAAAATAGTAGTTGGACATTTCTTCCCTTCAATTACATTTAAAACACAGGCGTTTTTTTTTGTTTCTATGAAAGTTTAGTTTCTTTCGTGATTTATAGAATACTACATAGGAAAGAACCTTTTGTTGTGAATATTTCAACCAGAAAGTAAAATATAAGAAACTAGTTTTACATTTGATGAATTGTGTGTTGTTTTCTTTAAATAAGTGAAATTATTCAAAAAAGAACATTGTTGTTTTTCATCTGTGTTCTTCCCCTTTACATGTCTTTAGCAGCATTCATTCGTTTAAATTGAAATATTTAGTTTAAAAATACAAAAAAACTTCTTATTAGTTGAATCTTTTTTTACCTCTTTAGTATACTTGGTTTAGACAAAGTTTTGTATATAATCTGTGATGATGGTGGCTAACGATGGAATCCAGGACGGGCGTTCGAGTCCCTGCATGAACATCAACTCTGGGATTCAGGTACATCCAGCTGATGAGTCCTAAATAAGACGAAGAAAAGCGTTTTTGATTCCACTGCTAACCATCATTTATCTTTGCTTATAATGCTTACGACTAAAGGTAATATCGAGGCATTCCACATAGGATGCATATATGCTCATAAGAGACTGATCAATTGCAGTCCTAAACATCAGTGGGAAGATTCAGGCAACCAATACAAAAATGAATTAAAGTTTCGTGCATTTCAGGAAAACGCAAACACAAATACACCACCAATTTAAGTGTAAATTTTACAGCCCAAATTAAAATAGTGACATTTGAAACGAACTAATCATTAATAATACAGGTGATAAATTGATGATTGTAAGTAAAATTAAACAATCCATTCAGACAACTTTGCGTTATTTTCGCAAATAGTCAGAATTATCATATATCACTTGCTGGTATTATTAACCGGATTATGGCTGGTTTTTCATCAATCTTAAGTATTCATTATAGAATAATTCAAGCTTTTACTGATAATTATTTAAACAACAAATCAATGAGCGATTGGATTCATTAGCTCAGTGGATAACCCATCGGTATTCAAAATAAATAACACTGGGTTTTAATTAAATTGTGACAACTAACCTAGTGGAGTGTTGAGGCATACAGCTGACAATGTGGTGTGTGTACTACTAATGTCGACAGATATCAGAAGTATGTGTCATCAATCGAAAGTCAAATGCCTGAAAGTAGCAGGCTACAATTTTGTTTACAAATAAATACGATTGTCCCCACTTATGTTCTCATTCAATATGACAATACCAGGAAAGAAAAGAAGACATTCACCTTCCGGTTACCATTGATATCTATAATTCATTTGATCAAATTTATCTAATTCCGTTATTATTCAAACAAAGTAAAAATGACAATATTTATTGATTAAGATGAATTCATAGTGTTCTGTTAAGATTTCTTCACAGTTAAACTCAACTTATTGAGATTAATTAATTTAAGGTATTAACATAAATGTAAATTATGAAATGGATTATTCATTAAAGAACTACTGTAAACAAACTCATTTTATTATCAATTAAATCATTATAAGCAAAGATGGAAAGTGGCTAGCAGTGGAATCCAGGACGCGCGTTTCGTCCTACTTGGGACTCATCAGCTGGATGTATCTGCATCTCAGAGTTGATGTTCACTCTGGGACTCGAACCCAGTACCTTTTGCTTCAAGCACCATCGCGTTATCCACTCAGCTACTCAGTCGTGATAGCCACTTGCTTGTGCAATGGGGTGAAGTTTATATTCACTTAGTATTGTTTGCTTGAATCTTCCCATTGATGTTTAGGACTGCAACTGGCAACTGGCTATCATGAATCAGTAACTGAGTGGATAATGCGATGGCGTTTGAAGCGAAAGCTACTGTGTTCGAGTCCCAGAGTGAACATCTACTCAGATGCAAATACATCCAGCTGACGATTCCCAAATACGACAAAAGGCGCGTCTTGGATTGCACTGCTAGACACCATCCATCTTTGCTTATAACTCTTGTGAATTAAGGCTATATCGAGGCACATATGCTAATAAGAGACTGATCAGCTGCAGTCCTAAACATCAATGGGAAGATTCGAACAAACAATACTAAGTGAAATTATATCATTAGTTTAAACTAGTAAATGTTAACTCTGATGAGAAGTTATGAAATAGAATGTCCTTTTTTTGTTTTAATATATGTATATTTGTAGTTTCGGTTGTTATATCAAGCCCCTTATTTAACAGCGTTACCCAAATGGTAACAATTTATCTATTTCTTTGTATTATTATGATCACTATCATGTCTGTGTAAACGTGTCTGCTTGAATCCTATTAATTACATTTGCTTAGCCAATGCCTTGCCTCGCTTTGATTTGACTATAAATATTGAGTAACCCTTAATTGAAGTAAATTAGATAACATGCCTTCTCTAATTCGTTTCGCTTCCCTCTGTCTCTGATTGTTTGTGCTGATCAACGATTAAACAAAATATACGTATTAAATACTTCATTCTTGTATTTGACTTGTGTAATTCCGTTATTCTTTCACGCAAGTTAAGTCGACAATTATATGCCAGGATTAGCAGCATGTATATAAGTCGAGAACAATAATCATACGATCAAATTGGAGTCAGATATGCAGGAACACAAAATATTTATACATCAATATTTTGAAACATAACGTATAATATCAAAATTATTTGTTAATGTAGTATTAAAGAAAATTCCTCTATAGTAAAATAAGTTGATAATAGTCCTGTCAAATCAAAAGCTCAGACCAGAAAATGAATGAATAAAGGAACTTCACAGATGCAACATAATCAACGATAACAATACAATCTCACAAATCAGTAAAGTTTCTTGTCCTTGAATGAATGTTATATAAATTTACTTAAATATGTATAAGGAAAAATGAACTTATCACAACAATTTCTGTTTTTGATATCGACTTTTTTTACTGTAACCAGACATAAAGTAGTGAATAATGTCAGTTTCAACATTCAGTCTAACATCTGGATGATCACATAACAAACCGTGAATAAATGGATTTCAATGAATAAAACCCTGATATGAACGGCAATTTTTATCATCTCGTAAACTTTAGGTATATGAATGTTATCGAAATGTTAGTAAATTATATATAATATATATATATATATATATATATATATATATCGCGATTCATAGGGAGAAACTGATGGATCACTAACTAATGATTGTTACTCATTAGTAATAAAGTGTGGTATATATTAATGAGATCGTTTCCTAGTTTTTGATGAATATTATCCATGTATTGAAAAAAAAAAAATCAAAATCCTGTTAATCAAAGCAGCGGTAATAATATGGTCAATGAAAACAAAAGTGGGGATAATCAAATATATTTGGATACAAAATTACAGAAATCTAAGCACCATATCGTAAATACTTCACTTGCAAAAAATATCAGTCAATTGTCTCAGACTTGATTGTTCCTTCATCTTCACACCAATCACTCTCTATTCTGGTTCTCTTTTCTGTAGTCTTCTTAACATTCTACCTCCAGGAATTTCACTATTGATTGATGATACATACTACTTATACCTCCTAAGATCAGTAGCACACACCACAATAACTTGATTTTTTTATAAATTCACCTAAAGTATGCATATAAACATAATATATATATATAATGTTTGTATGTATATAATTTATAAGGCGTCTAACTTTAAGTAATGTAGTTATCTACATGCAAAATGCTAAGAAAAGTTCTAAAAATTACTTAATTCATTGTGTTACTCGTTTTGGTTTTATACTATCAATAAAACACTGTACCAATACCAAAATCTGTTCATTTTCTTTCTTTCAAGGATATAATCAAAAAAGATTCCATAAATTTAGATTGGGAATTCAAACTTTCCTTAATAACGGATGTTGTCAAAGTGAGTGATATTTTGAACGTTTTATTTGAGAATAAATATTAGTTCCTTTGTAAGATTTCTTTCGAATCAGAATAACTGTCATACTGTTTAAAACAAAAAGTGAACGAAAAATAGTGATTGCACTATTTCCATAGTTCGATTCACGAGTTGGACCATAATTGAAAATCTGAAATCACTGAACGAGCGTTTTGTCTCAGTACGCAGCTCCTAACTGGTGCACATTTACGATCCCGCACATTGAATTCGAACGTTTAACCTCTAGACCACTGAGCAGGCATGAAACGGTGTTAATGTCTAACTTCAATCGATCTGTGATCTTTCATAACCCTACTTCCATTGTCTGAGGTTGATAACTGTCTCATACCCGACACAGATTGGGCTCCATTGAAGTACAGTGAAAAATGTTTGTTCATGTGAAATATTAAGACAGAATTGTTTTCCTTATAAGATGGAATAAAGTCAAATGAATATTCACCTCTGCAAAAGGAGAAATATCTTTCAGAAATACCTTTGAAAATATTTTTAAGGAATTGAATCTTATACAAATGAATAAAAGTAAATCCAAATCTTTAAATAACCGATTGTATCAACGAATAAAAATGAAGAAAATTCAGTGAATATATATATATATATATATATATGCACCACACAAAAATTTGTTATTTCATTTAATTGTGTGAGAATTATGATACTGCCCGGGTGCCCAGACCGAAGCAGGTGCTTTTCTTAAGGGGCCACACCCGGAGCCTTTGACCTAAAGGTCTGATCCACAATACAGTGGAGCATCGTGAGGAGATGCAGTCCCATGGTAGTCCGTGACCAACGATTGATTCATACGCCATTTGTTCCTTCAGGATACCGGAGCCCATGTGCACCATTGTTTTGGAATCAGGGTTTTCCAACTCCCCTAGGTGGACTTTCCGTGTCCACCAATCCGGTTAAAGCGCCGGACATTCGCTTTTTGTCCTCTCAGTTTCATAAAAAACACCTTCTGAGAGAGAAGGCAGTGTGTAAGACTTCCCTGGTAGAGGCTGTATACGCGTGGTCGTGTGAGAGCATTTCGAGAAAGAGGACGGACCCTCCACACTCTCGGCCGTACCAGAGCATTTGCAGGCTCTTTTTAACGAAATCATTTGCTTAAGCTGTGCATTCATATTTATAGTTGTATGGTGAATATATGTTACAGAAGGGAATTAGGGCCAAGGAAGGATGACATATTGGACGTTTCGTTTTTGCATGCATATTTCGGGCTTGAAATCTGCTCAAGATGCACATATTTTAACAGAAACTGATTCAATGTCTTTGTGAATAGTAACAACGAAGAATTAAAAATAATTTTACTACTACATTGATATCTGTGAAAGATGACAGATGCAGTTGATTATTAAATATTAATGTGTTGGGATTTGAGATAATATGTACTGATTACAAGTCTTTATGTGAGAATGAAACTCACATACTGAACTTGTTATATCGGGAAGAGAATTATGAATGGTAACTTTTGAGGACTTTTTATGGACCAATATGATATGTATATTTCCTATTGTATAACTGTTATTAACTAAACTATTCATACTTTTGTCCCTCTTATTATTACTGCCTCCCATATTCACAGCCACAATTGGCTGAATCTTGTACTAATGTTATTTTCTTGCAATAGTCATTTAAAGTAACTTTTTATTATCAGAAAGGGGTTTTATGGATATTGTAGTAATTTAATAGTTGACTTCCTGAGTCGATTGGATCTAGACGATGATGGAAAACCTGGAAGTACTGAATAGCAATTTTTCTTAATGCCAGACTCATTTTTATTGTTTTCTGTAATCGGAATACAAATGCTTAACCGTATGCTAACTAGTGACTGGCTCTATGAGGTATTTCCTAGAGTTCTAATGAGAAGCAGTGACCATTGAAGTTCAACCAAGTCTGCTGTGAGATAGTAACTTACTGAAGACAATGTTTGACGGTGGCACAATTTCGTGGATTGGTTGAAGTTAGACAATAACACCGTTGGATGCCGGCCCAGTGGTCTAGTGATTAAGTGCTCACGCGCGAAACTCATAGGTCCTGGGTTCCACTCTCGCGAGGCGGAATCGTGGATGCGCACTGCTGAGGAGTCCCGCAATGGGACGAAACTGTCGTCCAGTGCTTCCAGGTTTTCCATGGTGGTCTAGCTTCAATCGACTCATGATTTCAACTATATAATATTAATGTATTCTTGCAATTATTTGCATTCTTACTATACATTAACATCTAAATGGTATTTATGATATATCAAATATACAATTTAAACAATATCAATTGTATAGCAAATGAACTATTATATAAATATATTTATTTATTTATTCAAAAGGGTATGAGATATATTCATTCATGTCCAATTAAAAAACATGGTTGGCTTAAATCTACAAATTGTTGTGTAGATGGTCGATGGGTTGTAAAAATAACCGATTATGGATTACCAGAAATTTTTGGTATTTATGGTACTAATAGAAAGATGAAAGATGAAGGTATGTGACAGTAAAGTTTATTATCTTTTTATTTTATTTTTATCAAATGATTGTTTAACTGATCTTACAACAAGAGTTTATTTATATAAATCCATATCTGAATATTATTATCAAGTATGTGTGTTTATGGGCTTTGCACCCTCTAAGTGCAAAGTACTCCTACAAGACTGGCAGGATTCTAATCCTGTACTCACTCTGGATGGTGAGCAGATTGAAGTAGTTGAGAAGTTCGTGTATCTAGGTAGCTACATAAGTGCTGGTGGTGGCGTGAGTGATGAGATCGATGCACGTATAATGAAAGCCAGAGCGGCTTATGCCAATCTGGGCCATCTTTGGCGCCTTCGTGATGTTAGTCTGGCTGTAAAAGGTCGGATCTACAACGCGTCGGTGAGAGCAGTTATGCTCTATGCTTGTGAAACCTGGCCTCTCCGAGTTGAGGATGTTAGACGTCTCTCTGTGTTCGATCATCGTTGTCTCCGAAGGATTGCTGACATCCAGTGGCAACACCATGTTAGTAATGCAGAGGTTCGGCATCGTGTGTTCGGGCGCAGAGACGATAATTCAATTGGTGTCAGCATCTTGAAACACCGACTTCGGTGGCTTGGACATGTTTTACGAATGTCGTCCCAGAGACTTCCACGTCGTGCATTATTTGCCGACCCTGGGACTGGTTGGAAAAAGCGGAGAGGAGGTCAGGGTATGACATGGTGTCGTGGCATGAAAGAAAGCTGCAAAGGGCTAGCTTCTGTTGGTCCTTCACAACTCCCTGGCTGGGGTCCGAGAGATGGTGCAACATAGTGGCTAGAGACGTTATCAGATATGGCTCAGAATAGAAGTCAGTGGCAAGCCTGCAGTTTTTTCTTTTACTTTCTACATAAAGAGTGGTTCTAACTTTCTTAACTGAAAGAGTCTTCTGGTTGTACATTTCAGTCCGCCTTATCTTTTCATCCCTTCTCTTCCTATTTTCATTATTTTGTGTGGTGCATATGTATCTGGTGCCCTTTTGTACCAATATGTGTGTTTAAATAAATAAATAAATAATCAAAATAATTAGGTGAGCTTATAAGTTATGGACGACATTTGAGAGACGCTAAACTGACCTTGAGAGAATCCACCTAATACCCAGGAACAAATGAGGGTTATAAACCTCTATGAGAAATTAGAATTAGGATTTACAGTTGATGATTAAAGTTAGAAATCAGATTTAGGATTTTCATCACAAACTGACATCAACTATAATGTCAAAATTCTATTTAGTCCAATGGATAAATGAATTTTGCGCCAAGATCCAAGACTTGTTATCCTATACGTGATTGGTTCATCTATAAATTATAGTCTCGCCAATAATTATTAACTTAAATGTATTAAGAAGAAACAAATGATTTGTTAAGATCATTGGAGTCACTAAAGATGACCGAATTGATCTAAACACTGACTATACGTCAAACATCAGTAGTATTGACCAAATGAGTAAATGTACATTTTTTAAAGAATTAATAATTGTCAATTAGGTACACATATAGTAATAATTGGTAGCTAATTTTATTCTTGTCAAATGAGTTTTCCTTTAAATTATCATAGACAGTTCTGTCCATTAGATTTTACATTCAAATTTTTAACCCTTAATTAATTACAGAAATGTCACTCCTGAATAGATTTAGAATTATAATCCCACTACGTCTGTAGTGTACGAGAACACAGGTAGAGAGAACCAAATATATCCTGATACAACGTTAAAGAACATCTAGCTAAAATCTAAGAACCATACAGGAAATACTTAATTTTCAAAATGTTCATTATTTGTCTCAGGTTTTATTGATCCTTCATTTCCATACCAATCACTCTCTGTTCTCGTTCTCTTCTTTTCGATTTTTTCAACCTTCTGCTTCCAGACATTTAACTTTCGATTGATGATTTATACTAATTATATCTGTCAACATCAGTAGCACCCGCCACACTCCATATTACATTAAAATGCATTTTTTCATACCCACATTCTGAGGCACAAATTATTATAGTGACATATTGTACATATTCACCTTGAGCGAAAACAACTTGACATTGAAATGTTCAGACATATAATGATTGCGATTGTACTTAAATTATTCTGCATTGTTTCCTATTTACTATTTATTTAATCTAAAGAGGTGGCTTGGATGAAGTCACGAAACGTCAGAAATACAGTTTTCTACTGACCGAGATATCACAAGTCATATATTTATTATTAATTTGTTGGTTCATTTTTTAACATAATTTTATTTATTTAATAAATTATTTACTTTCATTCTCATTTTGTACTCCTATGCTTGGTAATTCGGTTTCAGTTTATTCCTTTATTATTCTCAGTAGAGAATTGTGGAGGTTGTTGAGTCTCAGTTGAGATCATGAATCGATCAATGTTGGAACACCATTGAAAATCTGGAAGCACTGAATGTCCATTCCGTCCTATTATGGGACTCGACAATGCACATACGCGATCCCTCACACGGGACTCGAACCCAGAACCTTTGACTGTCCAGTGCTTCCAGTTTTTCAATGGTGGCCTAACAATGATGCATTCATGATATCAGTCTAAATTCTGGGTTATTATTTTCACAAAGATTGTTTCTATTCACAATGCTTGATGGCCAGTTACACTGTATTCTAACATTCTTTAGTGAAGTGTTGTTGACTTGCATATGTTGTACATGGTTATACTGGGCTCCGATATCTATTCACAAACACTTACTGTGGGAAATAAATTAAAATGATGCTCAGCTCTAGTGCTTTTATTATAAGGAGTGTTCATATTCTGTGACCAATACAAAAATGATACTTATTCGAAGAGTATTGTACATTAATAAGATTTGTTGGCTTGTATATTTTCTAAACACTGTAAAATTAAGGAATTAAAGTGATCAATCGGCAAACTAAATGTGATTTTCAAAATTTTTATTGCTGAATTGGTTTTTAAAACAATAATACTATCGCTTCAATTGTCAGACTTCTGTAACTGCTGATACAAATCTCCTGAGTAAAGTCATCATTCAATCAACCATTATTCGATACTGTAAAAACCAGTTTTTGCATTGTTTCGTTATGAAGCAAATTTGGAATATTTCACTTAAATTTAGGACCATACGCTTTCAATAAACATCAAATATCTATTTGTAAGTCAATCATCTGTAAACCCAAGGAATCGGCTCTAGATCGGAAAATCACTAATTTTCATAGTTTAAACCACAAACTTATATTGATTAGAAAATCGTCGAAAACCTTGGAGTACTGGATGGATGTTCAGTCGCAGTATGGGACTCTCCAGAGTTACGTATCTGCAGCCGACATCCGGGAAATGAACCCTACACATTCAACCTCGTGTATAAGCACTTAATTTCAAGACAACTAAGCCGGTATTCAACGGTGATAATGTCTAATTCTAACGAATTCACGATATTATACAACCCTCACCTAGAATTTTCAGAAATTCTTTCTAAAATCTAATTTAAATGTATATGTTTCCCTTTCGTTTTCTATTGAAACAATAAATCCAGAATGGTTATGGACAGCACCAGAACATTTACGTGAAGAAACAAATATTTATACTGGCAGCCCGAAAGGTGATGTTTATTCATTTTCTATTGTAATGCAAGAAATTATTACACGAGATGAACCTTATGGAATGCTTGGATTAACTGCATCAGAAATATTAAGTAAAGTTCGTAAACCACCACCACTGTGTCGACCAAAAGTAAGTATTGAAATATTACTATATTAGTTGTTACCGCGATCCTAACAAATTATTGAATTAGTCAGTTATATATATATATATATATATATATATATATAGTTGAGATCATGAGTCAATTGAAGCTAGACGACCATGGAAAACCTAGGATCACTGGACGGCCGTTTCGTTCTATTGTGGGACTCCTCAGCAGTGCGTGATCGTGGATGCGCACTTGATCTCAACCATATAAAATTACTAAAATCTCCACTGAACCCCCTTCTTATATATACATATATATATAATAGTTATGGGATTTTGATTTTACATTGTTGAAAATTTGTATCCATGATATGAGTTATTGATTATCAAATGATGGGTTCTATTCAGTTGAAATTCATTTTAATTTATTTTTGGTCGTGTAAATATATCTTCATATATCATCTTAATTTTATGCTATGTATCGAGTCATATCAGTTCAAAGGCTATTTCCCCGGGATTAAAGGTTTGCATTATAACTAGTCTAGATTGTACATACAATCTGAATAATAATGGGGTTTGTATTTTACTCACCAACAAGCATGGTCTGAATAACACTGTTCTCAGTTATGTCACTGGCTAGTACTATGATTATTCATTCTTGATTTTGATTGCTATTAAAAGAAAGAAACCAAATAGGTACACTGTGAATTCTGTAATTTACATAACTTCTCAAATCTTAAAACATTTTCAAAATTAACATGTAAATCCATTATGACAAAGGGTACTCAAAGTAGTTTGTAAAGTGTGCAACTAAGTTGTATATACCACTTCAATGTAAATGAGCTAAAGAATGTTGAGTTTAATGTCAATTAAACTAGCTTTAGGTACTAAATATATTGTGACCATTTCAATATAATGACTTTTTATGTAGTCGACAGTTACTTTATGACTTGAGTAATTGTTTCCCACGGTATCATAATGTAAAATTTTGTTTTAATAAGTATGATATTTTCAGATTATACATCATCATGAGATTTACTATAATCGGCATCAGTCTATAATCATTTTTATCCGTACTAGATATATGCAAACTTATTTACTAATAATGTATGTGTTACTTATATCGACATAAGTAGCATATAACGCTAGTCAGAAATAAAATTTCTGGCAGTAGAACCTCAAGAACATCGAGAAGGAAAGAATAGAAACAGGAAACAGTTAATATGGAAATGCAAGAACAATGAATTCTGAGACGATTGACTGGTATTTTCAAAAGGAACAGTTAAGTTTGAAACAACTGATCAACACCTTGAGAATGAAGTATTTGCTGTGTGATTCTCATGTTTTACTTAGATATTCTGTAATTTTATATTAAAATGCATTTGATTGCCCCCACTTATGTTCTCGTTCACTACAATAATAAACTGAAATGCATCTTGAGTAATTAGATTACGAAACACTATCAACCTTAAGAAGTAATTTTATCTCTTGTACACTAATACGTAATTGTATATTCGAATTCGGGAATACATACAGACAACAATATACAATGTCAATATTTTATCAATGAATGATATTTAATACAATCTTATCAAAAAATAACATAAAAATTCTTCTAATTAATGTTTTATTCAATGTAAGACCATGAACTATTGAAGCGTTTCCAATGAAAATAAAGTGGCTTTCTGATGTTCATCTGTACTCAAATATTTCTCAAGTAAAATTGTTCACCAGAGAAATTTTAGAAATGATCTGGCTTAAGCGTTTGCACGCTGGACTGATAGGTTCTGCGTTCGAATCCCACAGGATGGGATCGTGGATGTTCAGTGTTGAGGAGTCCTACAATCGGACGAATTGGCCGTCCAGCGTTTCTAGGCTTTCCATGGTGATCTAGCTTCAATTGACTCATCAACTCAACTATTAAATTACTATAATATCCACAAAACCCCTTTCCGATAATAATTTTTTTCTTAAAATAACAAAATTTTTAATTCCCTCTCATGTTTAAAATGTTCATGTATTATTTTGGCAATTAAGGTATCACAGTCTGAAGCTCCTCCAGCTTATTTAGAATTTATGAAACGTGCATGGGCAGAAAGTCCTGTAATGCGACCAACATTTGAAGAAATCTATCAACAACTTAGACAGCTCAATCAAGGAAAGTAAGTTTAATGAATGATTCTGACCTTAATCATCAATAAATTTACATGAGGAAAATGTATGGAACAAAATTTGGCTAATTACTTCCTTTTAGTGAGTCCAGTAACGAAGTTACATTAAGTAGTAAGCCGTTTCAAAGTGATCTACTCAATATGTTTTGGCAAAATCTGCCCATTGTCAGCCTTCCACATTCTGAACATCACAATGAAAGTTTTTCCATCATTTAAATTTCACGACATAAGCTTATACTTGGATCCATGAAGTCGAAATGCGCTCAGAAATACATACGAAAAATAAACTTAGCGTGTTTTTGTCGATTAACTCTGACAGAAAGCCAATAAACACCATTGTACATACTTTTCATTTGACCTTATATTGGTTAAAATGTAATCAACATTACTATATCGACTTTCATAAATCTTGTTTTAAATTTGTATGTCACATGTGTTTTCTGTTAAGATACTATGGTTTTATTGTTCTACGTAACAAATTCGTTTCATATTATAATTAGAGCATGATTTTCACAAAGATAAACTTACAGGTTAATCTTTATTTGATGGAGTTTTGTTCTCTGAGCTGGATGGTTTGGTCGTGGAGCTTTCATTGTTCTTCTGAACGACAACATCAGCACAAACTTAAGGTTAACAATATGATAGGGTACTATGTTATCTGGTTTCTTAAAATGATTACAATGAATTTATTTTTCTACCTCTAAATGCAAAACACTAGCCATCAATTTGTGAATACTTAAATCCATTTTTAAATGTTTGTTTGAAAAGCCTGATGCTACTTTTAAAACTAAAGTTTTTATTTCTTTAGCTAATTTCATTTAAAAAAGCGCCTCAAAAAATAACTGTTAACTTAAACTATCAATAAATTTCAGCTTATCTAAAGTTCTGGTATTAACAATTATGATTAGTGTTGTGATGGGAGGTGTCCGAAATCTGACACTGATACACGACGTACTACGCGCTAACCCCCCAAATAACTATTTAAGTAAGAACACAATAGTGGACGAGAAATTCTATTGGGCTGCCAAATAAAATGCACAAATACTCGTTGATATATATATAGAACTCTACCCCACAGAAAATCAATCTATTCCTTAGCCGAATATATGTACTTGTACTTCAGGTCACTTCCGATGACCATCGAATGATCTTCTCATTTGGCTATTTCTGATTAGCTAACCATATAAATTGGTATTTGATCATTCAGCGTTTCAATGAATTTTACATGTTTAAGATCGATAGCAAACAATTTAATATTGATAACTTCATGAGCCACAAATCAAAAAAGGAAGATTTAATCCAGTTTTCTTTTGAGCTTCTATGACATATTCATTCCCTTTAGTTTACAGGTCCTCACCTTATATGCAAATTAAACATGAAGTTAATAACTCGACAAGTGTAGGACATTCGAACCATATACTAAGCTTTATTTAGAAATATCTTAATAAATATTTATATTATTATTTGAGAGCAATATGAAAAGGTCTTAACGGATTCGTTTATTTTAGAAAAATCAACATCGTAGATCATATGTTCAAGATGATGGAAAAGTATTCAGCTGACTTGGAAGATCAAGTACGTGTTCGTACAGAAGAATTGGAAACTGAAAAGAAAAAGACTGAATTACTAATAGCAAGAATGCTTCCTCCGTAAGTCTTAAATAAATACAATAATTAAATTTAGCTATTGGTTTAACGAAGTTGGGTACTCTGAGTAATATGGTTTAATTATGAAGAGTTTTCTTTCTGAATAGCATTATCAGAATAAAATGTAGTGTGAACATTTCTAGTAAACGTTTTCTGAGAAGTTCAGAAAGAAATGTGTCAATGAATGCTATTGATCTTTGGTTGAATTCGCTACCCCCTCATCAATCGCCTTACTATCATTTTACAATTTATATGTATTCGACATCATGCACTAGTGAGACTGTGGTTCACTGTCCTGATCATCTAAGAATTTGTTGTAGCATTAGGCAGTGTTAGCATTTTGGAATATAAACTGTATTTGATAGTCAGATATGTTAACTGGTCAGTTCTCTTTTGATCGATTTTATGTCTTCTCAAACACGACTGATCCCGCTGCATAAGTAGTGTGTTATATCCCAATGAAGATTAAATTACGGGTGACTTCTGAGAACTATTAATGAACTAATATGATACATACATATATATTCCCATTGTATAACTTCAGTAACTGGATTATGTATATCTATATTCTTTTTATTATAAGTTTCATATTGACCTATAGATTATTATACGATTTACTGTGCTTAAATTATACTCAGTTTATTAATTATCGTCTCCCACGTTCACAGCCACTTTTTGGCTTGATATTGTATAAATGAAGTCTGTTTGGCCGGTATATAAACCAAGTATTTTTGAAATAAATGATTCGCATAGTGGGAGCTGTTATTGGCGTTCTGGATTCAACTGGACGGGCTAGGAGAATAAGGGACCAATAACGATGCTAGGCTGCTCATACCTGTCGAACGTAATTGGTCTAGCACAATACTAAGATTGAATAAGTCGTATTTCGATCGCCAAATAAATTACGTGATAATTAGCCGGGCTTGAAGTCACAACATGGTGGACGAAAACTCAGGTGGTCAGCACCAATAAATTATTTGGTGCAAATTTACAGAATACCTTATTAAAATATGAAAACCATACATTAAATACATCATTTTCACATATTCCTTCAGTTGTCATTTACATGCTTTATGATTTTTCAATCCTGTTGTTATTCTAATTGCTCTCTATTTCTTTTCCTGTTCTCTTCAATTCAACCTTTTGTTGTTAGGCATTCCACTTGAGATTGATGTAACATACAACTTTTATCTGTCACCATAAGTAGGTTATACTACACAGATATTAGATGATTATGACACTGCAAACGTTTCAAATTACTGACCTATTGTATAATAAATGTGGTATCAGATATTTTTTTAGAAGGATCGTTTTAACACATTCAGCTCATTCAGTCGCACCAAGCTCTTTTATTTGTGGCCATGTCTAAACTGCATCATCAAAATTTAGAAAAATCAAAGTCATGAATATCAATTCTACTACATGTTAGGCATCAGAACTAATCTCTCCAACCTGCTTAACTAAACAATAGTCCTACGCTCAACGCTGACTAGATTCCAGATTGGTTATTGTTGACTGATAAAGTTTGGTTATGTCTACCTTAATATAATTACCACCGATCGAAATAAAAAATCATCGTGTAGATTAATAGATTTCAACTTAGCTACCTAGAACAAAGTAGATTAACAAATTACACTTTACTCTGAGAAGTTTTATCACATTCGGGTAATACATATAAAATTATATACAAATTAGACCAAATGTGGCTTGAACAGAAATTAGGATGCACGTTTCGTCTTGTTTTAGACTCTTCAGTCGGCTTTACTTACACCCAAACCATGTCAAATCAAAAGATAAAAGTATAGTTTGAAATTTTACGTAAGTTAGATTAAACGTTCATTCGAATATCGGTTCATTCAGATTGGTTGATTGTTGAATAACTAATTTTAAAATGGCATAAATTACTGAAGTTCCCATATATGTTATTTGATGTGTTTTCTCAATTCCTTTCGATAATTAACCCTTGTGAATCTAATATGCTTGTATTCTTGGACACTATCTACATTTTGTCAAAACTCTATTATTTATTATTATTTAAAACAGTGTTGTAGCTGAAACTTTAATGTCTGGTAAACCTGTTTGTCCTGAAGCATTTGATGAAGTGACAATCTATTTCAGTGATATTGTTGGTTTTACAACAATATCTGCATTATCTACACCATTTCAAGTTGTTGATCTGTTAAACGATCTTTATACAATGTTTGATTCAACAATTGACTTTTATGATGTATATAAAGTAAGCGTTTTGAACGAACTATGGATGTAAATTGTAAATATGTATGTTATAACTATGTTGAAAAGTGTCCTTTGGTTTAAATATATTTTCCTGCTTAGAATTTATAAGTATTGCTCTAAATCGCTGATATCAGAATACCCTAGTTTGTATTTATAACTTCTGTCAATTTGTGACATGGCACAACTTCTAGATCAACAGGCTGGATTCCGTAAGGATCAGTCAAGCGCAGACCAAATCACCACACTGCGGATCATTGTCGAACAATCAATTAAGTGGAACTCGTCAATAAACATCAACTTCATTGACTATGAGAAGGCCTTTACTGTGTGAACAAGAGAACATTATGGAAACTTCTTCGACACCATGGAATTCCTGAGAAGATTGTCAACACCATCCAGAACTCATACAACGGGCTACAGTGCAAATTCCTATATGGAGGCCAGCTGGCAGACGCATTCCAATTAGCGACCCGAATCAGACAAGCTGTCTACTCTTCCCCTTCCTCTTTCTTCTAGTGGTCGACTGGATTATGGAGACCTAGACTTCTCAGAGAAAGTGTGGAATACAATGGACGACTCAAAATCATTTAGAAGATTTGGACTTCGCAGATGACCTGGCCATTCTATGCCATACACACGAACAAATGTAAATGAAGATAATTAGTGTAGCAGCAATTTCTGAATCAGTAGGCCTCAATATACACAAAGAAAAAAACAAGGTCCTCAAATACAAAACAGAAAACACCAACCCAATCACACTTGAGGGAGAAACTCTGGAAGAGGTTGACAGTTTCACGTATCTGGGTTTCACCATCGATGAACAAGGAGTACCTAGTGCAGACGTAAAGGCGAAGATTGGAAAAAAAAGGACAACATTTCTACACTTGAAGAACAAGATACTCAATCTCCGTTGACCAGATACCATCAGTAATAGCCTACTATGGGATAGAATAAACCAGCTTTAAGATGAAGAGGAAATTAGGAAAAGGCGTTGAAAGTGGATGGGACATCACTAGACCGCATCACGAGACAAGCCCAAACTTGAAATGAAAAAGAGGACGGCCGAAGAACACACTTTGTTGAGAATTAGAAGCAGACATCAAACAGATGAATAGCAACTGGAAAAAGTGAAAAGGATTGTCCAGGACGGTGTTGTATGAAGACTGCTGGTGGACGGCCTATGCTCCTTCATGAAGAGTAAGGTAATTTGTTTGGAATGAAAATTCATAAAGAAACAGCTTCGCTAATGATAAGGAGTTATGGATGTTATAACTAGGCGTTTCAATGGGTGTGAAAATAGTTTTGAAAAAAAATAGGCTAGAAAAATACAGTTTTTCATTTAACACAAATATATATCAAGAATGAAAATTAATCAGACACTGATTCCTGACTGCTAAGATTCTTAGCTTGGAAAGAGTACACTCTCAAATCTAATTATTTGTTCTCTGAAGAAGTGGCTCACACTAAGTCACGAAACGTCAGGAAATCTATTGGTTGGGATATTACAAATATATTATTTATTTATGAAAATCTACCCGATGTCAAACCAGAACTTGATAATGATACTTACACAAGTTTCTTATTCCCTTCTCTTCTCATATTATGATAATATATAATAATGTGTTAAAATCTTGAACATTCATTCAGTTAATTAATTTTTTTAAAAACTGTTTTGAGAAATTTACCTCATTAGATAATCTTGAATTATTCATATAAAAATATTCAAAAGTCTTAGCTGTAATGCTGAAAAAAATTCATTTAATAAAAGAGGTTTTTGTAGAGATTTCAGTAATTTTATAGTTGAAATCATGAGTCAATCGAAGCTAGACCACCATGGAAAACCTGCAAGCACTTGACGGCCGTTTCGTCCTATTGTGGGACTCCTCAACAGCACGCATCCACGATCCCTTCTCGCGAGATTCGAACCCAGGACCTATCAGTCTCACGCGCGACCGCTTAACCTTTAGACCGCTGATCCAGGTTAGAATCTTGTGAGGCGGGATCGTGGATGCGC